>NW_024070200.1:37035467-37595700 GCF_014754425.2 Oryx dammah
TCCCTCCTCCCTGTGCTCACACACCGCCCTGTCCCAGTGCTCTTCCCTGCCTCGTGTCCGGTCTGCTGCTGCCCTGCTCTAGTCCCTCTGCCCCTTGGAAGCCTGCTCTCTCCCATCCTGGCTCTCGTGGGCTTCTCCCTGATCCCTCTCTGACCCCTCCCCAGTCCTCCCTGACCCCTACTCCCTCCTCCCTGACCCCTGTGGCCTTCTCCCCTTGGCAGCTATGAGTGTGTCTCCCTGGCAGGGACCCCGCACTAGGGTACCTCCCCATCCCCAGCAGACCCGGCACAGACCCTGCTGGAGCCTCAGTGACGACACTGCAGGTGGGAAGCTCTGCTTTCCTGGACTCCTCCCTCCTTTACCTCCTCCCAATGGAGCACGTGGACACAGATGCGAGGAGGAAAAAGAGCGCTCCTTTATTCCCTGTGGGAAAGACTGCTGGGGAGCAGCTGGCACCTTCCCTGAGGGCAGGCTCTGTCTGAGGCCCCCCACAAGGCCAGGGGGTGGTGGGGGCACGGCTGGCCCCACGGGCAGGACAGGTCCAGGGAGGGGCTTCTGTCTCTTCCTTAAATCTTCTCCAGGTAGGAGCCAGGGACAAAGCCACGCTGCCCGTTCCGTTGTACTGTCCACCAGCCGTCCTCCCCTTCCAGGATGACCTCCAGGATGTCCCCCGCAGAGATGTTCAGCTCATCAGAGTTCTGGGCAAGAGAATGAAAACACATCCAGCTGAAGGGGCCTGCTGGGAGGGCCTCTGGTCAGGCTACCCGCCCCAGGCAGTAAGTGTCTTGCAACTGGGCTGTCAGCTGAGACATGGCGGCCTCCTGGGGCTGCAAGAGAAGGCCACTCTGGGCTAGAGCAGCCCTGAGAGACCATCCTCTTGTCCCCTCGGTTTGTCACAACCTGGGGCTTCTTCCCTGGCTTTTCCTCCAAGCTGCTCCCTTCTCCCGCTCCCTGCCTGAGACACAGCAAGCTAGCAAGTCAGGAGCAGGGGTGCTTGCTATTCCCCAGGACAGCCAGCCCTTGTCTGGCAAGCACACCATCATTCTCCTGGGCTGCGCCCCCTCCCCAGGGCACAGGCTTTGGGAGTCAGTGTAGCCAGCCAAGTCCCAAGGAGATGCCTCAGTCCCAGTCGATCTGGGGTCCAGCTCTGTACCCCTTGCCTCAAAGCAGGGACAAATTAGAGTCTCTGGGGATCTGGGCACAGCTGCCCTGTGGCTCCTTTACTCGTCCTCCCCTTGTGGGCTTCAGAAAATCAACCATGCACAGCTGAGGACCTAGTTCCGACTGTGACTTGCTCTGGGCACCCATGGTCATGGGGAACAAGGCCTTTACCCACGCATGCAGAGCCAGCCCCTCAGACCGCTTCCTCGGGCAGCCCCAGCTCCACCAGCTAGCTGCACACATGCATAGCCCCAGCAGTGCCCACACCTGCCTGGACACCACATGACCCAGGGCCTGGTGCTGTTCATGAGCTTTCATTCAGCAGGTGTGCACCAGGTCCCTCCTGAATGCCAGGTGCTATTCTAAGGGCACCCACCCCAGCACCCTCAGACTGCATGTGCCCACAGGTGAGCACACCCTGGGGCACGCTGGTGTCCACGCAAGAAGGAGGGGAGGGCAGGGGGCCTCACCTGGGCTGTGTAGTCATAGAGTGCCCTATAGTCCTGGCCTGGCACGGTGGGGGGCCCTGGCGCCTCCTGCACGGCGATGGCAGCGTAGACAGCCTCATTCCGGTCAGGGGTAGGAGTCAGGGTCTCTGTAGAGGCTGAGTACAAAGTGAGGCCTGGCGCCCACCCCTTGCAAAAATCAGTAGTCCCCGGAGGCCCCCCTGACTCACAGCATCCCCAGACTTGCTCAGCTTCTTCCCATCCCCCAACCTCCCAGCTGTTGGAGGGCCCATCTGTGCCAAGTAGGCATCCTCTCCTCTTCCTCCCCCCAACCAGGGTGACAGTTGTCACCCCCAATTACCCGCAGAAGCCGCTGACAGTGTGGTCTTGGGACTTCCGTGCAGCAGCCCAGAAAACCTGGGGGCAAGAAGGACAGGCGAGTCGGGGCGGGGGAAGTAGATGAGGCAGGGAGCCCGCAAGGTCGGCCCTAGCTTCCAGGCACAGATGTGACTTATGGGGTGCCCCTGGGCATGAGGGCTCTCCAAAGGGTGGTCCCAGTGGCTCTTCCCCGGCAGCACTCTCCCAGCCCCTTACCCTGTAGATGTCTTCTCAGTACCTGTTCCCCACAGGGCCAAACTGGCGGCTCTGAGACTTCTGTGCTCCAGGGCCTGGGCCCCACACCGGCCAGACCCCTCTCCAGCCTCCCCACAGGCAAAGGAGCTGCCCCCTAGAGCTCAGCCCACTCACACCCTGCTGGGACCTTCACCAGCCTGGCCAGCCCCGCCACTTGCCGACCATACAAAGTGGTCGTCCAGGAGGAAGTGTTGGGCTGATTCACCCCCTTCCTCTGTGCTTGGTTCAGACCTGGACTGAACTAGAGTTATGCAAGTATGTTGAATAAAAGAAAAAAAAAAGTGCAAGAAGCAAGAGGCAGACACTGGGGCACCTAGTACGGAGGCCCGTGTAGGGGCCCTGAAGCAGAGGTGCTGAGAGCTTACATGAGTAGAACCCACCTTCCTGGCCTGGTAGGTTCAAGCTAAGTCTGCAAAGACTTAGCTTCACCAAACAGAGCCCAGGTGCCAGGCATGGCCAGTGACTGGGAGAGGAGTGCAGAGGTGCAGGTCATATAGGCAGAGGAGTCTGGGGAGTGGAGTGGACCAGTTTGGGGTGTATAGGAGACAAGACTGAAAGAGGGACGAGGCCAGACACCCAGGGGTCTTGAGGGCTCAGTCAGGGGCAGGGCCTGTAGGAAGCTGCCCTGTAGTGCAAGGTGGGACCCAGAGACCTTTCCTGGGCAGCGTTTGCAGAGCTGAGGGTCCAGGACAGAGCACATGGACAGGCGAGCGTAGACTTGGCAGGTGTGGGAAGGTCTGATGCAGACTTGCCCTGCCAGGGAGGGTTAGCCCAGCAGGCGGGGGCTGGAGGCGCCCGGCCCCGCTGCCTGCCTTCCCAGGGTCGTCTACGCTCTCGACTCCATTCTTCCCTCCACTCACTTCCCCTGCCCCTCCGCGGCCCTGCCTGGCTTCAGCTGCCCCACCCGAGGGTCCCTGCCTGTCCTCTCCAGCAGCCAGGCCTCCCCTGCGGGACTGCTTTCCCTCTTTTCTCTCGTCCTCATCAGGCCCCTCCTCTGTCCTTTCTCAGCCCTGCCCCCAGTGAGCTCTTCAGACCTGTTGTCTAAGTGACCACCTGTGCAGGCATCTGGCCCTCACTGGGGGTGCAGGGAGGTCCAAGTCCCCTGTGGTTTTGGTGTGATAGTGAGGGTGGGAATGCCCGCCTCCTAGGGTCCTTGCTGTCTCATGGTTCCTGGAGGAGCATGCCGTGGGGCCCACGAGCCTCAGAAATAAGCCGTCCTCGGAGGGCCAGGAGCTCCGTCACCTCCACCCCCACCCACGCCCACCTTTCAAAGGCAGGGCCTCCACTGCACTAGGTTGGAGGGAGAGAGGAGGTCATGGAGGCCTGGGGATGGGGCACAGGTGCCATGTGAAGCCCACGATGCTCCTTTAGATGCCCAGAGATGGGGCACTCGGGGAACTGGCTGAGGGAGTTGGAGGGTGGGTGCACCCTGAGTAAGCTACGGTGCTCCCAGTGGGCTGTCATCACAGGCCTGAACCAGGAGGGCCCTAGGGTCTGAGTCTGCCCCCAACACTCACAGGCCCTGGGCCTAGAGGAGGTATGTGAGCTGTGCAAGTGACACACTGGGGCCTGACGCCAGGACCCTGGCACCTACCACAGCCAGGCCAGGGAAGGGGGCTTGGAAAAAGCCGGAGAATTCTCCAAGAGCACTGGCTGCAGGGCCCACTCCTCCGCCCTGATCCTGTGCAGCGGCTGAGGGGCCTGCCAGTCCAAGGCTCTGACCAGGCCAGCAGCAGAGCTCAAGGGGTGAGCCCGCCTGGAGTCTCTCAGCACAGCTGCTAGTGAATAAGTGGGGTACGACTGTTTCATTCCTGGCTCCCCTTGGGCTGAGGGTGTCCTGAGGCTAGATTGAATCTTGTCTTGTCCCCCAAGAGTGCCCCTCACCTAGACATTGCACCAGGCACACAACAGGTGCCCAATAAATACGTGGGGAAGAGCCAGTTGCAGGAGGAGGGGCCGGCCCCTTCCTGGCAGCCCGCCTCCCCTCGCCCTGCTCCGTGTGTCCCAGCCGGCTGGTGTCCAGCAGGCGCTCACCTCTTTATCATGCCACAGGACGGCTGGACACCAGGGCTGCTGGACAACGGGGCCACCTCCCGATCGTAATAGTTCTGGTAAGGCACCGGCGCTGCAGGTGACAAGTGCGAGAGGCCCAGGCTGACGAGGGCAGGGCAGGCGGGACCTGTGCCCTCTGACACCCCCTCCTCTCCCCCTCCAGGGACCCAGACCGGGGCCCCACCTTCCCATCCTGCCCTGGCCTGCCCTGGTACTTGAGGACGGGGGCCCCTTTCACTTCCCTGAGAGATCCCACTGTGGGTACCGAGACCAGACGTTCTAGATTCAAGATTTAGCGGTGCCAAACCGTGGAGTGGAGGGGGTACTCTGAGGCGGCTCCTGCCTCTCCCTACCCGGCCCCCCTCGAGTGTTACAGTGTCCTAGGCCCTGCCTGTCCCCTCTCTCGAGGAGGCAGCACATTAAGGACCCAGCCAGGGGCCTGCTCTGTCCCTGACCTTCCCCTGGGCCTGGCACCCAGAAAGGAGCTGTGAGCCACTCTGCTTCTGTCCTGGCAGTTGAGGCTCAGAGAACCCAGGCCAGGCCTTCCAGGGAAGGAGGACCTGGACCCAGCAGCTGTGTTGCCCACAGGCAGGCCTCACCTGGGGGCTCAGTGCCTGTGCTCTTGGCCTGGATGAAGCCGTCAATGTCAGCGTCCACACTGCAGCCTTCCAGCGTCACCCGCACCTCTTCGTAGAGCTGGGGGTGGTGGGGAGCAGAGGCTGCTCATTATCAAGCCTGCCTCACTCTTTGGGTTTGAACCCTGACCAGGGACCTAGAGGTGTAACTGCCCCAGGCCTGCCTGAAGGGCTAGAGCCCTGGCTGGCAGCTTCTCCTGTTTCCTGAACGCCTAGTGTGTGCACATTTCTTTGCATCCCTCTCCATCCTCTGTGGGAGACAGGACTTCCTCATTTATAGAAGCGAAAGCTCGGGAGAGTGACTTGCCCAAGATCACAAAGCAGGACGTGAAGTCAGTGCGCTGGGCTTTGGATCCAGCATGAGAGGATTCAGAACTCATACTCCCTCTGCTACAATGAGGCCACCAGGTGGGCTCAAGTCATTTGGGGAGAAAGCCCCCAAAACTCCACACCCATGGGCAGAAGGGATTAGGCAAGTAAGAGTGGTGGGTCAGGGAGTCAGGACTGAAAGGGAGCGATCGAGGGCTGCATCAGCAGAGATCGAGGCCCCTGGCAGGGAGGTGGCCACCCCTTTCTGCTGAGGGGGGCCCACCCGGCACGTAGAGCTCAGTAAGGCGGGGGAGCCAGGACACCCTGGAGATATCTGGGGACAGAAGAGGGACTGAACCTCGGCTCCTGCAAGCACCAGGCCTGGAGCAGGGCAACCCCAGGGTCCCCCAGCCTCTGCAAACCTCTGAGGGCCTGTGTCCACCTCCCCTCCCCTCCCCTTCCCAGCAGAGGGAATAGAGCTCTGGGGCTCTGATAGGAGAGCTGAGGCCTTGGGGCTGGGGCGAGCAGAGAGGGCAGACGCCAGGGTAACCACAACGCACATCTTCTAGGCCAAGAGGCCGTGGCCTGCACAGTACCGAGCTCCCTGTTGTTGGGGCCTGGGGCAGAGGCTCGGTGCTGGGCTCTGAGGCCCTGAGGCCAGGGCTCAGGCCACAGAGGACTAGGTCTGCTCACAGGCTCAGGTGGACTGGCCTCACTGTTGCTTGGAGGCTGCCCTCCCCTCACGCCTCCCCCTCAGCCCCCACCTCATCGTCCTTGACACACTGCATGGAGAGCTGGTTGCAGTGCACCCACAGGGAGTTGCGGAGGATGGTCAGCCGGTCAAACTCCTGCAACTGGAAGGCCTGAGGAGAGATGGGGGTCACTGTAGGGCTGGGCCAGGCTGGGCCCCACCCACAGCGCAGCTGGAGTTGACCAGCCAGACCTGGCCTGCCGAAGCCAAGCCTAAAGGAAGCCTAAAGGCTGGGGGTCCCCACCCCCACCTCTGTGCCAGCCCTTGAGGCTTCTGGGAAGTTGAACTGCCTGTGGGACTCTGCCCTCTGCCCTTACCCAGACCCTACCACACCCCTGGGGTGTGTCTTAAGAGGAGCACTGGACCCTGAATCCTGTCTCCCAGGCCCTGTTCATCAGCAGAGCCCAGGGAAGCTATGGGTTCTGTTCAAGCCTCAGTTGCAGCTTCAGCCAAAAGGAGCGAAGGATGCCTGCCTGCCTGCCTACAGAAAGGGACTCCAAGCACAAAGCCAGGCAGGGAGCTCCCTGGGGAGGGCTTGGAGTGCGTGGATGAGCAAACGAGTGAAGGAAGGCTGGCTTTCCCCGCTGCGGCCCCTCTTCCCCCACGAAGCGGCCGGAGCAGGAATGGTCATCAGCTCTGCACCAAGAGGTCACTCACCTCGCAGGTGGCCCGGTGCTCCTGCTCCCACTCGTTCCGCACCCTCTCCAGCTGCTCGATGTTCTGCCTGTATGCCCGCTCTGGAGGCACAGGGGTCCTCAGGGAAGCCACCCCACCCCTGTGCTCCCTCAGTGCCCTCCTCCTCCCTGGAGAGCCCTGCCCGGGCTGCTGGAGCCGCAGATGAGCGCCCCTCAGGGCCCCTCACCCTGGTTCTGCTCCTGGAGAGCTGCTCAGCGCCCACTGTGTTCCAGCTGCCTCGGGCTGGGGCAGAGCCTAAGGTCAGAGTCTGGGCCTCTCACCATCCCACCTTCCAGATGAGAAGCTGAGGCTCAGAGGGGGTGGCCCTGGAGGAGGGTAAAGGGGAGCTTTGGGAGCTGGTGGCCTGGGAAGCCAGCGGGCTTGGACCGTGAGCTCTGTGACTGCCAGCCAAGGGAGCCTCTGCCTGGGTGTTGGGACAGGCGGTGTGGCAGAAGGCAGAGCTGTGTCAGCAGAGATGAGGGCTGTTGGAATCTTCTGGCATCGGGAGGAGGATAGAGGAGACTATGCCCAGAGAAGGCTGTGATGTGTCTCAGTGTATATGAGAGAGAGAGAGGTGTATGTGCAACGAGTGGGCCTGTCTCCCTTGATCAGTGGCTGTGAAGGTCCTCAGCCCTGGAGCCAGATGGCTTGCATTCAAATACAGTTACCATCACTTATTGGTTGTGTGACCCTGCGCAAGTTAAATAACCTCTCTGTGCCACAGTTTCCTTACCTGTTAAGAAAGAGGGATAGTAACAGTGAATACCTCATAGGATTGTTGTGCGCATTCGTAAAAACATACAAAGCACCAAGAACAGTGTTGGCAAATGCGAGAAAATGAATTTTTCATTTTACTTGCGTAAGGAAGCAAGAGTGAGGAGTGTGGGACTGTGTCCCAGGGTGGAGGCAGTGTGCTGCGGGGGGAAAGATGTCCAGGCTGCCCACCCTCTAAGCTAAGGAGGCGGGCTAGCCGCGTACCTGCCTCCATGGCTGAGTCCTTGCACTGCTTGGCTTTGTTCTGGCTCTGAGGAGACAAGGGAAAGCGGCACTGAGGCCCGGCCCGGGCGCCTCCCAGCCCAGACCTCGGGCTCCTGGCCTCCCTGGGCCTCCCTGAAGGGCCTCTGTCACAGCCTCCTGGCCACCTCTCACAGGGCAGGGAGAGCAGACGCTAGCCCTGAGGGGGACCCTCCGGAACCACTCCAGCCTCACCCCACAAAGGACCACAGGCTGTTTCCAATAAAATAGGAATAAAACAGAAACCCGGTCATGCAGACACATGTGAAAACTAGACCTGGAGACCTAGAGCAAGCAATGCAGACCTGGGGCTCTACAGCCGCTGCTGGACCTGCTGGCTGGGCTTGGGCGCTGTCCCCGACTTGCTGCCACCAACTCACCTGCAGGCCCCTGCCCTCTCTGGGCCTCAGCTTTCCTGTCTGTGCAATGGGCCAAATGTGTTTGTGGGTCCTGGGGGGCTTTGATATTCCCACCCTGGCCAAGAGGCTGGAGTAGTCAAGAGCTTGGGTTCTGGACAGCCTGGGTTTGGGGTCCTTTCTCTGTTCCTGCCTGGCTCTGAGAACTTGGACAAGTCACTCACCATCTCTGGGCCTGTTTCCTCTCTGGGACATGGGCCTACTGAGCCCTTCTCCGAAGGGTTGGGTGAGGGTTAGCGTCTGCCCTGTGGGCTCTGGGCCTGGGCTGCAGTGGGCCTGCTCTGAGGAATGGGTCGTTGGGGGCAGCCTGGAGACAGCAAAGGGGATCAAACTGACTAACTAGACCCTGAGTTTCTAGGAAACCTTGCCTGGGGGAGTCTGCGGCACCCCTTCCTGCCCTGCCCCAGCCCCATGAGATCACCCAGCCTCGGTGACTACACGCACCTTCTCCACCTGCTTCTGTTGACCGTTGGTGCTAATGCGCTCAAAGGCCTGCTCAGCATCATCTGCATCTCGGCACTTCTGCTCATACGTCTTCTTGGACTAGGCGGGGGGCGGTGTGTGTGGAAGGGCGTGACTTGGGGGCCCCAAGGTGAGGCTCCTGAGCCCGACCTCCCTTCTCCCTGTCAGGGGCTGTAGATGGAAAGGGGGCCTCCACACCAAGGACAGAGATCTTGGGGTCTGGAATGGAGATGGAGAAGGGAGTCTTGTTCCCAGGCCCCCCTCCCCACTGGGGACAGTGTAGCCTGGTCCATGCCCCCGCCTCTTCAGAGGTGTGGTCACATCAGACCACCTTCAGGGCTCGGGAAATGCCGTGTTTCATCACGATGCCAGACCCTGAGCACGCGGTCCTTTCAGACGGCTCAGGAGTCCCTTCTCCCTTCACCTGCGGAATCCCCAGCTGACAGCGTGTGTGACCCTGTGGACCACTGTCCGAGACTGGTTGCTCACCCATCAGTCAGGAGCACCCCTCCCCAACAAGGGTAGGGGCCAGAGCCCCCGGAGTGATCTGCATGGCACCCTGGCAGCCAGTGCGCTCCAGGAACCTGACAGGCTGCTGTGCCTGTTGCTGGATGGAAGGCTGAGCCAGCCCTATCCCAAGGCTCCTGGGATCCACACCCCAAACCCAGCCTCCCCTCCAGGCTCACCTCCATGGTCTTCTTGTGGAGCGACAGCTTGCTCTTCTGGACACGGTCCATGACAGCCTCGTACTGCAGGGGACATGAGGCTCTGAGCATGGAGCTGTAGCCTCAGGACGCTCCCCTAGGCCAAGAGGACGGGGTGTCCCTGGGAGGAGGCCCAGCCTCCCCTCCTGGCTCTGATGGGGCAGTAACGAGCGGCCCTCTCCCGACATCAACCTGCTCTCTCACAACTGCTGCTCCCAACAGAAGGCTAGAGGAGCCCGGGGCATGGATGCACCCCAGGTATCCTCTCCCCCCAGGTATCCTCTCCCTGGCCCAGCCAGGACTTGGTCTCTAGCCAGAGAATACCCAGCCTACACACACACATGCGAATGTACACACACTGCCCTTCACTCACAAGCCTCTGTAACCACGCATAGCAATCACACTCGTGGGGACCCCAACCACACTGTAGAAGGTATTATTCTGTCCAAAATAGCTTTTGCAGACATCACAGCCTCACTGGCCACAGAAAAGCTTGAAATAGCCATCCTGGGGCCTCAGAGATGCTCTGCAGGCAAGTCCCAGCTCAGAGAGGTCACCTGCTCCAGCATCTCAAGGCTGGGCTGACTTGTGGGGTGGGCTTTGAGGGCCCACTGTCTGCTCAGGAACCCAAATTTAGAATCTCAAAAGCCTCAGGCCCCAGTTGGGCAGACAGGGAGTATAGCCACATGAAATTTCTGCGGTCAGAGCCACTCATTGGAGCCAGCACCCTGCCTGTGCAGACTGAGAGAGGGCCTGGTTCTCGGTTGGGTCCCTGAAGCTTGGGAGGTGGACATAAGCGTCCCATCCTGCAAGACGGAGACTGAGGCACAGAGAGGGCAAGTGGCTTGGCCAGGACACCCAGCCCCAGGCTGGCCCCAACCATGAACTGTTGCTTTTTTTTTCCCTTCACAGGTCAGTTGTGTGGAAGTTTCCATTTTCAATTCTTTGGACAGTGTACAAAGATGCTCCCTCTCCAAGCAAGAAGTGTTTTTGCGTGCTGACCTCTCCCACCTGTCCAAGTTCCACCCTCATCACTGAGGCCCTGAAAGGCTGATCCTATGTCCATACCTGCCTTCCCAGAGGGCCACATACTCAGCCAATCGGAGAGTCTCAGGCTTGGGAGGGGGTGCTGGGACACAGAGGGTACCAACCCCACCTCTCATCCAAGCTCTGCAGCTTCTCTGACAAGTTGCCTTCAGTCTGTTTATATACCTCCCACAATGGGGACCTCACTTCCTTCCCATGCATTGAGGGACAGCTGACCCCTGTGAAAAATACCCTGGGATGCTAGGGCAAGCTCAACACCTCCCATTCCCCACAAGCTCTGTCCACTTTGGCCTCAGGCAGCCCTGCAGGGTGGCTGCAGTGACTGAGCCCCCAGGTCTTCCTTTCTCCCAGGTAAGCAGAGTTTCTGGTGACTCCCTAACTTAGGTTGCCTTCTTCGTATGCTCCCAAGTTGTCGAGTACCCTCCATAGTCTGCTGTAACGGGATGATCGAAAAGGTCCATGCCCTTCGCTCTTGGCATGAGACACCTCAGTGGGAAGAGCCCCAGAGGGGCCTTCAGGCTGGAGAGCCAGGCCCTGGTTCCAGCGCCCAGCCTCTGTCCACACTCTTCTCTCCTCCAGATCACCATCACCCCCAAGCCTGGGGTGTTGCCCTGCCCTCCATCATGAGAGCCCAGCCTCCACTACCACCGCGGTGACCACTGCAGTCTCCCACCGGGCCCATCCCCAGCACCCGCCTCACCTTCTTCCTCTGCTCCTTCTGCCTCTCACGGAACTCCTCCAGGCTCCGCAGCTCCTCGCGCAGGGCCAGGGCCAGCTGGATGTGGGAGCTGCCCACATTCTCCATTTCTGGGGGCAGAGTAAGGACACTGGTCCCTGGCATCAGGCCTGATGGGCCCCAACCAGTGACACACTCACCCCTGCCTGGACCAGCCCAGCCCCAACCCCACAGCTCCTCTCTGCCACCAGCCTCAGTTCCCAACCAGAATCCACTCATCTCCATCGGTGGGGATCTGCTGTTCCCAGAAGGTCCTGTCCCCCTGCAGCCCAGGGTGGGGAACAGGTGGGACTTACGCTGCTTCAGAGAGTCAAAGGAGGCCCTCAGGGAGCTGCAAAACAGAAAGACCAGGGTCGGTAGAAGGACAGTGAAGGGGGACCTGGAGTCCTGGCCAAGCCCAGGGACTTTTATTTTGGTGGGAGGGCCCTGGGTCACTCGTACACGCTGACCTAGACCCAAGGGACCTTCACTCAGCCCATGACCACTGACTCAGAACTCAAGCTGGGATTTCTGGAATGCAAAGCGCTGTCTTTGGAAATTACAAAGCAATCAATGCCCAACACCGCCCCCCCCTCCACCCCACTCCCACCCCCTGCCCCCCGCCTCCGCCAATGCTCTCGGCTTCTGCCCATCTTCAGGCCCTCCCTCTCTCCCTGGAGCCCCTCCCCCATAGTCCTCTCCCAGATGAACTGAAGCGGGAGAGGGTGGGGTTCAGACTTGGCAGGGGGCCTGAGGATGTCTTGGAGGGAGATGAAGGGAGGCTATAGAGGAAGAGGGTGACAATCAGGGCAGAGGTCCTGAAGGGGAGAGATGTGGGGGCCTTCGGGCAGGAAGAACGGGATGTACAGTTGAGTACAGCGAGAAGCTGAGGGGCTCCCTGGTCCCTGGCTTGGTGGCTGAGTGGATGGTGGTGACACCTCTGAGAGGGCCCAGGAGAGAATATGGGGACTTACTCCAGGGTGCACTGAGCTGGGGGTGCTTGAGAAAACACAGTAGGAGGCGTCAGTGTGAAACTGACATGCAGGAGCTGCCCACTCTAGGGAGGACACCAAGGAGGAAGCAAAGGGAAGGAAGGAGCTGGCTAAGCATGGGAAGCGTGGAGGGAGATGCCCGAGGGTAGGGTTGCCAGGTGGCGTAAATAAACATACAGGACACCCAGTTAAGTTCAAATTTCAGATAGACAACAAAAGCTTTTTGAATATAAACATGCCCCATGTAAAATTTAGAACATACTTACATTTCAAAAATATTTGTTATCTGAAGCTTAATGGGACAGTCTATATTTTATCTGGCAGTCCTGCCAAGGAGGCTGTCACCCAGAGAGATGAACAGAGGTGAGGTCTGAGCTAAGATGTCGGAGCTCACTCAGGACCCACTCCTGTCTGCTGCTGATGGGTAAGGCGAGACACCTCGGTCAGAACAGGACTGATGCGAAAGTGCCTCTCCCAACCCATCCGCTCTCCCGCAGAGGCCTCTCTGAGGGGCGAGCTCCCCCTCCTGGCAGAGGAGGGAGGTGACTTGGAATCCTAGGTGAGGAACCTGCTAGAGCTTCCTGCCCTCAATTCCCATGTGCATTAGAAGCAGACCCTGGAGCCAGATGCCTGGATTCATTCCAAGCTGCGCCACACAGTCTCTGTATGGCCTTAGACAAATGACCTAGCCTCTCTATGCCTCAATTTTCCCATCTGTAAAATGGGGATAATGATGTCACAAGCAAAATGGTTGTGAGGATTAAATGAATTTATATGTATAAAGGTCTCTTAAGACCTGGTGCAAAGTAGATGGTTTGCAGCGGTTGCTATCATTATGCCACCCTTCTCTGAGCCCACATTTGCACACCCTAACCAGTCCTGGGGGTCCCCCAGGCCCCTGAACCTGACCTGAGCTGTACCTCCCAAATGCCCCACCTAAGAGCTTACCACACGCACCCTCCTCTTATCAGAAATGCCATTGAATTCGCCTTTGGGTTGGAGGCCTCCCCTTGAAGCAGCTCCCATAGAGTGGGCTCCCTTCCTGTCACCCCCTACAGCCCCGTGGGCTGATGGGTGCCGAGTCTCCAAGTGCACAGAGACGGTGTGTGGGGGCTGCAGACTGGCTCTGAAGTGAGGCTTGTCTGCTCTCAAGGGTAAAATTCTCTGCCTCTGACCATGGCCCCTTACCCAAGGAGGCAAAAGTACGCTGCCGCTCCTTGCTCACCAGGCCAGCCGAGGAGCCAGAGCCAGTGAGGCTGATGGTGGCTCAGAGGGTAAAGAATCTGCCTGCAATTCAGGAGACCTGGCCTCGATCCCTGGGTCAGGAAGATCCCCTGGAGAAGGGAATGGCAACTCACTCCAGTATTCTTGCCTAGAGAATTCCATGGACAGAAGAGCCTGACAGGCCCATGGGGTCACAAAGAGTCAGACAGGACTGAGCGACACGCACACGCGCGCGCACACACACGCCAAAGCTTGCCGGGTGAGGCGTCCTGTCACTGGCTGCATCCCTGTGCAGAGCAGCGTGCCTGCCCCCTGGTGGCCATATGACCACATGACACCCAGCGATACAGCTCGGCCCACCCCCGCCTGCGTGTGCTACGTCGCTTCAGTCGTGTGTGACTCTTTTCAACACTATGGACTGTAGCCCGCCAGTCTCCTCTGTCCACGGGATTCTCCAGGCAAGAATCCTGGACTGGATTGCCATGCCCTCCTCCAGGGGATCTTCCTGGATCAAGCCCGCGTTCTCTTTTGCCCCCTGCATCAACAGGCGGGTTCTTTACCACTAGCACTGTGTGGTGAAGACTCCACCCACCAGCACCTCCTCACCGTCCTTGCAAGGCAGGCTTCACAAGGGGCTCCTCCTCCCACGGGGACTCAGGAAACTGACCAGCAGAGCAGCAGCACCTGGCAGTCCTCAGAAGCACAGCCTCTCGGGCTCCACTGCTGTCCTCCGGGAGCCGAAGCTCAGAGGCAGGGCCCAGCGGGCTGTTTCAACAAGCCTCCAGGTGCTGCTGGTGTGCATTCCAATGCTGGCCTTCAACGCTCGCAACTCTGCCAGGCAGGGAGGGCACCATCATTAGCCCCATTTCACAGATGAGATAAACAAAGGTCAGAGAGGTGAAGAAACTGTCAGTGGCGACACAGCTGGCAAGTGGTGACACTTTCTTTCTCTCAGCAGAGGAAGGAGGGGTGGTGGCATGGTCACCCCACTTGCCTTGGTAGGGCGTGGAGAGGTCAGGACTCTGCCAGAACCGACACTTTGCCAGCGGTTACACTTGCTTCTCGCACATGCATCTCCTGCCTCAGTCGACCCATTTACGGTTAGAGCTGCTCTAGGCCCAGCACGGCCAACTCTCTACACCCCATCCCTCACCCACAACATGACTACATCCTGCCCAGACCCCTCCCAGAGGCCAGGGCCTGCAGCCTACTGGTCCTCACCTCCCTTTGGACCTCACATCCCAGACACCTCAGAGTGTCTGAAACCGGGCTCTTCACCCTACAAACCTGCTCCTCCTCCGGGGCTCCCTTCTCAGCAAAGGCACCACCACCTACCAGGTTATGCACACCTCTCCCTTATTACCTTCTTTTATTCACCTCCCCAATCTACCCATCCACCTCTCACTGCCACCACCCTAGGCCCTGCCCCATCACCTCCATCCCTCCTGCTTCACTTCTCATCTCTTATCCTGGTTCTTTGCCCACAGTCATTTGGCCACTCACCAGTTCCTCCTATATACCGTGTTCCCCCTTGCTCCAGGGCTTCTGCACACGCTAATCCCCTATGTGCAGCTTCTTTGCCTGGCTCTCCCCTCTGTCTCTTCTGAGCACTTGTTCCTATTATCATCTTAGGTTGATACATTGTCTATCACTGCACTGAAATAAGAGCCTGTTGAACAGGGGTAATGCTTGGTTCTCCTCCCCATTGTCCCCAGGATCACAGCCCAATGCATTAAACTCAATACTCAATAAACCCCAAGGCCTTTCTCAACTCCAGACCACTCAGGGAAATCATCACCAAGATTTCCCAGAGACTTTCGAACTGTGGTGCTGAAGAAGACTCTTGAGAGTCCGTTGGACTGCAAGGAAATCAACCCTGAATATTCACTGGAAGGACTGATGCCGAAGCTCCAATACTTTGGCCACCTGATGCAAAGAGGCAACTCATTAGAAAAGGCCCTAAAGCTGGGAAACATTGAGGGCAGGAGGAGAAGGGGACGACAGAGGATGAGATGGCTGGATGGCATCACTGATGCAGTGGACATGAGTTTGAGCAAACTCCGCGAGATGGTGAAGGACAGGGAGGCCTGGCGTGCTGCAGTCCACGGGCTCACAAAGAGCCAAACAGACTGAGCGGCTGAACAGCAACAACGGCTCTGCTGGGTCTCCACCACGTTCAAGGATGGAAGCCCCGTGCAGGCCTCTGCCTCTGTTGTCAGTCCCGTGTCCTCCTATGTAACTCATCCCATCGCCCTTTTCAACCTGGCTCTCAGGATACTCAGCCCAGAATTCTGCTTCAGACAGTTTGCATTTCCGGCGAAAGTGTCTCCTGTACTACCGTGTGGCCCACACAATCTCACGGCCCCTGCTTTGCCATCTTCACCCCTGCCCCCTGCCAGCCACGAAGCTCCTGCCTCCCAGCTCCCAGGAAAGGGCTCCTCTCACTGCCCCACTCCCCTGCTGGAGGCTGGGCCCGAGTGAGCTGGCCTCCTTAGAGGAGTAGCAGCCCTGATAAGAACCGGGGCCCCAGCTCTCACTGCAGTATCTTCAGTGATACCTTCATTCTCTGAGCTCAGAGGAATAGAGATGATGAAAAAAAAAAAAAACCCTTCTGACAGGAAAGCAGTGTCTTAGGCTTGACATCTGGGGGTGAAGCAGGGACATGAGCATTTAAGGATTCAAGTGGGGGCTGTCCTTGCTCGCAGGTACTGTTGGATTGGCCAAAAAATTCAGTTGGGTATTTCATAACATGGAAAAATCCAAAAGAAATTTTGGGCCAACCCAATACAAAGGTACGCACAGGAAACTGACCCCAGCCCTGCCTTGATTCCCCTTTCTGAACCCCTACCCCGTGCAGCTTCTACAGCTTGTGTGGCACTGAGTGCCCTACCCGGAGCAGGATGAGCAAGAGAGAGAGATGACAGCTTTCTGGGGGAGGCGGTATTTCAGGCAGAATTCACAGGGGAGATATGAGGGCATCAGCCAGAGCAAAGGCCCCAAGGTTGGAAGGAGAGTCAAGGGGAACTTTCTGCAGGGTTGGATATGTGGTTCAGGCAATACTGATAAGCCACCTGCACCCACCTAGTGCATCTTTAAAATGCACTGAAAGAGCTTGTGGGGATTCCCTGAGCTGGGGACCAGTCCTCATTGCCACTGCCCAGCAGATGCTTGCTGAGTTCATGTGTGAACAAGGTGAGCGCCAAAAGTCACCTAAAGGCCAGAATAACCTCGTTTCAATGTATGTGGCTGAGTCTCAGGCCTTCTGGCCAGTCTGAGGTCAGGGGATGACGCCAAAATGCTCTGTCTTCAGGCAGCAGGGGTGGGGGAGTCTGGACGGCTCCCCGCTCTCAGCTCTCGCTAGGCTATTTCTGGGGTCACGGAAGCCCTTGGCTTTGGCCCTCCTCCTCCACCCCGTTCAGTCTATGCACACTCAGCCCCCTCCACTCGTCCTCTCCGGGGCTGAGAATGAGCGTCCCATGGGAGACAGGGGGCTTGGCCATGAGGAGGCACAGGGCTGCCCCCGTCCCCGAGTGATGGATGGGCCCTGGAGGATGAGCTTCCAGCCCCCACGTGGAATAGCCAAGCCAGCTTTGCCAGGTGCCAACCTCAACACAAGCTCACAAGTCTCCATGGCAACAAGGAAGCAACCCATGTTGTCATGGTTGCCACTCACCCTACACACAAAGAGCCCCTCCAGGTTGGTATAGAACAGGGCGACGTGGTCTAAGCCAAAAAGCTGACAGGCAGGCAAGGCCAGTGTCTGGGAGAGCTTCCTGGAGGAGGTGGTGCATGAGAAGGCTCTGGAGGAAGGTTCTGATGCAAAAGACTGGGCACGAGAGTGAGGTCACCCCCAGTGGGCTAGACCCCAGATTCAGGACGGGGGGGCCTTTATTTTAAAACCTTTGAGTCCCCATACCCCCACCACAGCTTGGGGCATGGCACATACTTAGATGGATGATGGAAGCTTGGCCCATAGTTAAAGAAAGCAATGACTTTGGTCTCACCAGCCTTAGGACACACCTCACAGAGCAACACTGACTAAGCACCCACGGGGCATCATCAGCTGAGCTGGGAGCTGCAAGAGGACCGGGCCCGAAGGGAAGAAGCAGGTGGGTGGGGACAGTCCAACCCCTGCCTGCTGCTTCTCTGGCTCTAAATGTGCCCTGAGCTTTCCAGCCTGCAGCCTTTGCCCACGGTCCTCTCCCAGGAGGTGACCCCGCTCTGCCCTGCTCCTTTGGCCACTCCAGCTCCCTGGGGAACCCGGGGTGGGGCTGGTTCTCACGAGCACTGCTCCCAGCCTGCTCTGGAACCTGTGCGGCGGGGCAATGAGGCCCCTGTGGGGTTTTTTTCCTGCCTCTCCTGCTGCTGGGGAGGCTGATCCCTGGGGCCTGGCCATGCCAGCCCACGCTCCAGCTCCTAAGTGGTAGGCAGCAAGGTGGATCCTGACTCCTAGCTCCCCGCCCTGGCCTGGGGCTCCACCCTGGTGCTCCCACCTCAGAGGGAGGCTCTCCCCTCCAGGGACCCCACCCTCCAGCTCTCTGGGCCAGAGAAGGGCTGGGCCTCAGAGGAAATGGTCTAGCCGGGCCAGACAGTCTCCTCAGCACTAAACTAAGCCAGGTGACCCCAATCTGTCTGACTCATGGAGGAGCCCATGAGATCGTAATGACCCTCGATGCTTCTCAAGTATCACTGGGGCTTAGGGCTCTCTGCTTGACAATGTGGCTGCCCAGAGGAACTCAGGAGTGTGATTTTTCACAGCTGAGGACCCAGGACTCAGAGAGGGGGAGTGGCCACTCCAGGGTCACACAGCATATAGGGTAGGGCAGACCTTGTCCCACCTGGCCTCCTACAACCACACAAGGAGTCAGGGCCGCCCAGAGCCTCGCCCTGGCGGCTTCATGGTTCTAAAGATAGGGCCAGATACGGTGCACCTCTCCACCCTTCCCACTGCCCCCCGGCTCCATTTCCACTTTATTCTCTTCACTGGTGGCTTCTCCTTCCCTGTTTTAAGTCCCCTGTGACTCACAGCCCCCTGAGTGTGCCTCACACTTTCTGCTTCCAGCCTGACCTCCCACTGTGGCCCTGCCTGGAGCACCCCCTCCATAGCCCCCAGGAGGGCTTGTCTCTTGCTGGGAAAGTTCTCCTTTTCCGGCAGCCCTGGGAGGTCAGGAGGCAGGGGGGGACTCCTGGATCGTGTTCCCTTGATTCCACCCCTGCCTGGGAATACAAAGAAGGTCCCCGTTCATTTTCCTTACTGTGTCCTGGTAAGGAATGCCCTCCCCTGTACCCAGCCTCAGTCCTGACATTTTTATCTGCTCAACAGCCCACTGGAGTGGACAGATGAGAACCAAACTCAGAGAGGTTGTGACTTGCCCCCAGTTACACAGCTTATAAAGACCAAGCGGGGACTAGAGCTCCTACATTCTTACTGCTGGAGCTGGGTTCATGCTTTCTGGTCCAAGGCAGGACCCTTGGGGATTGAGCATCCATGTCTCCTGGCTCATACCATTCTTCAGCCTTCCTCTAGCCCTCCCCGAGTCTTCTCTGGCTCCAGGTTCCCGGTTGGAAGCAGGGTCACCTGTGTCTTTAGGAGACCAGGAGAGTGTTGTTTATTCATCTCAAGTGAGGGGACCGGGTTCCAGGCTTTGGTGCTGACAGGCTCTGGGGCCACTTTCCTTGAGCAGAGCCAGACCCCCGCGGGGAATGGGGGCAGGGGTGCGGGCAGGGGTTGCTATGGCAACCACAGGCTGGGTCGGGTCTCTGGGCTCCTGGGGAGGAGGAGGAGGACTCAGTCGAGCCCTCCCAGGACCTGGAGTCCTATCCGCCCCTCGGCCTGACTCAGTCCTCACCCAGCAGGGAGAGTCCACCCTTCCTCACCACTGCTAGAACGTTCTCCTTAGCTGCCCTCAAATTGAAGCTCTCTCTGCACCTGCGTCCCTCTCACAGTCTGTACGCAGAGGCGCCGGCCTGGGGGCTTCCCAGCAGCAACTGCCCTCCCAGCCAGGCCTGGGCAGTCCCGGACGCACCTCACCCTCTGAGGAAGGCTGCACTGTCATCCCCTCACTGAGGAGGAAACGGAAACCCCGAGTGTCAGTGACCAACGCCACCTTCAAGGTCACACGGCCAACGGGTGAGGAGCTGGCCCCCCACCTCTGGGCCACACGTCCCTCCTGGAAGCTCGAGCTGAGCAAATGCTGCAGGGGCGTGGCAGCCAGTGGGGTCCTGTCACTCCTCGCCAGGGCTCTCAGGACTGGATGGAGACCCCCAGGGAGTGTGGGCTGTGCCCCTTGCCCAGGGAGTCTCCTGGGAGCTCAGACTGCAGGCTTTTCACCCCCACAAAGAACCTGACCTTGCCCAGAGTGCCCAGCACCCAAGAAAGCTGCCCACCAGCCACCCTGCCCTGGGAGCCACTCAGACCCTCGCTGGCCCTCCCCACTCAGCCCACCCCGGGGAAGCCCTGAACCCTGTTGAAAGGCCCAGAAAGTGCCTGGGGAAGCAGGCTGGGCCCCCTTACTTGATCTCTGTCTGGCCGCCTGCCTTGCGGGCAATCTGCACCAGCTCCTTTCCGTACCGCTCCTCCGCCTGGGCCCTGCAACGACAACCCCCGGGCACTGGTCTTGTCCACAGCTGCTGCCCAAAGCTCACCCTCAGATGGGCACAGCCAGGTGGCAGGGTCTGCCCATGCAGGCTCTGGCCCTGCAGATGCCTCCTTGAGATGGTTAGGCCTCCAGCCCTTCTAAATAAACGTGGCTGAGTTCAAGCACATCTGATGGGACATTAGATATATTTGCCCACTTGGGGGAAGGCCCAGGCTGGGAAAAACAGGGGAATCGCTTAGAGCAGGGGTGGCCTGCCAGCGGCCAGGCTGGCCTGGGGGCTCAGCCACCTCCCTCCCCTCCCGGCGCTCACCTCTGTCTCAGCAGCTCCTCCACGTCCTTGCACATCTTCCTGCCGTCCAGCAGCCGCTGCAGCAACACCTCGTAGCCCGTGTGGGCGGTGAAGTCCCTGCACTGGGACACAGGACAGAGGGCCGTGTGAGGGCCACCGGTGGGGAACCCTGTGTGCAGCCTGGCGAGGACCACGCTGACCACCGCCAGGACCTGGCTTCACCATCAGCCTCCATCTCCCCTATCTAAGGGTGAGTTCTTGGGGTCCAGCACATGGCTTCACACAGGCACACAGAGGGTCCCCCACCTCCCATCTGTGGAGGCATCAGGTAGAGATGAGCCCTGCGGGGATCAGAGCTCACAGTCAGGACGCTCTAGCCTAAGATGGCCTGGGGAAGGGCCCCCAACACAAGGCCCCGTGATACAGCCTTAGGGGGTGCCTGGCACCGTTCACCCCTGTCGTCTTCTCATGAACCCTCTTATCTCAGGGGCCCAAGTGAGAAAACTGAGGCACAGATGGGTGAGGTGTACCCCGGGTGATGCAGCCTGAAGGAGGCAGGCCTGGCATTGAACCCAGGCTGTCTGGCTCGGGCCCACACCCTTCAGTCCTACCTTCTACAGCCTCTCCAAACAATAGCAATTGCTGTTCCCTGACAATCCTCTGTGTGCTGGACGCCACGCCAGGCTCACCCTGTGGGCTCAGGGGGATCCTCCTGCACCCACTGGGTGGGGTGAACGTCGAGGGTCAGGATCTAGCTCTCACAGAGCTGAGAGCAGAGCTCCTGTGCCTCTCAGCCTGGCTCCCATCCATTTTCCCCCCCATCCATTCTTGAGGAAGGACCCCAACCCCCAGGGTGCTCAGCCAGGCAACTGGGGCCAGCCCGGAGAGGCAGCACCTACCTGTTTTCTTTTCCATTTCCACAGACCATCCCCCATCATGAGCCACAGAGATGGGGGGAAGGGAGCCCCCACTTCCCTGATGCACACTCCACAGCCCCGTCTCAGAGCTCAGTGAATCAGCAGGCCTTTCCCAAGGCCGCACACACTTGAGTAAAGAGCTGGCCATTACTGCCCCATGCCTCCCCTCAAATGCTGTGTTGTGGGTGTGTGGGGAGAGGAGGGGAGAAGTCTAAATCAAGGAGAGCTTCCTGCAGGAAGAGGTATTTGAGCCCGGCTCTGGGCTTCCCAGGTGGCGCTAGTGCTAAAGAACCCGCCTGCCAGTGTAGGAGACAGAAGAGACATGGGTTCAGTCCCTGGGTTGGGAAGATCCCCTGGAGGAAGAAATGGCAACCGACTCCAGTATTCTTGCCTGGAGGATCCCAGGGACAGAAGAGCCTGGCAGGCTAGAGTCCATGGGGTTGCAAAGAGTAAGACAGGACTGAAGCAACTTAGCACGCACTGGGAACAGAAGGTGTTGTTTTTCAAGGTCTGAGGAAAATCAGCGCAGAAGGCAATGGCACCCCACTCCAGTGCTCTTGCCTGGAAAATCCATGGGCGGAGGAGCCTGGTAGGCTGCAATCCATGGGGTGGCTAAGAGTCGGACACGACTGAGCGACTTCACTTTCACTTTTCACTTTCATGCATTGGAGAAGGAAATGGCAACCCACTCCAGTGTTCTTGCCTGGAGAATCCCAGGGACGGGGGAGCCTGGTGGGCTGCCGTCTATGGGGTCGCACAGAGTCGGACACGACTGAAGCGACTTAGCAGTAGCAGTAGCAAGGAAAATCAGACTCAGTAGAGAAAGGCAGAGAGACCACAAAGTGTACCAGCTGGCCCCATGCCGGGCCCAGCCCACCTTCAGTCAACTCAGAACGGTAAAATCTGCTGTCCCACAGGATGGTTAGGATCCCAAGTGCACGCCTCCTCCATAAGCAGCCCTAGAAGTTCCCAAGACCAGGCTCAGCTGCCCACAGGCTGACGAGCAATGGGCCTGGGTCTTGGCTGGCTGCTCAGGGCCCCAGGCAGAGTGGTCATCCCCCAACCCCCACAGGCCTCTCTGCCAGCATCTAGGCTGGTGTGGCTGCCCCAGGCTCCATTTCTGTAACTTTCGTGGGCCACTTGCTACTAACCAGGCAGCAGGCCACAGCTTCCTGCCCCAGCCTCCCCACCCCCGCCCCTCCGGACCCCCAGGACAAAAGCCAGTGGCGGCCAGGGAGGAAGATGAGTCCTTTCTGCTCCTTCCCTGCCCCCGCCCTCTCCCTCTGAGGGGTCACTCTGAGCTGGACACCACAGACCACCAGAACTAGGAAGCGCCTTGTCCAGTCCTTAGGAAAACTGAGGCCTAGAGAAGGGGAAGACGCACCTGCGATCCCATAGGCAGAGCGGGACGAGGGCTTGGACTTGCAGGCCCTGTTGATACCCTGCCATGCCCCTCGGGGAGGGGAGGGCTGACCGACCCCAGCCCCACGGCAGACTCTCTGCTCTTTCCTCCCAGCCCCCATTCCCCAGAGGAACCCCACTGTCATTACAGAGACCCCCCGAGTGGAAAGAGAAGCAAAACCAAACCTACATTGGCCATTCTGGAGGAGGTGGCAGGCAGAGGGGCCTTGCAGGCGGGGTCCTTGGAACTCAAGTCACCAAAGTTCTGCAGGCTCTAGAATCTGGCCCAGCCCTGACTCAGAGCAGGTGGGGCTTCGGCCGGGTGAGCCACCGTCACCAGTGAGTAGGTTGTTCCAAGGAAGTGCTGGACTCCCTGGGGGCTGTTCCCGGCTGGCCTGCACCCCCTCCACCACCCCACCTCACCTGCCTCCGGGGCTTCGACTCAGGGCTCAGAGCGAGGCAGAGTGGGGCTCAGGAAGCTGCTGAGGAAATGAACTGCTGCTGCTAAGTCGCTTCAGTCGTGTCCGACTCTGTGTGACCCCATAGACGGCAGCCCACCAGGCTCCCCCGTCCCTGGGATTCTCCAGGCAAGAACACTGGAGTGGGCTGCCATTTCCTTCTCCGATACATAAAAGTGAAAAGTGAAAGTGAAGCTGCTCAGTCATGCCACTCTTAGCGACCCCATGGACCATAGCCCACCAGGCTCCTCCGCCCATGGGATTTTCCAGGCAAGAGTACTGGAGTGGGGTGCCATCACCTTCTCCGGAGGAAACGAACTAGCTAATAATTCAATCAGTTAATCGACCAGTCCTGCAGGCTCACCACCCTCCAGGGGCCCACCCTGGCCTTTCCTCCTGGCACCTAACTAGCCACAGCCTGTAGGTATCCTGGGTTCCCTTTCAACCCCTTGTTTACAGGCTCAGATGGACATTTCCACAGCATGGAAGCTATGAGAAGGCAGGGCCTCCCGCCTCCTTGTGTCCCCCTGCAGCCTCTGTCACCTGAGACCTGCCTCTGGCCTTGCCCTCGGTGAAATAGCAGTTTATTGAGTCCACCAGCCACACACGATACCAAGAATATCACAGCTGACTTCTTACTGAAAAACACCACATACCCAGGGAGTTAAGGATGGTGATGAGGAGGAGAAGAGGGTAAGGGACTGCCCAAGGTCCCTCAGCTGGTGAAGATCGGAATCCAGGGGATGCACGCAGGTCAGCTCGTCCCCAGGCTTCCCAGGAGACACTAGTGGTAAAGAAGCCGCCTGCCAGTGCGGGAGACCTGGGAGACGCAGTTTCGATCGCTGGGTCGGAAGATCCCTGGAGGAGGGCGTGGCTACCTTCTCCACTGTTCTTGCCTGGAGACTCCCATGGGCAAAGGAGCCTGGCGGGCTGATAGTCCATGGGGTCTCAGAGAGCTGGACACGACTGAAGTGCCTGAGCACACACGCATTTTGTCCCCAAACCTACATCAGACATTCAGTCCAGTTCAGACATCGATAGTCCAGCAACTCTGTTACATTTTAAAACATGAAAAATAAACCACTTTTGAAGATGATTACTCAGACTCCCTCTGCCTCAAACCAAAGCTGTGTTTCCGGCTGTCATCCAGTTACCATGGATTCTTAGAGGCCAGCTCTGTGCCCAGGCTGGGTCAGAGGAACACTGCCCTGGAGAAGGGCCGGCTGGCTCTGCAGATGTGAGCGGAGAGCCAGCCAGAGGCCCCACCCTCGCCATGTGGCATCTAGGGTGATCCACCCCAGGGCAGGGTGCCAGGTGGCAGGCTGATGCAGCCCCCTCCTGGGGAGACCTCCCCCAAGCCGGATGTGGGACCCCAGGCCTTGCCATCCACTCTGTGTGGCCATTCTTGGCCTCCCTTGCCCCACACTGGTCAGATCAGGGCTACAGGAGAAGGTGTTCCAGGCTGCTCCAGCCAGAAGAAGTGTATTCCTGCCTCTGCCTGAAGGAGGCTCTGGTCTCTCCTCAGGGATGGCCCACCTGCTCGCTTGGCTGGATGGCCCTGGATGTGAGCCACAGTCCAGGCTGGCAAGCCAGCCCCAGCCCTGCCATGCCCCCACTGCGCAAGTACAGAAGGAGCCTTTGTACCCACTGCCACTTCCTCCTTGTCACACCCATGCCATTCTTGGTGGCTGCATTGGCTGGGCCACAGAGACCAGAGCCCCAAGCAAGCCACTTCCCTTCTCAGGCCCAGGTTTCCTCATCGAGAAAGTGCCTGGGGAGGACAACCTGTCCTGGCCCCAGACAGCCCACTCCATGTGGGCACAGCCCCCTGGGGGCAGACTGGCTGCCAAGTTTAGGGAAGGGGCCCAGGCCTGGCCTGAGAGACTGGACGGAGTTTAGCAGACCATTTATAGATTCAACCCCACCCTGTGGTCCTGGGCACTCTCAGCTTCTACTTCCCTCCCTGCAACAAGAGGCCTAATGGTTCCCTCCACCTACAGTTGATCTAAGAAGCCAGTGGAACAATGTACACAGATGAGAGGAGGAAACACAAGGTCAGAGGTTGCCCTGAGCTGGCAACGGGGCTGAGGATTATTACCCCATTTTACAAATGACAGAAATGGAACCCAGAGAGGTTAGCTACCTGCTGAGAAGTCAATGGGAAATGCCAGGTTTTGAGCTCTCCCAGGCCAGATCTTAGCTCATCCCCTCACCTCTGCAAAGCCCTGAACTCAGTAGCTGTTCAGCAAGAGTAGCTCCCCATGCCTTGCCCTGGCCCCACCCGGCTCTCACCAGCCCCTTCTGGCTGGCTCTCACCAGACAGAACCCAGCTGCTCAAGGCTGGAAAACACCGAGTTATCATCCTACTGAGTTATACACCCTCCTCCACCACAGGGTCCATTTAAAAGGCTGCAGAAGCTTTTTCAAATGTTCCCTTACATGAAATTCCAGAATATAAAGTATCTCAGAGGACAGCTAAGCCTCTCACGTTAGAGGGAGAGGCCTGGGATTTGGTCACAAGTCTGGTCTGCCAGGAAGAAGCTGGGTAGTCTTGGTGAAGCCCTTGTCCTTTCTGGGGCTGCCTGACTGTGTTATGGGTTTGGGGAGAGGAGGTGACCTTCAACTGTCCTTTCAGCCTGGAGGCTGCTGTGTGTCTGTTGGCTTTTGGAAACCATGGCAACCATAACTGCATCTTACCTGGAAATGTCTGAAGTCAGGGGTGGGCTGGAGCTGCCCAAGGGGAGTCTGAGGGCGTGTGAGGCCTGGAAGGGAGCAGTTGGGGGCTGACACCCATACATCTCCTGGGAACCAAGTGGAGACCAGGAAGGTGGCTGGGAAGAGCTGCCTGTAAGTCTTGGCTGGTGAGAAATGCCTGGCAGCAAAGGAGGAGCCCCCGAAAAACGCTGCACGGAGTAGATGATGGGGTGCAGCTGGGAGGGATCAGACGTGGACAGCTGCAGGGAAGAGAGCGGGATAGCCAGGGGACAAGGTCACCAGAGGACCTGCAAAAGTAGCCAGGAGAGGAAGAGCTGACCTGTGGGCATCAGTCCCCTGCTGCACCAGCTGCAACTGCGCCAGGGAAATAAGACCCTTCGTCCCTTTAGACCTTCTGACCCCTCACCCACGCCCTCTGTAGAGACGCCAGAAGCAGCAAGCAGTGGGGGTGAAGAGACGGACCCTGTGCCCTGTGCGCATCATAGGCTGCCAATCACAGGCTGCCAATGAGATCATAGGCTCCCCAAAGTGGGGGAGACTGGGGAGCTTTCAAGTGAGCGGAAAAGTGAGATCTTGATACGAGGTTGAACTGCAGGGAGTTAGACCTGAAAAGGACTGGACACGCTCTTACACATGCCCAGGGGTGAGGAAGGGAGAGCTACCACGACCGCTTTGGAAGGCGGAAGGAGAAAATTCCAGTTCCCGGCTTGCGCCTTACCAAGTTCAGAGACCGTCAGAAACCTTTCTAATGACTGACTTGCTCTTGGGTTGCTAGGCTCTTTATATATTTAATCTAACTCCTTTAAAATCACCTTTTACTGGCAGAAGAAGAGACAGAACAGGGAGACTGGACTCACTCCTTTTATCTCAGGAAGCCCCGGAAGCCAAGCACAGCGATTTTGAGTACGGTTATAGGCTGCACGGTACTCGGGTGACTTCGCCCTCTAATTTCACCGCAGTTTAACAGAACGGACTTCTGTGGCCAAGGCGCCTACTGTGGCTAGTTTACTAGCCACCAGTCCACTCTTGCTGGTCTGCTGTGGGCTGAGAAGCAAAACCACTGGGATTGTCAGAACACCTGAGGAAGTGAGTACTGAACTCTGGAGAATGCAGAACACGGGGCGGTTTGCCTCCTGGGTCCCAGTGCCCACGTCTGTACAGCAATGCTCAGCAAATACACTGAACAAAGGCTGCGTACATAGGGAGGCCCTCAAGTGGACGTGCCTTTATGACAGCTGGCTCCTGAGCCGCCCCACGTAGAAGACCAGAGCATTTGTTTGCAATTCAATGACTAGTTACCCAGCACCTTAAATAAGCCAGACAGACCTGTCCCCTCTACCTTGTACAACATGTTACTATCCCCATTGTACAGATAAAGAAACTGAGTCTCAGAGAAGATAAGTCTATGAATAGCAGCCAGGATCTTTCTGCTGCCCCATGGCTAGTACCCCACAGTAGGTCTCATCTCCACCATTATTGATTACTAAACTGAAAGAAGGCAAAGACCAGATACTCAGGTATGGCTTGGATGAATGGGTAGATGGATGGATGAATGGGTGGATGGATGCATGAATGGGTGGATAGATGGATGAATGGGTGGATAGATGGATGGATGGATGGGTGGGTGGATGGGTGGATGGATGGATGGATGGATGGGTGGATAGATGGATGGATGGATGGATGAACCAGAGACTTCAGTGAGCAAGCTGGATGTTTACCCAGAGAATCCCAGGAGGAGGGTTGGTACAGAGAAGGCCAGACCTCAGCCCTTGAGGAGCCAGTAAGGAATGTGATCATTTATAGGCCTTTGTGGGGCCTTCAGTGGGAGAGGGAGCATCTGTGTTTGGTGTCCCCAGAGGCTTAGCCAGGACTCACAGGGGAGTATACAGGGAGGCCAACTCCAGATCAGTACAAAGGAGGACTTTCCAAGAGCCCATGTGGCCCCGAATATGGAACACAGATAAGTTGCTTTGCTGGGTCGAGAGTGCCCCATAGCTAGGATCCGGTAAGCAGGTTAGGGATTCTGCAGAGAGGATTCAAGCCTCAGATGATGTGTCCAACTGGGTGTTCTGAGTCTAGGTGTCCCCTGACTTAAAGATTGGAGGGGTCCATCCATAAGCAGGCAAATGTGGGGTGATTTATGGCTTTTCCAAGATGGCTCAGGATAGGCGTCAAAGGAAGAGAGCCGAGAAAGCAGATGGACTCTTAAGGAACAAAAGCACATTGAACGTGGTTAAATGAGCTAATCTGGGGCTTGGGATTAGAAATGAGTCTCCAGAGGGCTCTAGATCCCCACTGAGCCTGGGGCTGAGGCCTCTTCACCCAAGCAGTCCCGTTGCATGGTCCCTGAGATGTCCAGGCCCTTGACCTGGGGCCCAGCTGGGCCACAAACTTTGGGGAACCTGGAGACCTGGGGTTGATTGTTTCCTGCAGCCTCAGGTGAAGGGGAGAGGGGCGCTGTTAGAGCCTGTGAATATTCAGGGGCTCCTAGGAATCCCACATTGCAGAGTTTGGAGGCCGGGGAATAGCACAGGTACCGGAAAGGGCCCTACTGTGCCAACCTGGGGCCTCTTATCTCAGACTCCAGGAGGATTTGAGGATGAGAGAGAGAGAGGGACGGGTAGAAACAGAGCCTGTCTGAGGGTGAGGGAGGCCACATAGCTTGTCCCGACTTCACCACCAAGTGTGTGGGCGTGCTGGCTTCCGACTTTGTGACTTTGTTCTCTCAAGTAGGCCTCCTCCAACATCAGGAAGGAAAAGCCTCCTCTACTGTGCTCCCCTCCCCCATCCTGTGAAGCACTGCTCACTTCCCCTCCATTCTTAAAGGCCCAGCTCAATTCCCCACGTCTTCCTCCTGCGTTAAGAAACCAAAATGGGCAGAAGTTAGCATAAGGGACAGGGCAGAGAGGGAACACAAGTCTGGGCAGAGGCCTGGAGGTGGCATTGAGCCCCTCGGGTTCAGGAGACTGGAAGCCTGATGCTCAGAGCTGTGAGCGGCGACGGGGCTAAAGGGCCAAGGCAGGTGTCTGAAGAGGTGGCCTGAGAGCAACTCCAGGAGAGTCAGGCAGAGCCAGCGGTGGGACCCTCCCAGGAGGTAACGGGAACCAGGGCCAGGTTCCCAGGTCAGGAGAAGGAAGCAGTGTAGGTGGCGTGTGGACCGGTAGCAGCCTGAGCCCTCTGTGCCTCTAATTCTCAGAGAAGCCTGCAGTGTCAGCACGGTACCCTGATTGCCCCATCACAGCTGAGGCTGAGGCTCAGCAGCCGCCTACAATGCAGGAGCCGTGGGTTCGATCCCTGGGTCGGGAAGATCCCCTGGAGGAGGGCATGGCAACCCACTCCTGCATTCTTGCCTGGAGAATCCCCATGGGCAGAGGAGCCTGGCGGGCTACAGTCCACGGGGTCACAAAGAGTCAGACGCAAATGAAGCGACTGAACGCACACATACGCACGGAAGGTGAGTGGCTGGCCCCGGTCACACGGCTTCTCTGTAGGTGGGCAGGAGGCAGAGGAGGCAGACGTCAGGCCAGGGCTGAGGGCAGGTGGGGAAGGTGGATGGAGGTTACTGAGCCACCCCAGACACTAAGCCCCAGAGGAGACTCTGATCCATAAGCAAGGACAGGCGGTGACCACACCCGGTGCAGAGCCAGCCCCATGGCTCCTTGCTGCATGGGTTCCAGCTCATGAGTGACCAGCCAGGAACTGGGGGCTAGCACCGATAGCCAAGGCTCTGTTTCTACTTGTCCCTTTCCCCAAGCATCACCCCTTCCCCTACCTGCCAGGGGATGGCCCATGGGTACACCCCCTAATCAAGAAGAAGTTCAGGCAGGGGGTGTGGAAAGAGTCCAGGCACCGGGTTCTGGTCCTGGCCAAGCCCATGCATACAGACAGTGTGAACTTGGGCAAGTTACTTAACCTCCCATGCACAGAGCCCCTCCTCTATAAAAGGACTGTGAACACACTGCCCTCCCCACCAGGGGCCCTGAGGACTAAATGGAATAATATACGTAGGAGCCCAACAAAGGTCATCTTGAGACTTAATGAGCTCCTGGAAAAGGGTGGCCATGGTGATCAGTACATGTTAAGTGAAAGTAAACCAAAAAAGGAAATAAAAAAGGAGAGCTGGGTTTGAATCCTAGCTGTGACGCTTATCTCGATTGGTTGCTTCCTGTCTCTTCAGCCTCAGGTTTTTCATCCGTAAAGCGGAATGAACACTTGTACATGGACGCTCACGGGGCCAAGGCGGGGTGTCCTACTTGGTGGTATAAATGGCTGCAGGGTGAGAATCTGCAGGCAGATTCTTCTGGGCTCGAGACTTATTCAAGACAGAGATGGGCCCACTCCTCACACCTCTCCCCAAAGGCAGGAAGAGACCCCCGGCAGCCACCGCAAAAGGCCCCTCAGCCTCCTCTGCTGCCCTTGGCAGGTTCTGAACCTCAGAGCTGACCCTTGGGCTCTGGTTGCAACACCCTCCAAGCCTAGGGGCTTTCTGGGTCTCCTCTACCTGCTGGGGGTCTGCATGTGGGGCTCTTGCCTTTATTAGGCCATTAACATTCATTTGAGCACATCTCTGGCTTTTAACCACAGTGATAGGTTTAATACAGACAAGGAGCTAGAAACTGAGAGCGTGGAGGGCTCAACCACAAGGGCAGTGGAATCCAAGCAGGGCGCCTGGTGCTAAAGGCAGTGCAAGAGACAAAGATGGCGCCCTCCACCATCTTTGGGTTCTGTGTTAGAGACTGGGAATTGCTCTACCCTGGCCCACACAGCCAGCATGTATCAGGCACAGAGCAGCACTGAGGGAAAGCACATCTTTCAGTGGAGCAAGATGCCACCTCTGGGGTCCTGGGGCTCTGGGGCTGCCTGGGGCAAGCCTGTTCTCTCGGGGACCATCACTGCTTAACTCTCCCTCTCAGCATTCACTTGCACCCACACGTTGTTGATGTCTGTTTAGTCGTTCAGTCATGTTTGACTCTTTGTGACCCCATGGACTAGAGCCCACCAGGCTTCTCTGTCCATGAGATTCTCCAGGCAAGAATACCAGAGAGGGTTGCCATTTCCTCCTCCAAGGGATCTTCCTGACCCAGGGATCGAACCTCTGTCTCCTGTGTCTCCTGCATTGCACCAAACATGGTAGGACTCAAACCAAGACCGCTGGATCCTGGAGTGCAAACTCCTCCCCTCACTGAACCTGCAGTCCTTCTAGGCTTAGGGGTGATCTGCATACTAAAATAAAATCCCAGCAACCTCTCGGCAGCTCCTGCCCTGCCCTGAGGCCTAGTTTTAGCTGCTGGTCTTCCCCTGACCCTGGAATCAGCCACACTGTTCCTTTGGTTCCAGCATCAATTTCCATCCTCATCTGGGTCAGAGTGAGAACAACTGCAGACCCCAGCTCAGCACCTACTATTGTGCTGCTGTCCAGTAGTGCAGACCTTCATGCTGTGCAGACCTTCATGCCCCACAATTTCAGTCTTCTTGACAGCTCCATGGACGCTGATCCAGACGTCTCTGTTGATCCCCTGGCTACCACCTCACCCTGTTTGCATGGACTGACCCCAGCTGAACTTCTGGACCTTCTTACCACCTGCAGTCTGGGATCCCCAGGTCTGGGAGAGTGGTCTCAGAGCTGGTCCAAATGAAGGAGAAACATTCAAGAGATGACAAAGAAGGGGACTTCATTTGCTTCAGTGGCTGACAGTTGGGAAGTTGAGGATCAGAAATCCTGATTTTCAAAGGCCTCTCAGGTCTAAGCAGGCCAAGGCCAAGGTGGACATCAATTCCCTCAAGGCCTTCTCATAGTCCACTGAAGTAGGTGACCCCAGCCTATGGGACAATTGTGCTTGAAGAATGAAAGCTGGTGGGGACTCAAGGAAGCTCAGAACTCATGGGCCTTCCCAGGGGCCAGAGGTAGGGCAACTCTAAGGAGGAACCCACCATCCCAAGGGGATTCTCTCAAAGGATGGTGTCTCTCCACGTATGTCCAGGCTTGGGAGAGTTAGAGGGGGGTTGTCATAGACTGGTGGCAACCTCACATGTGCATGCTAAGTCACTTCAGTTGTGTCCAACTCTTTGCCACCCCATGGACCATAGCCTGCCAGGGCTCTTCTTTCCATGGGGATTCTTCAGGCAAGTATACTAGACTGGGTTGCCATGCTCTCCTCCAAGGGATCTTCCTGACCCAGGGATTGAACTCAAGTCTTGTGTCTCTTGCAATGGCAGGCAGGTTCTTTACCACTAGCACCACCTCAGAAATGTTCAAACCTGTTTCCTCATCCATAAAAACACTTTGAGTGTAGAGAAAAAGGAACCCTCCAACACTGTTGGTGGGAATGTAAACTGGTACAGCTACTGTGGAGAAGAGTATGGAGGATCCTTAACAAACTAAACATAGAGCTAGCATATGATCCTGCAATCCCATTCTTGGGTATATAAGCAGAGAAAAGCATCATTCAAAAATATACTTTCATCCCATTGTTCATTCCAATACTGTTCACAATAGCCAAGACATGGAAGCAACCTAAATGTTCATCAGCAGATGAATGGATGAAGAAGACGCGGTGCATATATTCAGTGAAACACTATTCAGCCATAAAAATGAAATCATGCCATTTGCAGCAACGTGGATGGACCCAGAGATGATCATACTAAGTGAAGTAAGCCAGACAGAGAAAGACAAATATCATATGACGTCACTGAAATGTGGAATCTAAAAAAAAAAAAAGAAGAACTTATTTATAAAACAGAACTAGATCCACAGGCAGAAAACAAACGATGGTTACCTAAGGGGAAGAGGAGGGAGGGATACGTCGGGAGTTTGGGATTAGCAGATACCTGTGTGCTCTGCTAAGTCACTCAGTCATGTCTGACTCTTTGTGACCCCATGGACCATAGCCCCCCAGGCTCCTCTGTCCATGGGATTCTTCAGGCAAGAATATTGGAGTGGGTTGCCATGCCCTCCTCCAGGGGATCTTCCTGACCCGGGGATCAAACCTGCATCTCTGTGTCTCCTGCATTGGCAGAGGGGGCTCTTTACCACGAGGCTTTCCCAGGCCACCTGGGAAGCCCCAATGGTATTGATGTCCTATTTACACGGCAGGAATAGAGATGCAGATTTATACTAGAATACTGAGTAGGTAGCCTATCCGTTCTCCAGGGAATCTTTCTGATCCAGGAATCGAACTGGGGTCTCCTGCATTGCAGGTGGATTCTTTACCAGCTGAGCTACCAGGGAAGCCGCAAAAGAGAAACTGTTAGTGGGTCAGTTGTGTCCAACTCTTCACAACCCCATGGATTGTAGCCCGCCAGGCTCCTCTGTCCATGAGATTCTCTAGGCAGAATACTGGAGTTGGTTGCCATGCCCTCCTGCAGGGGATCTTCCAGACCTAGGGATCGAACCTGGGTCTTCCACTTTGCAGGCAGATTCTTTACCATCTGACCCACCAGGGATACTACTATATATAAAATAGATAACCAACAAGGGGCTACTGTATATTACAGGGAACAACACTCAATATTTTATATAATCTATAAGGGGAAAGAATCTGAAAAGAATATATATATATATACACATATATAAAATATGTATAACTGAACCACTTTTTTGTATACTTAAAACTAATGCAACATTGTAAATCAACTGTACTTTTTTTTATTAAAAATTAAAAAAACACCTCAACGCAGGACCTTAATAGCCAACAACATTGAAAAAAAGAACAAAGTTGGAAGACTCACACTTTCTAATTTCAAAACTCACTACAAAGCTATTGCAATTAAAATAGTGTGGTTTTGTCATAAGGACAGACTTATAGACCAATGGAATGAAATAGAAAGCTAGAGATAAGCACTCACATATACGGTCAACTGAGTTTCAACAAGGATAAGACCATTCAATGTGGAAAAGACCATCTTTTCAACCAAAGGTGATGGGAAATGGATATTCACATGCAAAGGCATGAAGTTGGACTCCTAACACCATATACAAAAACTAACTCAAAATGGATAAATGACCTAAAGGTAAGAGCTAAAACTGTAAAACTCTGAACAGAAAATAGGGGGAAAGTTTCAAGACATTGAATTTAACGATGATTTCTTGCATATGATACCAAAAGAACAGTCAATAAAAGAAAAAATAAATTAGTTAGACTTTATCAAAACAAAAAACTCTTTTTCATTAAAAGACAGCATCAAGAGAGTGAAAAGACAATCCACAAATTGGGAGAAAATATTTGCAAATCATACTTAAAATAATTACTATCCAGACTATATAAAGAACTTTAAAAATTGAACAACAAAAAGATAACCCAATTCAAAAGTAGGCAAAGGACTTGAATAGACATTTCTCTAAGGAAGATAAACAAACTGTCAATGAAAGTGTAAAAATATGCTCAACATCACTAGTCACTGGGAAATATGAATCAAAACACCAGTGAGGGACTTCCCTACCTGACCTGTGGTTAAGGGTCTACACTTCCACTGCTGCAGGCCCAGGTTTGATCCCTGGTCAGGGAGCTAAGATCACACATGTTGCATAGATACACAAATAAATAAAAAGAGCCAAAGTTAAAAAACAAAAAACGAAATACCACTTCATGCCTACTAGGATGCCTATGATTGCGGAAAAGACACAGGAAATAACAAGCTCTGGTGAAGATGTGGAGAAACTGGAACACTTGTGCATTGTTGATGGAATATGAGTGGAGCAGCTTCTGGGGAAAATATTGATAGCTTAGCAGTTACTCAGCATGTTAAACATAGGATTACTTATGATCCAGCAACTCCATTCCTAATTTTATACTCAAAAGAATTGAAAGCAGGAATTCAAACCAGTATTCAGTTCAGTCGCTCAGTTGTGTCCAACTCTGTGACCCCATGAACCGCAGCACCCCAGGCCTCCCTGTCCATCACCAATTCCCAGAATCCACTCAAACCCATGTCCATTGAGCCGGTGATGCCATCCAAGCATCTCATCCTCTGTCATCCCTTTCTCCTCCTGCCCTCAATCTTTCCCAGCATCAGGGTCTTTTCAAATGAGTCAGTTCTTCGCATCAGGTGGCCAGAGTATTGGAGTTTCAGCTTCAACATCAGTCCTTCCAGTGAACACCCAGGACTGAGCTCCTCTAGGATGGACTGGTTGGATCTCCTTGCAGTCCAAGGGACTCTCAAGAGTCTTCTCCAACACCACAGTTCAAAAACATCAATTCTTTGGTGCTCAGCTTTCTTTATAGTCCAACTCTCACATCCATACATGACCACTGGAAAAACCATAGCCTTGACTAGACGGACCTTTGTTGACAAAGTAATGTCTCTGCTTTTTAATATGCTGTCTAGGTTGGTCATAACTTTCCTTCCAAGGAGTACGCATCTTTTAATTTCATGGCTGCAATCACCATCTGCAGCAATTTTGGAGCCCAGAAAAATAAAGTCAGCCACTGTTTCCCCGTCTATTTGCCATGAAGTGATTAGTACATCCATGTTCATAGTGACATTTTTCATAATATACGAAATGAGATAAAAACCCAAGTGCCCAATAACAGGTGAATGGATAAACAAAATGAGGTATACACATAGCATGGAATATTTTTCAGTCATTAAAAGGAATGAAGTTCTGATACATGCTAAAACATGGATGAACCTTAAAGACACTATGCTAAATGAAACAGGACAGATACTGCCTGATTCTACTTATACGTGGTCCTTAGCATGGCAAGTTCATAGAGACAGAAAGCAGAGAAGGAGATGAGAGGAGCAAGATAAGGAGTTATTATTTAAGGGGTATAGAATTTCTGTTTGAAATGATGAGAAAGTTTTGGAATTAGTAGTGATGGTTGGTAGAACATTATGAGAGTACAGACGCCACTTAATTGCACACTTAAAAATGATTAAAATGGTAAATTTTCTGTTATGTATATTGACATCGGCCACAAAAAAGTAATTGTATAAGGTTAAAAAAAATCCCCTCTATCCTCTACTAATTCACAAGTGAGTCAAATGAGGTCACATAAATGGTAAGAGCCAGATATATGCTCACTGTCAGCAATGGCCATGCAGCAGAAAAACCACAGTTCTCAACACCAATGGAGAACTTTGAAAACTACTGCTCCTCCACCCTGAAATTTGTATGTAATTGACCTGGAGCTTGGACTGGGCTTCGGGGTTCATGACTCCTGGCACATTTCTGATCTTATCTCCAACCACTCTTCACCTCCATCACTCTGCCCCAGCAGCGTAGGCCTCCTTGTCCCCTGAGTAGGTCAAGCACCCTCCTGACTCAGCCCATTGCCCCTTCTTTTTCTCTGAGTGTGGCTCAGCTTCTGCTTTTCTATTTCCGCAGTTGGGAACCCTGATCCCATCTGGCTGCCCCATCCCTACCCTGGCTGCTAGTCTCTGGAACAGCAGCAGATACTTCCTGTTGCCCAATAGTGGGTGGCCTGTCACCATCAGAGGAAGGGCCTGTCACTCACTGGCCTGCTTCTGTTACTCATTGCTCAGGGTGCCAGGTCTCAGCAAACCACCACACGCTCTTGCTAATGTCAAGGGCGTTCTGACCTGGCCCGGGAAGGTAGCAGCCAAGCCTAGCCCAGCAGCCCCAACGTCCATCTGGGTGGCACCCCCGGGCCCACATCCCCTCTATAAGCCATGGTTTTCTCTCTATAAAGAAGGGATAAGAATACTAGCCTCATGGGGCTATTGCATCTTGTCACCTGAAGCCATAGGAATGACTGTCAAATGGTGGAATTTAGTATCCAGTGGCGAACAGAGTTGGGGAGGCATCCTGAGATTAGGAAGACCCACATATGAGGCTCACGCTGTAGGTGCCTATCCAATTATAAGTCAGGATCCCTTGGGATCTCTTCCTGGTCTACTAGCTCCCAGTGCTGAGCAGCAGCACGTGGTCCCCTGAGGACTGTGCTTAGTGTCTCCATCCTCAAAGCCTTTATCTCAGTTAAGAATCACTCTAATATCCTACAGATGAGGAAACTGAAGTTCAGAAAGGAGAAAGGATTCTCCAAGTTCCCCCTCAGCAAGTGAGGGGGGAAGCTTCAAAGAGGCCTGTCCCCCTTCTGAGCCTGGAGCACAGAGAGTGACTAAGCCCGTGAGGGAGGGGCCTTCCAGAGCTAGTCCAGCAGGACGCCCTAGCTAGCGTGGGCAGCCCCCAGGGCACTGGGTACCACTCTCTCTTGCTAGAAGTGAGGCAGTTTCGATTTCCGCAACTAGTTCCCTCCATCGTGTCATTTGCAGCGTCAGACAGGCTCTAGCTGAGGCAGGAAGGCATCCTAACCACAGCCCACAGCCTCCAAGCCTCTTTTTGCATAAGAAGAAACATCCGTCACTGGAGAGGGTGAAGAAAGGAAGAAAGGCTCTCTGCCTCCACTCAAGGCTGGTCAAGACCTTTTAAAGCCCAGCCGGGGTCTTCCCTTCCTACAGTCACCCTACGCAGTTCTCTGGGCCAGAAAACCGTCTTGCAAACCCACTGCACCCACTCCCCCTTCCACACCTTTACCCATGCCAGGCTTTCCACCTTTGCCCCCCCACCACCTCCCAAGTCCTCCCCCACCTTTCCAAGCCCAAGCAAGGCCCTCCCTCTCCATCCCAGGGGCTAGCAACCCTGGCTGTGTGGAGGTGCCGGGAGAAGCCAGCCAAAGTCCCTGAGTTCCTGGCAACTGGACAACAGGAGGACCTTGAGAAGCAGATCTTGTTTTCCACCAAGAATAAAATCGAAGGTGTGGGTTACGTTCTTGACCCAGGACACAGCAGCCAGGAAACACTACAGGGGAATACCTGCAGGCATCACAAAAGCAGGGAAACGCAACCATGAAGCTTTGCAGCCACCTGCGGCCATCAGACGGTCGACCGCATCCTATGGAGTGGGTGTGGAGGAACCAAGTCCTTGGGTCCCTGGGAGCACACACACCACAAAGTGTGCACAGAGTATGTGGAAGAGTTTACGCCACTGAACCACAAATGTCACCTAAAAACACAATCTCAGCTTGAAAACAGGAATTGCTTAGTTTTGTTTTTTAAACATTTTCCTTTTAATGGCATATGTAATCGGTGATCATTTGCAGAAAATTATGGCGAGAGAAATCACCTTACTTCCAAAACCATGGAAACCAATGTTACCGAATAGGGAGCCACCCTTTCATCCTTTAGGAATTATAATTGAACCAAGAACTCACCAGTCTCCTTGGATTCAGGGGCAGAATGCGATAGGGTCCGACAGAGCTAACGGGTGTCCCTGCTCTGCCTTGAACGTATGACCATAAACTTGGCCCTTGACCTCCCTGTGTCTCCGTTCTGGGCATGGGAGGACATTGGCAAGTCCTTCCCTGCAAGGTGGATTTGGGGACACATGTGTCACAGGGCCTGGTACCTAAGGGATGCTGAACAACAACCAGGAACAGCTGCCTCTCCTCTGAGAATGACATATCTGGGACTCAGAGAAAAAAGAATTTTCACAGAACAGGAAATAAACATCTTCTTTTTCATTTTTAATTGTGTAATTTAATTTTCATTGGGTAATATATTTACATGGTTCAACAATCAAATGCTATAGAAAAGTACATAGAATACTCAATCCCACACAGCCCTGAAACCCATCAATCTTTCTTCTTTCACTTCCCCCAAAAGGCCATCACTTTAATTAGCTCTCTGTGAGTCTTTCCAGAGATTCTTGTTGTTAATACAAGCCTGTGCATTCGTGCTAAGTCACTTCAGTTTTGTTTGACTCTTTGCAAGCCCCTGGACTGTAGCCCACCAGGTTCCTCTGTCCATGGGATTCTCCAGGCAGGAATACTGGAGTGGGTAGCCATGCCCTTCTCCAGGGGATCTTCCCGATTCGGGGATCGAACCCAGGTCTCCTCTGTTACAAGCGAATTCTTTACCATCTGAGCCATCAGGGAAACCCTAATACAAGCCTATACCAACACTAATGCTTATTTCCCCCCACTTTTCACAATGGGTTGCACACAAGACACACCGCTTGGTTCTGTGCTTTTTACACAGAATACCATGCCTCAAGGAGCTCTGCGACCAGCACAGAAAGAGTCCGTTCTCATCCTTTTCAACAGCCATGGCCAGAAAGGTACAGGGAAGGCAGTAGGTGGAGGCAAAGGAAGGCCAGCCAGGGGCCCCTCTCCCCAACCTCCTGCCTCTACCATCCCCTCCTGCTCAGGAGGACCCCCTCCTGCTCAGGAGGACCCCCTCCTCAGCCACTGGCCTCCTCGGCCTTCAAGGCCACAGGGCCCTGCCCTGCTGCAAGTCCATCCACGAAACCTGAGTGGGCTTTGATTCCCAGCAGAGCCCCTTCCAGGCCACTCTGATCCCTCTTTCCTGGATGAAAAGCTTCCTGCACAGCCAGAGGACTATGAGGGGCCCCAAAGTGGCTGCTAGTGCCAAATGCCAGAGAACTGGCCTCACCCTCCCACCTAGGAATGTCTCCTCATGTGGGAAGCTATGCAAGAAGTGGTCGTCAAGTGCAAAATCTTGATACACAAAGACTGACCCAGAATGCTAAATAGTTGGCAATAATCTCTGTTTTTTTAAGACAGCATATTAAAAAGCAGAGAAATAACTTTGCAGACAAAGGTCTGTATAGTTAAAGCTACAGTTTTTCCGGTAGTCATGTATAGATGTAAGAGTTGGACCATAAAGAAAGCTGAACACCAAAGAATTGATGCTCTTGAACTGTGGTGTTGGAGAAGACTCTTGAGAATCCCTTGGACTGCAAGGAGATCAAACCAGTCAATCGTAAAGGAAATCAGTCCTGAATTATTCGTTAGAAGGACTGATGCTGAAGCTCCAATACTTTGGCCACCTGATGTGAAGAACTGACTCACTGGAAAAGACCCTGGTGCTGGGAAAGACTGAAAGCAGGAGGAGGAAATAACAGAGGATGATATGGTTGGCGGCGTCACTGACTCAATGGACGTGAGTTTGAGCAAGTTTCTGGAGTTGGTGAAGGACAGGGAAGCCTGGCAAGCTGCAGTCCATGGGGTCACAAAGAGTCGGACACCACTGAGCAACTGAACTGAACTGAATCTAAATGTCCAACAATAAGGGACTGTATAAATAAATCACATGTGTGTATGCTAAGTCACTTAGTCATGTCTGACTCTTTGTGACCCTATGGACTGTAGGCTCCTCTGTAGGATCCTGACTTCTTCTAGGGCAAGGTAATCTGACAGTCTCATTCAGCTGTTTGGATGGGGGATGAGGATCGCAGGGCCCAGCTTAGATTACCTAGTAGAGAACGCTTCTCAACAAATATCTGTTGAATGTAACTAAAGCAAAATGAAGGAGAAGATGGGTTCAGGAAGGCAGTAGGACCAGGGAGGCCCTTATTGTTTGTCCACTCATTCTATTAACATTGACCAAACACACAGCCCACTCACCAGCCCTATGCTGAGGATGGGATTCACCGCATGTCCACCAAATCCACAAATTGGAGGACTGTACAGTCACTAACAATGTTGTTTTGAAGATAAGGAAATCACACCCAGGCCCACGCATGTTCAAGATAAAATTATGTCAAGAAGAGGAGTGTCCCCCAACACTCTCCTCAGTAGGGAACCTCAGAGTCTCAGAACCGGAGAGGAGGAGAGGCCACAGTAGCTGATCAGACACATGGGGCCTCAGCCCTCTCCCCCTGCCCCTAGCCCACGCATCCTTGGTGAGTCATTCCCCCATCGAAGGAAGTGGTATCTCCTCTGTCTTCTGCTGCGGAGCTCATCACATCCTCGCTTAGCATTTCCAAATGAAGCGGGAGCCCAGCCTCAAACGGGAGAAATGTAACCTCAACTCAGAGGGAAAAGTTCAGGCCTGGTTTCTAGGTCCCCTTTGATGGTTTCCGCCCAAAGCCATGATGGTGGGGAGGGAAGAGCAAGGCATGAGAAGGAGTATATGTGGCCATTACTTTTCCTTTTAACAACCCCGAAAAAGACAGGATGTGGGTCTTAATAAAACCTGGTCCAGAACTAGATTTTCCGTCTTAAAACAATATCCCATGACTTCTTTGCAAAAGTGGTTAGATGTATAGGTCTGGGAGGCAATGAGAGGGTAGGAGGGGAAAGTACAGCTCAGAGCAGTCCTCTGGGTGCTCCCTGTGCCTGGGCCATTATCAAGAACTCAATCCTGACTTCTTCTAGGGCAAGGTAATCTGACAGTCTCATTCAGCTGTTTGGATGGGGGATGAGGATCGCAGGGCCCAGCTTAGATTACCTAGTAGGAACGCTTCTCAACAAATATCTGTTGAATGTAACTAAAGCAAAATGAAGGAGAAGATGGGCTCAGGAAGGCAGTAGGACCATGGAGGCCCTTACTGTTTGTCCACTTATTCTATTAACATTGACCAAACACACAGCCCACTCACCAGCCCTATGCTGAGGATACAGACAGGTGTTTCTTGCAATACACTTCGGCTGCTGCTGGGAGCAGAGCCCCTGCAAGGAAAGCTGGGTATACTGGGATAAGGAGTGGTAATCCCGCATTCTCTGGGACTCTCTGCCCCTCTGGCCTGGTGCTAAGTCAGATTCCAGAAGCTCTAAGGCCCTGTCAGCTTGGACACCTGGTACTCTTATCCTCAGCTTTCTCTCCGACAGCCCCCTGTTCTGAGGCTCAGTCGCAAACTTCCTGCAAAACTGATCTTCTTTATCACTGTGTGTGTATTAACAGAAATCAAATGATCCCTTCCCTCCCCTGTGGCTAGCCCACCCCAGCCTCACTCCCACAGAAGCTTGCATCTGAACGTTAGGCTGCAGATAGAAGTAGGCTATAAATAAATACTGCATGGTCACACTGACAAGATTGCAAATACAGGCCTACTGAGGGACAGGATGGTCAACTCTACCACTTCTAACCACTGTGTCTGCTTTTTATAAGTTTTTGTCTCCTCTCTTACTATCAGGCTACCAGCTATCTGTGAAACTGTCTCTAACAGGTCAGTATCAGTTCAGTTGCTCAGTCGTGTCTAACTCCTTGCAATCCCATGGGCTGCAGCACTCCAGGCTTCCCTGTCCATCACCAACTCCCAGAGCTTGCTCAAACTCATGTCCATCAAGTCAGTGATGCCATCCAATCATCTCATCCTCTGTTGTCCCTAACAGGTCTAACAGGTCAGGCCCACCAATATTTAATCAGTCAGATTCCATGTAGATACCTACCATTTGCTATATCTATAGGTCAACAAAACCACATGACTAAAACTGTGGATAAAATCAGAGTTCATGGGCCCTAACTAAAAGCTATAGGGCATCTCAAATGAGTAAAGTATGCAAGCTTTAATGCAAACTCTTAGAACCTCAGAAACCATTTTTGTTTCCCTGCTCACAATGAAGTGCTGCTGTGAACAAGGCTGGCTCTCACTTGTGTTTTGGATGGTTGAGGCTGCCAGTTAACGGGAGTGCCGCAGTATTAGACACGATCCTTCTAGCTCAGGGGCTTCCTTCCACTACAGACCAGCCATTTGCAGGCAGTGTGTTCCCAAGCTGTGGTTAATGGCATTGCCTGGGCATGGGGTGGGGGAAAGCCAGGGGGAAGGGCAGGCTCAACCCTGTCCCTAACACCTGCATGGCGGTTGGATCACTGTGTCTTTTCCATTTTACCGCTTTGTCTATAAATTGGGGTTCAGAAGACTTCTGTGGAGCCCATCTGATCTGATTTCTCTGGGAGGTAGGAAGGAGTGAGTTTTTCCCTCCTTCACCAATGTGACCCAAAGATCCTGTGATGGGCGCTATGGCTAAAGAGGTAATGAAGCACCTGAGTGAGAGCAGACACTGGGGCCAACCTGTCCAGGTTTCACCCAGCTGTGTGACTCTGGGCAAGTGACTGAGGCTCTCTGTGCCTTGGCCTCCTCTTGTGAACAATAGGTGTCACAATAGCATGCACTTCCTGGGTTTAAATGAGTCAACAGATGCATAGTCCTGAGGACAGCGCCTGACCCGTCTTTAGTGCTGGGGTTAGTTGTCCTTGTGGGCTGGGCCAGGCTGAGCATCTGGGACACGTGTTAGGATTCAGAGCCCGGGGGCATTGGCCTTTCCCTCCCTGCTTTGGCCCTCCCTAGGGAAGTGGCACCTCTACCCCAGGCCCCCGGAGCCAGCAGCAGAGGAGAGGAGAACTTGCAAGAGACTCAGAGGTGGGGTGAGCACAGAGTGTGGCGGGACGCAGCACAGGAAGCCGCCACAGGTAGAATGCTGCCACCACACCCTGCTCCCTCCTGTACCACCTACCCCCTTCCTGCCCAGATCCTGCCTTGGGACTGCTCCTCAGGCCAGCTCTGTCCTAGGGAGGGTGGAACCAAAGGCTCTGGTCTGGACCAGACGTCCTGGAACTCAAATACAGCCAGGGTGTGCTTGGCCCGCCATGGGCTGCTAAACAGCTGGATGTTCAAGTGAAAGTGTGGGTCTCCCAGTCATGTCTGACTCTTTTGTGACCCTATGGGCTGTAGCCCACCAGGCTCCAATGTCCATGGGATTCTCCAGGCAAGAACACTGGAGTAGGTTGGCAATTCCTTCTCCAGGGGATCTTCCCAACCCAAGGATCAAACCCAGGTCTCCTGCATTGCAGGCAGATTCATTACCATCTGAGCCACCATCTTTTCCCCAGCTTTGCACTTCAAGTCAGAGCAATGATGTAGTGACTCACTGTCCAATCTGTGCATCCCCTGTTGACGGCAGCCCCCTACCCCTCGCATGGGTCCCAGCGGCCAGCCTGGTGCTTGGAAGGGGCCGAGGCCGGTCTGCTTCCCTTGGCTTCTCTGGGCTGGTCCCGGCCCCTTTCTGTAGAGATGGGGAGATGGAGGCCCAGAGAGACAGCCCTCTGCCTACTGTGCAGTTAGAGCAGGCGGGAAGTGAGCCACTTAGACTCTGGCCACGGGCCCCAAGGAGAGCGTGGCCCAGAAGGGAAGGAAGACCTGGCTCGTTAGCTTTTGTCCTCCTGGCTGGAGGCCCCAGGAAAGGGCCCAGGGAGGCCAGACTGTCGGCTGAGTTCAGGCCGACTGAGCAAAGAGCCAGTGTCCTCTGCGCGGCTGGAGGGGGTGCCCTCAGGACAGCCACGTTCCTCAGCTCTAACCAGAGAGGTCTCAGCTTTTCTCTGGGAGCCACTGGGAACAGTCAGCACTTGAAAAGCAGAGGGGTAGGCTGAGAGACAGCAGGAAAAAAAGGTGGTGGGGTCCAAATGGGGCTTGCAGGCTGTGTGGCCTGGGGCCAGCAATTTCACCCCCACAAGCCAGCTGGGCGCTGGAATTTCACAAGGAAAAGACTGGATTTACATGTGTGCTGCATTTAAGAAAGAGAACAAGGAACTGCCCAGCCCTGTTGCCTCCCTGAAGGACCCCTAAGGTCTGCAAGGAAGAGGGGTGAAGAGGGGTGGAGTAAGGGCAAGAGATCCCCGTTTGGTGCTCCGGCGAGATGCAGGGGATTTTGTTACATTAGATCCCCTCGTTTAGCTCTCCCATTCAGTTAGTATGTTTGTTACTTATCTCTACCATATAGTTGGGGGGGTGGCCAGAAATGAAGTTCAGAGAGGTGAAATGACTTGTCCAGCCTCTAAATAGCAGAGCCAAAATCCAAATTCAAGTTTATCTGGTCCCCAGACCTGTGACCCTTCCTCCTTTACCTCACAAGTCCTCATCAAGTTCCCAGCCATATATCAGATGCTCCTTAAAGGTTCCTGCTGTGGAGAGGGGGTCTCCCAGAGGAAAGATCTGCCCTGGGATCCCAGAGAATATCCATCCCTTGCTTGCTGAAGTTTGCAGAGGAATCAGTACCCCAGACCGAGGACCCCCATTGTCCACTTCCAACTCAGAAACAGCCCAGGTCACACCCCTCACCCCACGACAATAAAGGATCACAAATCAGCCATCATTTTTATGAGAAAACCCCCCTCTGGGAGCCACATCCCCAACCCACCACCCTGGTGAAATGTCAGCTGAGCTGGCCTCCCCAGACACACTCCACTTGCTCAAGCCCACAGCCGTCTTCACTCACCCAAAAGGCATCTTTGAACTGAAGCTGAGGCATCATCCTCAGGCAACTGCCACGGCAAAGCTTGCTCTCCTGCCACGGTCGGGGCTGAACGAGGGCCAGGAGCCAGGCGCACCGTCCCAGTCCCGGCAGGGCTGGCCCGGGGGCCCCCCTCCCCGGCCGGCGGCGCCCTCTGCAGCGCCTCCGAAGGCAGCAGTAAGCCAGAGACTGCCAGAGGGAAGAAAAGGGCTCAACCTGTTTTGTTTGGGGCTAGAATCAGTGACAAAATGAGGAAGGGCTGGTGCCCAGTGACGGGAGGAAGAGCCCCACGGTCCGGCCCGGCCCCTCGCCAGCCCCGCGGAGATGGAGGATTCAGTCCAGGCTGCAGGACTGAGAGCAAGGAGGGCAGCCCCGGGTCAGCAGAGCCAGTGGCCAGCCGGAGAGGCGGTCCCCCGGGCCTCCGCGGGAAGGTTTGTGCAACCTCCCCAGGGCAGGCTCCAGGGCCGGCGCCCCACAGGAAGTGGAGCCGCCCCGCCTGCCACCTGCCACCCTGCTACGCGCCTTCACTTGCCCCCTTCTGATGTTGTAGCGGGGAATGTTCTCTGAGCCACAAGCCCAGAGAGCCTGAGGCCCACTGCAGTTGTGGGCAAGGAGGAGGGCAGGAACCCAGGTGCTGTCACCCACCACGCCAGCCCCACCCCGGCCCAGGTCCAGAGAGCCCAGACTCTCCACCCGTCACTGGCAAACCACTTCAGGAAGGGAGGGGCTCACCCAACCCAGAACATCATCAAACCCTGCGTGCACGATGCCCCAGTCTGCGTCCTGCCCTCGAGGAGGTCACAGCCTGGAGGCAGACATAGCTGTGCGCTTGGGGTGGGAGGAAGGTGAGAGCGTAGAGGTGGGGGGAGCAGGTAGCTAGGCCAGTGGAGAACAGCCTCGTGGAGCCTACCTCTTCTCCAGGTCTCCAGATTAGACCCTCTCTGGGGAAGGAAGTCCCCTCTGAAGATGGGGTCTTCAGGCTGGAAGAATGCTGTTGGACCGAGAGAGATAGGATTACAGAGGCATAAATGGGAGAGTTTGAAAAATCCAGGTGGAGGCCCCTCTTTTTGTTCTGTCTGGGCCCTACCCTTCAGAAGGACTTTAATCCACCCTCCAGCTCTCCGAGCCTCATTTTCCCCGTCGGCCACCCCTAATCTTTGGAAAAGATTAGGGAATTACTGGAATTTCTGTTTTTTGTGGGGCAGGTGCTGGGGCTCTCTCTCTGTGTCTGGTATTACCTTGGGAAGAGCCTTGGACTGGAGCCCCAGACACCTGGGAAGGAAGGGCCTGCCCACTCAGCAGAAGATGCCAGCAGTGGGGCCGGAGCCCAGAGTGGGTTGGCAAGAAGGGGTGAATCAGGATCGTCCACAAATCACCACCCTCAGCAATGCCTCCCTTACCACTGACTGTGGTGATCAGACAGATGAGAGCTGCCGCAGGAGAGAGCTAAGCTCCCAAATGCCAGCTATGTGAGCCCGGGGTTAGAGATGGGGCACACCCACACCTCTGAAATAACCACCCAAGAGAGAACTCGTTGGGGAGAGCTGCAGAGCAGTGAGGCTATGGGGGTAGCCCCCTACCTCCAGAATCCTTGTGTGTGTGTCAGTCACTCAGTCGTGTCTCAGCTATGGACCATAGCCGCCAGGCTCCTTTGTCCATGGGGATTCTCCAGGCAAAAATACTGGAGTAGGTTGCCACGCTCTCCTGCAGGGGATCTTCCTAACCCAGGGGTTGAACCCAGATATCCCGCATTGCAGGCGGATTCTTTACCAGCCGAGCCGCAGAATCCTTAGGATCTAGTTAATAAACATCTCCAGCATTGAAAGCACCCCAGTTGGATTTCCTGTTGCTTGTAGCTGAAGACAGCTAACGTCAATATCACCCTGAATGCCGAAGGCCAAAGGCTGAGGCTGAATCTCATCCCAATGGCATCACCACCTCTGATAGCTCCGACTCAGCCTCCCTGGCCTCAGGTTTTCCATCTACCAAATGGAGTGATGCTTCTGGTTCTGGAGACAGAAAGAAACCCTCAGGCTCTTGCCCTCTTATTCCCCTGAAGGAGGAAATGGCAACCTGCTCCATTACCCTTGTCTGAAAAAACGAATGGGCAGAGGAGCCTGGTGGGCTACTGTCCCTGGGGTCACAAAGAGTCAGACACGACTTAGCCACTGAGCACACACACACCCTCTTATTAGCAGGAAACTTCAAGACAGGCTCTCTCCCCTGCCTCTCCAGGGGCTCTTCCCATCACCCCTCATAAATTTCTGCTCAAAATAGCCCTCTACCTTCCCCCCAAAGGTCCCCTCTCTCCTCCTACCTCCACATCTTTGCCTCTCTCTGCTCCCCAGCCTCCCTCCTGACATGCCTTCCTTCATCTTCCTTCCCTGCACAAATCCTCCCATCCCTCAAGGCCTGCCACAAAGCTTGCACACAGGAGGCCTTCCTTTCCCGGCTGCCCTGGGGCAGCCCCAGATGGATGGCCATGCAGGTTGTGGGCTGAAGCAATTAGGGAAGGAAGTAATAGGAGGATTCTAAAGAGACTCTAAAGTGCTCTGCTGTAGAGAGGCCTTCCTCCTCCCTCCTCAACTCCCCACCGAGGCTTGGCCACCTGGGTGGCCAATAGCCAACTCTGCTTTGGTTTACACTTGCTTAGTACTGGGGGCATCTTTAAGCCTTTTACGCCGACTACCTCATTTAGTCCTCCCTTATCATCATCCTCACCTCACAGAGGAGCAAACCAAAGATTAAAGAATTTATGTGACTTGGAACTTGCCTGATGGTCCAGTGGTTAAGCCTGCCCCTTCCAATGCAGGAGGCATGGGTTTGATCCCTGGTCAGGAAACTATCAGCGGGGTATGGCCAAAAAATCAAAAAAAGAGAAAAGAAAGAGTTTATCTGATTCGTGCAACACCTCACAGTCGGTAAGTAGAGTGTTGGGCTTCAGACTCAGGTTTTCTTATGCCAAAGCCCATGTCTTAATGTCCCCTCGTATCTGTTACCAACAACCTCTCTTAGCAGTGAGTTTCATCCTTCCTTTCTCTAATTCTGCCTCCAGAACCTCTCACTCTGATCCAGGGCTGGAAAAGGTGAGTCCAGGGAGGCTGTTGGGGCTAATGGCTCTATTGGATGAGAGTCCAGCCCTGGCACACGATCATCGTCCAATTTCCCTTTGTTAGTTGTACCGCCTAAGGATGCTTTGGCCCCAAAGAACATAAAACCAGAGGGTCTGATGTGGACAACATGTGTTATCATCCATACAAGGGGTCTGGAGGCAGCATAGCCTGGGTGAAAATCATTAGGGCCCCAGCTCAGTTTCTCTGTGATTCTTCTCATATACCGTCTCTCTTAACTTACTGTGCCTCAAAGAGTTGGACACGACTGAGCAACTGAACTGAACTGTCTCCCTTCTCCGGCTCCAATGGCTCTGGTCTATGACTGCACACACAGCCACAGAGGAAGAAAAGTGATTCCTCTCCTTTTGTCTCATTTTCTTCAAAGTCCTCCCTGCCCAGGCTCCGAGGAGACCTCCCTTCATGTCTCACTGGCCAGAATGAGACAGAATCACATGCACAGGTATGGCCGGCCTCAGGAAGGGGATGTCTTGATTGGGGTGATGGGGATGTTGAGAGCCAGCCACAGTGACCACCACAGCCCTCTGTCCACCAGGTCCACAGACACTGCTAGGTACCAGTTCCTGGCAGGCCCTGCTGGGACTGGGGCTCAGAGAGGACACAGACCTGGTCTCTGCCCCGGAGGACCCACTTATGGGTTCTAGAAAGATCTCTCCAGATGGGAAGTGGTTGGGAGAGAGTGAGACCAGAAGAAGGTGTTATAATAACTCTGAGAGAGGGCTGAGCCCTAGGTGGGCAGGCCAGGAGGAAGGCATGGACTGGTGGGACATTATGGAGACAGAGGAAAAGGAGGGAGACATCTGAGTGCCTCTGAGAAGAAAAGGAACTGCTCTCAGGCCTCCCTTCATCACCAGTTTCCCTGGGGAAGGGAATCCAGTCCTGAAAATCATAATCACAGTTGCATCAAAACACCATTCGCCTTGAGGTCCAGGCAGCTGTGCTTGGAGTCAGACTTTGCTCCTATTTAAGGAGGGAGTCCCCCCATGAAGGCTGAGCCCCATCCTATTTTGCATGACATTTGAATACATATCCTTGAGGAACTCAAACTCAAGAAGTAGTAAGTCCACGGATTGAGAACAAAGTGCAAAATCAGTTATTACAACATTGCCACAGCCAGCCCCTTGGAGGGGTTTGGCTCCTGAAGCCAGTTCATCCATCCTCTTGAGCCAAATAAACAAAAACAATAATACGAGCCAGCATCAAGGGAGTATTACTGCCTGCAGGGTCTGCATGTATTTTACATGCTTGATCTCACTGATAGCTCTCAGGATCAGCTATGTCATTTGCAGCATCAATGCAAAATGAAAGTGTGGAGCCTCTTATTAACAAGGCAAGGGAAAAATTGCCATTAAAGGTTCTAAAATATAGTCTTTCCCTTTCCCATGTTCTGTCAACTTGCTTCATTTGCTATTTAACGTTGCACCCCCTTGGGCATGGGAACACTTGAGGGACAAGCGTCCTCCGTCTCTTGACTCACTTTCAGAGGAAATCCACCAGCTGCTGGGTTTCCCCTCCTGCCAGTCACCAGACTGCATTCTCCGGCTGGGGGCAGGGAAGTCAAGCCAGGCATCTCCCTTTCTCATGGTAGAGGGTGATCCCCAAGACTACTGCAAGCTCATACCAGGATGCCCTTGGTACATGGGTCAGGAGTGGGCAGGAGACCTGAGTCACCTGCTGAATGTGCCGCAGTGCCGTCAGCTCAGTGCGGGGACTGACATGCCCCATCCTGAAATGCTGCCAGGCAACACTGAGCCTCCTCACACCTATGCCTGGGCCCTGCTGGGGGCAGAGGGTGGCAGTGGTGGCTAGGCAGGAGTGGGGAGGGGAAAGCTGAGAACCCATCAGAGGTCATGGTAGGAGACAGGGCCATGCATGAGCCAAGGCTCCAAGCCCTGAATCCATGCCTCATTGTCCCATCAGACTTCACTTAAAAACAGAAATCTGAAGATAGCATTATAAAGGGTTTCAAGATGTACATCCTTGTGGGAAACCCTGCTCACTACCGCCTGTTCTCCACACATCAGGATGACATTTTCAGACCAAATTAGATCATGTACTTTCCATGGTCACCTTAGCTATGATTTCTCAATGCTCTTTGAACAATAGTCATTGGCCTTACATGGCCTGTAGATACTGCATGATCTGACCCCAGCCTATCCTTCAACCTCATCTCAAACAGGAAGAATCTTGAGCAATAGGTTGGAGCCTTCTAGAAAAGGGAAGGCATTGTAGAAAGGAGCATCTCAAAGCTCCTCGGTGACTTTAGGCTTTCAGAAGGCCCTTACCATGAATTTTATTCGGAAATAGCATCACCAGTGGTCCAAGGGGCATTTGTCTTGCCCCTCTCTGCCTGCAGTTCAGGAGACCTGGATTCTAACTCTGGGTCAGGAAGATCCTCTGGAGAAGGAAATGGCTACCTGCTCCAGTATTTTTGTCTGTAGAATCCCATGGACAGAAGAGCCTGATGGTGTACAGCCCAAGGGGTCACAGAGCCGGACATGACTGAGTGACTAACACTTTCATGTTCACTTTTCTCATTGTTGTCTTGATAATATCTGCCACTGTCCAGGCAGGCCAGGTGACACACGTACCTTTCCTTCCTGGAGAAGCAGAGCACACTGCCATGATGATGGCATGGCTGTGGGGTGCCTGCTCACCCTATGGTTGATTTGGACTGTTCCTGTACCCAAGCACCACGGCCCACTGTTCCTGGGGGAAATGCGTCAGGCTCCTCCAGTTGGCCAGAGGCACATGTCCACCAGACTGGGGCCCCCGCACTCAACCGCAGCTACCCTGCCCCGGAATGGAACAAGCCCGGCTGCAGAGCACCCACCGGCATTTCCTGAGCCTTCCTATCTCGGGACGTGGAAGCAAACAAGGCAGAGCTCCCGCCTGTCTGACGGGGGAGGCAGCCCAGGTAGGGAAGTGTGCTGACTGCAGGACAGAGATGGGTGCAGGAGAGAGGGGAGTCCTCCCGCAGGAGGGGAGCTGGGGCCTGAGTAGCCAGAAGGAGCCCGGTGGTGTGACCAGTCAGCAAGGAGTTTCCAGAATGACAGCCAAGGCCTGCTGGGGTCTCAGCACACAGAGCTGTGTGCTAAGCACACACGCCTGAGATCTCACGCCATCCAGAAGATAAGGAAGCTGAGGTTCAGAGAGTTCAGCTAACTTGTCAGTGCGCGCATGCTCAGTCGTGTCTAACTCTGCAACCCCATGGACTGTAGCCTGCCAGGCTCCTCTGTCCATGGCATTTTCCAGGCAAGAATACTGGAGTGGGTTGCCAGTTCCTGTTCCAGGGGATTATCCCGACCCAGGGATTGAACCCACGTCTCTTGTGTCTCCTGCATGGCAGGAAGATTCTCTAACCACTTGAGCTGGAGTCCCACCCTAAGTGGAGTCTTTCCTTCCTAGAGAGTAGGGCTGGAGGTGAGGGGCCAGGGCAGAGTCTGGGGCCAAAGCCTGGTGAAGAGGGAGGGGAGTGAGGGGAAGTCAGCAGCTGGGGAGGAAGTTCAGGGACCAGGGGCCCTGTGGGGTGGGGGCGGGGCTCCCAGATGGCCTGTCTGACACCTGGGAACATCCTGGCCCCAGATCTTTGCAGAGGGGCCTGTGGATGTGGCCTGTGGCCTGTGGCCCTTAGGATGTGCTATAGATTCTACTTTTCAGTTTGCCCTAGAAAAGCAGTTGCAAAAAAATACAGCTTCTTCCCACTCATGCAGCTTTTCCGAGTTGACAAGGAGCTTTCAGATTTACTAATTTGCAGCCACCAGGGTGTGACTCTAAGTTTCCAGTCGTCATTCTTCACAAGCTGGGTGTTGCTGGCCGGAAGGCTTAGAAGACATCACAGAAGTGCTAAGTGGCCAGCAGGTGGCCAGCAGGATCACCAGGACCCCCCACCCAGCCCTGCAGATGTGGGGGAAGGGCTCCTTTGGTGAAGGCTGAGAACCACCATCGCCAGCTCACCAGTCAGAGGGTGGAGGAATGCAGAGGTGGAAGGGCCCCCAGAGACCCTCTCGAGGGTCTCACATGGCAAGAAGGGGGCCTTTCAGAAGACCTGTGGGACTTGGTTAAAAAACATAAGGCCGGATCTCAGCTTAGCCTTACTGACTGGGTAGGGGCAGGGAACCTGTCACAGTTTCTAGTCACCGTCTGTGAGTCAGACGCACACGCTTGGAAGGGAACTCCTCTCATTCCCTTACTGCTCCATTTCACAGGTGGGGAAACAGGCCCAGCAGGACAGAACCACCGATCGGATTCTTTTTAATAACAGAGAAGGCAGGGTATAATCACCTCCCACCTCCCATTCCTGCTCCGGTCCTTTCTAGCCTGTTTTGATTTGTGTTTTCCATAATGGCAGCTGTCTCAAAACAGAGCATCAACAGTTTTTCAAAATCATCTTCCCAGTTGGGCCGGTCTTCATTTGGTCAGTAAGGCAAAGCTTGATTTTGGCCCAGCTGGTGTTTAATTATTACTGAGATCCTGGCATTCAAAGGCAGGAGACCTTGACTTCAATCTTGTCTGGGCCAGAAAATCACTAAGTTGAGAAATGGGGAAGGGAGCATGGATGCAGCAAAGGAGACAGCATACGCCAAGGCGTGGAAGCAGAGGGCGACTGGGTGCGTCCAGCTGAGGGGTGGGAGGTGGGGAGAGCACTAGGCTTGGAGACCGAAGAACAGGATTTGAATCCTGGCTCCAGCCTCACCTCACCGACAAGGTTCCTCGTCTGGAACAAGGGGATGATGAGCCCATGTATTTAACAGGGTTGCACTAAAATTTATACAAGATGTTCTAACATGCCTCGCCCAGTACTTAAGCACATGAGGTCATCTAGCTCTGCTCCCGTGCACAGAGGCCTGTCAGCCCACCGCGATGACAGCGTTTCAGACCTGGCAGTGTCGCTGCTAAGGGGCTGTCCTCCCAGGGAGTGACCGGAGAAGAGGTGCTCCCAGGGCTTCAAACAGCAGAGCAAAGCCCAGGAGTGGCTGGTGGCCTGAGCAGTGTGGAGGGCGTGACAATAGACTCTCATCAGACAGCGAGACCCCATGTTCTTGGGGAGCCAGGGCCCAGCTCTTGAATTTCTTCCCAAGCCCTGTCCTCAGCAGCACCCCTTTCCAGATATCTCTGAAAGACATGTGTTCTTATATATATATTTTTAATTTTTACATTTTATTTTGACATAGTTTAAAAAGTAAAGAGTACAGGAACTCTCATCCTCTTTCCCCAGATTCAGCAGATTATTTACATTTTTACCACAATTCTTTATTATATCTCTCTCTGTACTTACGCAGATATGCAGATGACACCACCCTTATGGCAGAAAGTGAAGAGGAACTAAAAAGCCTCTTGATGAAAGTGAAAGAGGAGAGTGAAAAAGTTGGCTTAAAGCTCAACATTCAGAAAACGAAGATCATGGCATCTGGTCCCATCACTTCATGGCAAATAGATGGGGAAACAGTGGAAACAGCATCAGACTTTATTTGGGGGGGCTCCAAAATCACTGCAGATGGTGATTGCAGCCATGAAATTAAAAGACACTTACTCCTTGGAAGGAAAGTTATGACCAACCTAGATAGCATATCAAAAAGCAGAGATATTACTTTGCCAACAAAGGTCTGTCTAGTCAAGGCTATGGTTTTTCCAGTGGTCATGTATGGATGTGAGAGTTGGACTGTGAAGAAAGCTGAGCACCGAAGAATTGATGCTTTTGAATTGTGGTGTTGGAGAAGACTCTTGAGAGTCTCTTGGACTACAAGGAGATCCAATCAGTCCATCCTAAAGGAGACCAGCCCTGGGTGTTCTTTGGAAGGAATGATGCTAAAGCTGAAACTCCAATACTTTGGCCACCTCATGAGAAGAGTTGACTCACTGGAAAAGACTCTGATGCTGGGAGGGATTGTGGGCAGGAGGAGAAGGGGACGAAAGGGGATGAGAAGGCTGGATGGCATCACCGACTCGATGGGCATGAGTTTGAGTGAACTCTGGGAGTTGATGATGGACAGGGAGGCCTGGCGTGCTGCAATTCATGGGGTCACAAAGAGTTGGACATGACTGAGTGACTGAACTGAACTGAACTGGTTACATATGCTTAGTAATGAAGTAGATATTATCTGAGTAAGCTAGAGACATGGAACTCTTAACCCCTAAATTATTCAGTGTGTATTTCCTGTGAACAAGGACATTCTCTTACATAAGCACAGCACAAGTTTCAAAACCAAGAAACTGAACGTTGTACAATGTTCTTGTCTAGTCCCACCCCTCGGTCACCTTTAATTCCATCAGTTGTAATGTCCCTTAAGTCTCTTTTCCCTCCTGGTCTCCTTCCATCTCTGACAGTTCCTCTATCTTCCCTTGACATTCATGACACTAATACCGGGGAAAACGGCAGGCTGCTCATTTTGTAGAATGTCTCTCCACTTGGGTTTGCATCTGGTTCTTCCCTCATGATTGCATTCAGATCACATACTTCATACGACAGGAGCACCACCTAAGTACTTTTGTGTTCTTCTCAGTGCATCGTATCAAGAGGCACATGAGGTCAACTTGTTGTTGGTGATGTTAACTTTGGTCACTTGATTTGGGTGGTGTCCACCAGTTTTCCCTTTCATGTTTAATAAGTATCTTATAGGGAAAAACTTTGAGGCTATGTAAATATATGTATCTGTTCCTCATCACAGCTTTGCCTGCTTGTTTTGACATCCATTGATGATTTTCTGACTCCACCCTTCCATCTGTATTTATTAGTTGGCATCCTACTGAACTGAAGTGTTCCCTTTTCTTCATTTATCTATTCATTCATTTATATTAATGAAGACTCGGGAATTTCTATTTCAATAGGTTATAATCTGTTATTACTGTTATCTATGTTGATGCTCAGACTGTCCCAGATTAGAGCAGTTTCTGTTTCCTTTTCATATGACGCTATTTGTTTTTGAGTACTTCTTACTTACCTGCCCCTAGCTCTAGAATCAAGGTTTCTCCAAGGATCCCTGGTTGCTTTCAATAGTGAGTCCAAAGTTTTGCTCTTTTTATTTGTAAAGTCTTTATTGAATTTGTTACAATATTGTTTGTGTTTTATGTTCTGTTTTTTTGGCCTCGAGGCATGTGGGATCTTAGCTTCCCCACTAGTAATGGAACCTGCCCCCTCTGTGCTAGAAGGCAAAGTTTTAACCAATGGATAGCCAGGGAAATCCCTGAAGTTTTGCTCTGAACTCACTGCTCTTTACCTTTGTCTCCCAAAAATGGGTGGAGTAGATTTTTAAGGAGTCCTTACTCCTTGGAAGAAAAGTTATGACCAACCTCGATAGCATATTCAAAAGCAGAGACATTACTTTGCCGACTAAGGTCCGTCTAGTCAAGGCTATGGTTTTTCCTGTGGTCATGTATGGATGTGAGAGTTGGATTGTGAAGAAGGCTGAGCGCCGAAGAATTGATGCTTTTGAACTGTGGTGTCGGAGGAGACTCTTGAGAGTCCCTTGGACTGCAAGGAGATCCAACCAGTCCATTCTGAAGGAGATTAGCCCTGGGATTTCTTTAGAAGGAATGATGCTGAAGCTGAAACTCCAGTACTTTGGCCACCTCATGCGAAGAGTTGACTCATTGGAAAAGACTTTGATGCTGGGAAGGATTGGGGGCAGGAGGAGAAGGGGACGACCGAGGATGAGATGGCTGGATGGCATCACGGACTCGATGAATGTGAGTCTGAGTGAACTCCAGGAGATGGTGTTGGACAGGGAGGCCTGGCGTGCTGCAACTCATGGGGTCGCAAAGAGCTGGACACGACTGAGCAACTGAACTGAACTGAACTGAACTGAACTGATTTTGTATGAATAGATGAGCTGAGAAGTTTCAGGTCATTGCTGATCTGAGCCCTGAATGATGGATGGCTGTGGTTTGGAGGAGCCTAGAGAAACATGAATTCTTTTATCATCATCATCATCACTATTAATGACAATAAGCACTTCCATTCATTCAGTGGCGCTGTGTGCCAGGCTGGGAAGAGGCAGGGCAGCTCATGCAGGTGTTGCATACCAGGTTGAGGGTCTGGACTGCAAGTTAGGCTCACTGAGGGACCACCGAAGATCTTAGAGCCAGAGGGTTCCATCTCCCTTCTTCCCGTGAAGATCATGACTCTTTCTAGGGCTGCCTTCTCAGTAACAAAAGTCAAGAACTTGTGGCCAGATCACACAGAAAGCTGAAAAGGAGACAAATAGAACAATACTCTGACACCCTTGCCCAGAAGAAAGCATATGACAAGGCCCAGGAGCTAGTGCTGGGGAAGGGGAGGAAGTGGTGAGATACAACAACCCGGACATTTCGAAACTGCCAGGCAATAAAATCAGGAACCATCGTGGTCAGAGGATGTGACTCTCCTGACAGGACTCCCTTAGTACGAAGACAATGATCTCTCACTTTCCCCCCCCATCCACACTTTTCAAAGCATCTAGAGAAGGCACAGTTTTGTGACCTCTAAAATTTCTCTCCCACAGGGCTGCCATGTACAGTCGAGTAGGTGGTTCACTGCTTAAGACGTGCAAGACGTGAAGCCCAGGTCCCCTCCCAAAGGACCTGCTGCCCCACTGCAGGGAGAGTGCCCAGCACAGAGTCTCCAGCTGTCAATTCCTTCCTTCTCAGTTGCAGGGGGCCGCCTTACCTGAGGTCACACCTTTCCTGGCATGACTATTGGAGGCAAAAGGATAAAGTCCCCTCCATTGAGATCTGATGCTTGGACAACTCTGATGAGCTGGTGCTGGGTTTGCTGAGCTTGACTGAGCCTGAAACACAGATTGACTTTCCTCTGCCCAGTCCTGCTTTCTCCCCCTTCCTTTCAACAGGTGTGAATCTCTAATAAACATCACGTGCTCCAAACTCTGCCTCAGGGTCTGCTTGTGCAGAATACAAACTGCCACACAAGAAAGTCCAGCCAAGGGGATGAGTGAGGGCTGAAAACCAGAGCTTGCTTCTGTAGCCAAGCAGTATGACATGGAACTTCACCCACCGAAGTAGGCACCATTTTCTAACTCTCCTCCAGCCTGCCTCAGGGCTTCCCTGTCCACTGCGCTCCGTGGTCACTCTCTCTGAGCAAGCCCTTTTCCTCTGAGCTCTGCACTTCCCATTTCCAATAATCCTCCAGAAAAGTCTTCCCTTTGGTGCAAGAGACCCGGAGCAGTTCTGTCTCCTGATTGCAGCAGAGAAATTGTCTGGTAGATTTAAACTTAGAGGACCAGATGGGGAGTCATTCATCTCTCCAGGGAGTTGCCTGCCCAGAGGATGTCAGAGATAGAAGGACCCCAGAGATTTCTGCAGGTGGGCCTGCCAGAGCCGGCAAAGAGTCAAGTGAGCTAGTCATGGAACCAGGTGTGGGCAGCCTGTCAGAGCCCACCCCTGGCCTTGGGACAGCCTGGGTGCTCCTGGTTAGTACCTGGGTTCACCTTACTTTCCGGTATAGAACCAGCACTTCCCTTTGGTTCTCATCCCCTTGGTCCTGCCTTTTCCTATGGCCCCTCTTCCCGCTTCTCTCTTTCCCACTCCCCTCCTCAGTCAGCCTGGAAATCACTTCCTCCCTCTGTTTGCCCCCAGAGCCTTTTGTTCACTTTCTCTGGCCCCTTCCTTCTGCTCCGTTGCCTGCCAGGCTGCTGGGGCCTCTGGCTTGGCCAGTGTAGGAGGACTTGTGCCTGGGCTGGTGGAAGCTGGAGCTGAGGCCTCACCCTGCAGCCTCTGCTTCCAGAGGGCACTGGGTCCTCCCAGTCCTGACCAGGATGCTTTCATCTGTGGTAGTCACCATTACTGTGCTCCTACTGTGTGTCAGACGCTGAGCTGAGCTGTGTACTTTCTCGTCCTCAGAAAGCAACTCAAGGAGAGTGTCATTGCCCCTGTCACAGGAGAACTGTACAGGATGAGGAAGTTAAGGGTCTGGGACTGGAATCCCAAGTCTGTATATTCTAATCCCCATCCCCAACCTACCTTTCTACTATAACCTCCTACCTCTACACAGACTTAAGTCCAGCCAGTGCTACAGCAGCCACTCTAAGGGGCCCCAGAAAAACCAATTCAGAAAGACACTTGGCAGTAAATATCAAGGAATTACTGAGGAATTTTTAAAATTTGATACACTGTCCAGGAATTCGAAACCTACGAGGAAATAACAAGAAACATGGGAAACAATTTATGTACAAAGATGTTTGTAAAAGTATTATGTATCATAGGGGGAAAAAATCCCCCAATCTACATGTCTAAGCCTAATTAAATTATGGTGTTGATCTGCTGAAAATATGCTGCAGCCATTGAAAATATTTATAAAGAGTTTAATAATCACATGGAGAAAACATTTATGACTAACACCAAATGAAAATAGCAGGTTATAAAATTATACAGCTTGATCTCAACCATGCAAACTTGCTCTGCAATTAAAATGAGAATAAAGAAAGTGCGAGCTTTCCACAGCTCCACTTCTTCCGTGTCCCCTACCCCGTGCAGACTCTCACAGCAGTTCCCACTCTCATGGTGTCTCCTTGCTTTGTCTCTCTCCCCACTGGACCATGAGGGTTTCAGACGGGGAGCAGTTGGTTTTCTTCCTCCCTGATGGAGCAGCAGCCAGACAGAATCCATTGCTGAGTAGACACTCAATCCACCTCTAAGGAATGAATGAGCAAATGAAAAAAAGGAAGGGGTGGGAAGGCTGGCCCAGGCCCCAAGATGCTCACTTCCTCAGAATCAGTCTCCTGACTGGCACAATCTTAGACTTGCCTTCTCCCGCCCTGGCTCCAAAAGCCTTTGACAGCTTTGTCACCTGAGAAGCAGGGCGGAATTTCCCCTGAGCAGCTCAGGATGTCCAGGAGGGAGCATCCCTATGACCCTGGGCCAGGGGGTTGGAGACATGCCTGAGCTGCCTCTGGCACCTTATACACACCATTCCCTCCAATCCTCACAGGTGTGCCATATTAGCATTGAAAACTCCCATTAACATGTATGAGCTTCCCCGGTGGCTGAGACTGTAAAGAATCTGCCTATAATGCAGGAGACCTGGGTTCTATCCCTGAGTTGGAAAGATTTCCTGGAGAAGGGAATGGCAATCCACTCTAGTATCCTTGCCTGGAGAATCCCATGGAGCGAGGAGCCTGGTGGGCTACAGTCCACGGGGTCACAAAGAGTTGGACACAACTGAGCAACTAACACACACACATTAACATTTACAGAAACTGAGACTTAGAGTCACAATTTGCTCCAGCTCTTACAGGATTAAGCAACAGGGCTGGGTTTCAATCTCCAAAACCCACCCCTGGACTATAAAAGTGACCTCGGCCTGTCCCTTCTCCAGTATGAGCCTCGGCTTCCTCTCTGGACAGTGAGGCTGCTGACTCCGAGGGCTCAGCTGTCCCTTTCCACTCAGATAGCCTGTGATGATAAAATGTCCCAACTCAAACTCCACTTTCCTTTACACACACCACCCCCCTAAAAGTTACTGGAGGCAGCCTGGAGCCTTGAGGACCACGGGACTGCAAATGAGCCAAGTGACGCCACGCTCACAGACCCTTCACAGATAGCCTGGGGCTGGAGAACAGCTCGTGCTGCCCCCACCTCCCTGGATACTGGCAGAACGCCCTGGAGCATTGGAGCGTCACATCCAGCCTCAGAAAGACAGGCGTATCAGGTTGCTGGCCATTTCCCCTGCTGAAACCCCTGGGCTGGCGTCTGGGGGTCCTGAGAGTGTCCTCCTGCTGTCTTTGCTCAACTCAGCTCTCATGGCCAAAGGGCTCCGAGAAACATAGTCATCTCCCCCCGCTGTCAACACATACCCTGCCTATCGTAGTGACAGCCCACACCTGCACCATCTCCCACCCGCTCCAGCCCAGCAAGGTGCCCAGGACAGGATGGCAGTCCCATTTTACAGGTGGGCATCCTGAGGCCCAGAGAAGGACAGTAATTCTCCATGAGCCACACTAGTAAGTGGCAGAGCTGAGACTAACCTCTAGCCTCTCAAGCCAGTGTTTTTAGTGCTTTCCCACCAGAGCCTGTGTTTGTCCCATTCAAGTGGTACACATTTATTAACCCCTGCCACAGGCAGGACACTGTGGGACTGCAAAACAGGCAAGACACAGACCCTGCCCTTGAAGGGTTTGCAGTTGAACGCAGCAGGGGAAGAAGCAGGGGTGAGGTGTCAGAGATGTGGTCTGCGAAGCTGCCTGGAATGGTGGGTGCAGAGCAAGATGCCTGGAATACCTGTTGAACAAAAGGCGGATGGACTGAACGAATGAACTGCCTTACTAACAATGGAGAGGGGAGGCAGGGATGGAAGAAATTGCCTGAGCCAATGTGTGACACACACAGTTTGACACACATGCTGGATACACATCTGAAAGAAAGGAGAAACAAGGCTAAAAATAGCTCAGGAAGGCCACATTTTGAACCACTGTAAATGCCAGGCCCAGAAGTTTCAAAGATCCACTGTGGATAAGGGTTGCTGTTACAAAACATGTTTTTGGGCCTTCGTTTGGCAGCAAGACATGAATGATCAGGCAAACAATGGCAGCTCTGGGGAACAGGGGTGAGGGGAGAGGCTGGAGGCAGAGGGGCAGGGGAGGACTCCAGAGAGACCTGAGGAGGCTGGCCCCGGTCCAGGATGGATGGATGTGGGAGAAAGGTGTATGGGTCTGGCTTCTGACACTGCCTTTCTCTGCCCCTAACAGCTGGGGTTCCCTGCTGGCCAGCCTCAGCCTCACCCCATCCCGGGGGTCAGTCCTGACTCAGGAAAGGACAAGAAGGCATCCAGCCGCAGGTATCATCAGCTCTGGCTGGTCGTCAGTTTTGTACCTGGATGAAGCACAATAACACACAGTGGGCACTCAATCCATTACTGTAAGCCTAGACACTGAGCCACACTTTCCAGATAAATGTCACTCTGGGTGTGGGACCGCCCTGCCCACAGCCTGCCAGAGCTGGAGTCATGGCCCAGAATCCCAGCTCAAGTTGCCTATAGCCCAACACTAGGAGCCATCTGCCTGCCCAGCCATAACACCCCTTAGGCTGGGATAGTAGAAAGAGGGAGGAAGATTTGAAGCCAGACAAACTGGGGCTTGACTTTAGCTCTGTATTCTTGGAAAGTTACTCAATGTCTCTGAGCTTCGTTTTCCTTATTCATAGGAATCAGCCAACAATACTCATATAACAAGATGTTAAAGACGGGGCTTTTCTGCTCCCACAGAGTTTTGATTGCTGTCCAAAGGTGAAGACAAGAAGAGACTTCAGGGAACTGCTTGTGCTTGCAGGACCTGCCAAAAGGGGCTCCAAACAGACCATGAATGGCGGCCCAACACCCGCCTTCGGCTCCATATAGAAGTGAGGGCAGAGAGAAGACTGATGAAGACAATTCTGAAGAGAGTTTAGGGGAACGCGGATGTTTCTTTTCCTCTTCCCTCCTGCAGATTCCAAAAATGGCCTTAGGGCTTGATCGAAAGATCTCTCTCTCTCTCTGGAGAAATTCTCATCTCTGCTTTCCTTGGCTGTGCTCCCAGGCACACTCTTTCCATGTGGCCACTCATGGCTGTTCAAGGCTTACATCCTTGTTTTAATATCTTCAAACAAAAAAGGGACAGCTTCTCATTCAATAGTCCAGTCAAAGTTCCAGCCTGACTTTCCTTTGCCTGATTGGGGTCATGTGCCCATCTGTGAACCAATCACTGTGGCCAGTGTGGGATGTGCTGCCGTGATTGGCTGGATCTGGGTCACATGTCCTCTCTCAGAGCCTTGTGGGTCAAGAGTAGAGGAGGGAAAGGAGAGGGCAGCAGGAGCAAAGGGAAAGGGATGTTGGGCAGAGGGAGACCTCCTTAATCCCTGCTTCAGCCTGTGTGCCGCCTTTCCTGATCAGCATGTCTCCTTCCTTCTCATTATTCGCTGTCTCAGCACCTTCCGGATTTCCTTCATTGTTCATGTTGCTATTTAGAATTACATAGTTGCTTCCTTGAGCTTCCCAAGTGACTCAGCGGTAAAGAATCCTTCTGCCAATGCAGGAGACAGAAGAGACGTAGGTTCGGTCCCTGGATCGGGAAGATCCTCTGGAGGAGGAAATGGCAACCCATTCCAGTACTCTTGCCTGGGAAATCCCATAGACAGAGAAGCCTGGTGGGCTACAGTCAATGGGGTTGCAAAGAGTCGGACCGCACACACGTGTAAATATACTATTTGTCTCTACTCTCCAATATCGGCTCCAGACCATTGGAACCACACAGCTCTTGCTGCAACTCGCCCAGTGCCTGACATATAAGAGATGTTCCGAGAATAGTTGTGGCATGAATGGGTGTTACCCTCATAGTGAGTGCCCTTTCGCCAGGCAGGGACCATGCTTATTTCCTACGAGTCTGTCACCCACCCCTGCCCTAGGTTGCCCTAGAGGTGCTTACACTCCATGGGCTGCTACTCCTCTCCCCACACTCCCACCCCCAAGCTCAATGGCCCTGTCCCAGGCTCTCCTTAACTGAGAGTCATGCCCATGAGACAAAGGTCCAGAGGGCAAAGAAAAGTCCTCCCCAACATTGTTCTTCCACTGCTCACTGTGTGTCTGTCTTTCGCAGAAGTTGTGGCTGTGTCTTTCTGGAGAAGGCCATCTTCAGGTCCTACCAGGGAAGGTCCCTGCTTTCCTGCTAGGAGGTGAGGAGGCAGGAAACAGAAGTGCAGGGCCAGGCAGTGTGGAGGGAGGGCTCAGCCTCTCTTGGTCTGCATTTTGGAGGGTCTCCTCCAGCAAGGAGGAGCAGGTGGTGCTACTGGAGCAAGGCAGGAGGGAGCCCAGGTACACGCCCAAAGGAGTTGCCATGTTTCTGCCTGATCCAGTTTCCCTTCATTCCCCCAAGCCTTTATCTGCAGGGTCTTTACCATCCATGTGAGGCACCGCTGAGCTGTCACTTGGGAGCTGCCCTTGGTTCTTGCTCAGAATCTCTGATGTTGGAGGAACAGCGCCCCCTGAAGGCTGGCAGTGTGGGGCAGTGGAAATCAGCAAGAGCACCCCCCCGCCCCCATCTTATGGCTGGAAGAGCTTTGTGTCAGAGTCAATCTGAGTGTTTCTGAGTGTGTTTTAGTGTGAGAAGCCTGAGCCTCTTGACTTTAGTCCAACAGTTAGTGAAGCTGCCCCCTCAAAGGATCGCCTGGGGACATGGGCAGGTGCGAGGGAGTCACCTGACCCCAGAGTGTCCCTGCTCAAGTCTTTTGCCTGCGGAGACCTGGCCCCAGTCACTCCCGGCCTTGGGGTGAGGGCTGGCTGTCCCCCTATCCAGAGCTGTGCAGGCGGGGCCAACTCAGCATTCAGGACTTGCCAGCAAATTCTTTGGTGATGCCGGGCCTCTCAACTGGACCCCGCGATGTTGTCTCTGAGAGCAGAGAGGGGGAGAATGGCTGCTCCTCAACTCTGGCATTCCTACCCCAAATCCTGTAGTTTTAGGAGTTCAGCCTAGTGCTGCAGGGAGGATGGGAGGCGTCGTGACTCTTCAGACTTCCAAAACGTCTCCTCCAGGCGCAGGGAAGGGTTTTGGCACTTGTGTGCTTGTAGGTTTCCAGACTAAAACCTCCGTCTCAGTCCTATGACCCAGAAATTCTGTTCCTGTGCCCATGATGGAGAAGGGAGGGGCAGCTCGAGAGTCCTCCAGCGGGGGCGTGAATGAGTAACACGTGGCTGATGCACTGTAGGCAGACTCGGCAACGTGGATCTTAAAATCAAAAGTGTTCAGTGAAAAAAGTAGGAAAGCAGATGAGATTTTATAACAGAATACCATTTCCGTACATTCATAATACAAGTATAGGTGGATGCTTATTTTTAGCATTGTACTATTGCCTCTGGTATTAATAAAATGAACATGACTATCTGATATCAATGTGTAAAAGATTTCAAAGACTCTGCTTATTTTTAGGATACTAGGGTAACATTTTTCAACCAAAATTTGTATGCTCACTTTGTAGACCAGCATGATCATATGATCATATTGCTTCTCGGCCTTTTGGCTGAGATCGCAGACAGTAAAGCGTCTGTCTACGATGTGGGAGACTCAGGTTCGATCCCTGGGTCGGGAAGATTTCTTGGAGAAGGAAATGGCAATCCACTCCAGTACTATTGCCTGGAAAATCCCATGAACAGAGGAGCCTGGTAGGCTACAGTCCATGGGGTCACAAAGAGTTGGACACCACTGAGCGACTTCACGTTCACGTTCATGATCATATGATAGTTCTCCAATGTTAAATTATTTTTATTTTGCAATTTACCATACTTCTTATAGTTGAAAGTTATTACAGTGGTTACTCTCAATAATTCTGTACTAGTTCAAATGTACCAAAATTCTATCAATTGACTTTGGAATAGAATACCTAAGTGGAAATGTAAATTCATGTGTTATTCACAATATATTTTTATCCCTCAAAGTATTTTTCATTTTCACATTGCCCAGGCCCTGAATTTAGAATGATATGCTTATTCAACATTTGGATTAAAGTCCTGATAATGTATTAATGCTTCTAAGTTCCCCTTACACTTAAGAAAAATAAATTATTTTCTGAGTTAAAAAAATATGTTCACACAAAACACATGCAAGAACACATACAAATAAAAAGATATGCATTAAGCACGTTAGAGTACTTACCTATAGTGGATAGGAGAACAGGAGGGAACTATGGGATAAGTGCCTTAGACAGCAAGGAGATCAAGGAGTCCTAAAGGAAATCAACTCTGAATATTCACTGAAGGACTGATGCTGAAGCTGAAACCCAAAATTTTGGCCACCTGATGTGAAGAGCCAACTCATTGGAAAAGACCCTGAGGCTGGGAAAGATTGAGGGCAGAAGAAGAGGGTGACAGAGGATGAGATGGTTGGATGGCATCGCTGACTCAATGGACATGAGTTTGAGCAAGCTCTGGGAGACAGTGAAGGACAAGGAAGCCTGGTGTGCTGCAGTCCATGGGGTCTCAAACAGCTGGACACAACAACTGAACAACAACAATGGGATAAGAAGAAATTCATTAATTCAAAATGAAGGAAGAGGCCTTACTCAAAGATGATAATGGACCATGAGGCTAAGTAACTCAATCTCCCTGCACACAGCCAAGGGCAAAACTGATAAAAAAAAAAAAACCCTGCAAGCTCCAGTCTCCAAGCCCAAAGTTAAGTCCATCTGCTCCAGCTCTGGGGCAAAGATCTTCCAAGAGTTTCAGTCAACAGCACAGTGGCATTTGGTTTATCACCCACCCATCCAGAAAATTCCCAGGAACATGTGGTCAAGGCTCAAGAAATTGCACCCTAGAAAGACTACGAGACTGAGAAATGCGCCCCCTAGAGGCCAGAAGGGTCATCAGAGGTCTGTTTGAGTCGAACCAAAACTTTCAAGAGAATAGAGGCTGGGCAAACTGTCCTGGCCGACCTCTAAGGCCTTGATTGCCTAACAGCTCAGGGCTCAGGCTGCTGTGACTGATGGCATGGCCCTGGCAGCGCACTGGCCAACTGGAAGCCTGCTGGGCTTTTTGTCCTTACATCCAGCTCCAAAATCAGCCAGGATTCCAAGGACACAAGCCTCAAAAGCACTGCCTTTCTTACAAAGCCCTGAAAAACTACCAACCTCTGATGTCTGTGATTTGTTCTGTATCACATATAGGAGCCCTCAGCAAATTATAGAGAAGACACACTTGGGTGGAAGTCGGTACCATTCCTAAAGTCCTGTGCTCATTCTTCACCCTTCCATACAGGGCCAGGGACTGTCTGGCTGCACGGGTCCATCCTGTGAAAAGACCTGATGCACTTGTTCTCACTAAGGCATAAGGGTTTGAAAAGTTTCCCTTCCTAGAACAAGCATGATGCTTTAAGAGCCTGGTGTGCACTGTGAAAGGAAAATTAAAATGGAGTCAGTATTGCTAAGAGAGCTCTCTAAAATGAAGCCGGGAGGCACTGAGTGAGTGTGATTTATGCTCACCTCAGCCCAGATGGAATCTGAACTTTGACCCATTATTGTCTCAACTCGGGCATCCAGAATATCTGCCCAGTGTTCCAGACAGTCAAGATACCATTTGGACCCTTATCCTAAATAACTCGTGACAGTCTTTCCCTCAAGGAGAAATATTTCCTTTCCCATGTCAGAGTCCATCATAATTCCTGCCAGACCATTTTAACAACCTGTGGTCTTTGCCTTTATAAAACCCTGACTCTTTTTCTTCCCTAGAGCCCTCTTTTCGTTCTACTGAAATCTGTCTCTCAAATTGCAATTCTTTTATTAAAAACAACAACAACAACCATTATTTATTTATTTGCCGGTGCCAGGTCCTATTTGGACCACACAGGACCTTAGATCTTTATTGTAGCATGCAGGATCTTTTTCTTTTTAAGTTGCAAATGAGATCTAGTACCCCGACCAGGGATTGAATCCAGGCCCCCTGCCTTGAGAACACAGAGTCTTAGCCACTGGACCACCAGGGAAGTCCCTCAAATTGCAGGTCTTCAGACCCACACAAATTTCTTTGTTCTTTGAAGGCTGGATACTGATTATTGTTTGACAACAATGCTACTGATGCCAAAGGGACAAGTACTGAGGGAGGAGTTTTGGGCAGCTGAGAAGCAAAGATTGTTCAAATGAGGTCGAGAGACCTTGGCCAGCCATACCCGTAAATCTTGGGGGGCAACATCCCCTGATGTTTGGTCTTGGAAAGCATGCCAGTTTCATTTTGAAGGCACAATATGAATTCAATTTCAATAAGGGCTGTGACTTTTTTTTAGAAGGTAAGATATGTATAGTTGATCTTATAATTTCCCCTCAAATTGAACCAAAATGACTGTGTTATTTATAATGTTACTCCAAACAGTCAGATTTTATATCCTTAAAGGATAAATCAGGCCCTTTAAGATGCCTTCCAGGGAACTCCTTGGTGGTTCAGTGGTTAGGACTCAGTGGTTTCACTGCCGGGGCCTGGGTTTGATCCCTGGTCAGGGAACTAAGATCCCACAAGTCTTCTTGCTGTGGGATTAGGGCTGGGGGCCAAGAATATTATCCTCTTTTCATTATCTCTTAAAGTCAAGCATTTAATTTTGGATTTTGGAAACACCAGGGGCCTCTCAATTTTGCTTCATCTGAGATAAAATTCTCATCCTCCCACCAGCAGTTGCTGGCATCACCCTGAGGACCCATTGACCCTGACCCCATGGGCCTCCCTCAATCATATGGTTCTCCGCAGCATAAGGAGTCAACAGGACCAAGGACACATAATCACACAGAGCTGTGCATATCTTCTAGAACAAATTCCAGGTCCCCGAGACTCTGGAATAGCATGCCCACATGGCCCCTAAACTTGCAAGGGCCTCTTCCTCACAACTCTGTCCCCCTAAGGGTACACTGAACAGTTAGTGTGTGCAGCCATAGGCCCAGAGGATGGCCAGGGGGCAGCTTTGGCAGAGGCTATGGGTGGAGCTTGGATATGTGAGCTGGGATGGCTACACACATGTGCACAAGGTTCCTTGCAATGTGGGAAAAGCAGGGGGGCGAGGGTAAGAAAAAGGGAGCCCTTTTCAAGGTTCCATGTTGCAGCACAGAGTTCAAGGATTTTTTTTTTTTTTTTTGGCTGCTCTGGGTCTTAGCTGTGGCAGGCAGATCTAGTTCCCTGACTATGGATCGAACCTAGGCCTCCTGCATTGGGAGTGGGGAGTCTTAACCACTGGACCACCAGAGAAGTCCCAGAGTTCAAGAGTTTTTAACTAAAACCTGGTTTTCCAGGCCTATAAGAAAACACATTTGTCAAGGTAACAGGATAAAATATGTTTTACTTAGCTATTTGTTAGCTTGATTTATACTCTTATTATGTAGATGTCCCATGGCCAGTGGCCTCCATTTGTACTCTTACCTTGGGCCATGCAAATACTGGGGGCAGGCCTGACCCAGGACTTCTTTTGTGAGGCTGATGTACAATCACCCACTCTCTTGTTCTACAGGGCAGGGAAGTAGAGAAGGAGAGGCAAAGGGGACTTACAGGGTAGAGAAAAACTAGTGCCCCCAAATGTCCCCTCCCATCCCTCTTCCACAGGCTGCTGCAGGGATCCTTACGTTTCCTCAGTGCTTTATATTTTTAAACATTTGCTTGTGAAAAATCTCAAGCATTTCCAAAAGTAAACCAGAAGAATGAATTCTCATGTCCCCGTCACTCACTTGCTTTCTTTATACTCCATTCTCAGGTCCATACATGACTACTAGAAAAACCATAGCTTTGACTAGATGAACCTTCATTGGCAAAGTAATGTCTTTGTTTTTTAATATGCTGTCTAGGTTGGTTTCAGCTTCAACATCAGTCCTTCCAATGAACACTCAGGATTGATCTCCCTTAGGATGGACTGGTTGGATCTCCTTGCAGTCCAAGGGACTCTCAAGAGTCTTCTCCAACATCAATTCTTCAGCGCTCAGCTTTCTTCACAGTCCAACTCTCACATCCATACATGACCACTGGAAAAACCATAGCCTTGACTAGACAGACCTTTGTTAGCAAAGTAATATCTCTACTTTTTAATATGCTGTCTAGATTGGTCATAACTTTCATTCCAAGGAGTAAGCGTTTTTTTACTTCATGGCTGCAGTCACCATCTGCAGTGATTTTCGAGCCCAGAAAAATAAAGTCGGTCACTGTTTCTACTGTTTCCCCATCTATTTCCCATGAATTGATGTGGCCAGATGCCATGATCTTAGTTTTCTGAACGTTGAGTTTTAAGCCAACTTTTTCATTTTCCTCTTTCAAGTTCATCAAAAGGCTCATTAGTTCTTCTTCATTTTCTGCCATAAGGGTGGTGTCATCTGCTTATCGAGGTTATTGATATTTCTCCTGGCAATCTTGATTCCAGCTTGTGCTTCCTCCAGCCCAGTGTTTCTCAAGATGTACCCATATACAGCCTTGACATATTCCTTTCCTGATTTGGAATCAGCCTGTCGTTCATGTTCAGTTCTAACTGTTGCTTCCTGACCTGCATACAGGTTTTTCTAGAGGCAGGTCAGGTGGTCTGGTATTCCCATCTCTTTCAGAATTTTCCACAGTTTATTGTGATCCACACAGTCAAAGGCTTTGGTGTAGTCAATAACACAGAAATAGGTGTTTTTCTGGAACTCTCTTGCTTCTTTGATGATCCAGAGGATGTTGGCAATTTGATCTCTGGTTCCTCTGCCTTTTCTAAAACCAGCTTGAACATCTGGAAGCTCATGGTTCACGTACTGTTGAAGCCTGGCTTTGAGAATTTTAAGCATTACTTTGCTAGCATGTAAGATGAGTGCATTTGTGCAGTAGTTTGAATGTTCTTTGGCATTGCCTTTCTTAGGGATTGGAATGAAAACTGATCTTTTCCAGTCTTGTGGCTACTGCTGAGTTTTCAAATATGCTGGCATATTGATTGCAGCACTTTCACAGCATCATCTTTATGGATTTGAAATAGCTCAGCTGAAATTCCATCACCTCCTCTAGTTTTGTTTATAGTGATGCTTCCTAAGGCCCACTTGACTTCACATTCCAGGATGTCTGGCTCTAGGTGATCACACCATCGTGGTTATCTGGATCATTAAGTTCCTTTTGTATTGTTTTTCTGTGTATTAAGGCCACTTCTTCTTAATATCTTCTGCTTCTGTTAGGTCCATACCATTTCTATCCTTTATTGAGCCCATCTTTGCATGAAATGTTCCATCGGTATCTCTAATTTTCTTGAAATCTCGTCTTTCCCATTCTACTGTTTTCCTCTATTTCTTTGCATTGATCACTGTGGAAGCCTTTCTTATCTCTCCTTGCTGTTCTTTGGAAGTCTGCATTCAAATGGGTGTATCTTTCCTTTCCTCTCTATAGATATACAGTCAAATCACTGTGTTTGGAATGGCTCCCCTGCCTGCTTACCCCACTGACAATATGCACACGTATGCTCATTTATTCCATTTTATTTCTTTACTCTTAGAAATTCCTTTTTAAATTTAATTTTGTGTTTTACATGAAATATTTACTTGGTTCCAAAGTCAAATATACAAAACAACATTTATTCAAATAAATTCAGCTTTTATCTCCATCCCTCCCCTCAGCATGGTCCCTCACCCCATTAGTAACCACTTCTCACTGGTTTGTCATTCCACTGTTTATTTTAAATACAAGTAGATACATCTGTATGCTTATATATTTGATCCCTGCCTTTCTTAAATAACTGTTATATACACATTCCCTTTTTACTCAGAGTATAAATGGAGAAATTCCTCATTCCCAGCTACAGCTGCTTGATACTTTTTTATTCAACCAGCCTTTTGATAGATATATGGGCTGTTTCTAATACAAAGTCTACCAACTAATTGCTTTTTGTCTTTTGGTCTAAGGTTGCTTGCAGGCTAAGTTGCTTCAGTCGTGTCCAACTCTTTGTGACTCTCTGGACTGTAGCCCACCAGGCTTCTCTGTCCATGGGGTTCTCCCAGGCAAGAGTACTGGAGTGGGTTGCCACCTCCTATTCAGAGGATCTTTCCAACTCAGGGATTGAACCGGTGTCTCTTATGTCTCCTGAATTGGCAGGCAGGTTCTTTACCGTTAGCACTACCTGCGAAGACTTGGTCTAAGGTTATCTGGATGCAAATACCAGATGTTGTATCATTTCACAGAGGAGTCTTTCTAAAGTACAGATGTGATCAGGACCTTCTCCTGCTTGGAACCCATCAACGGCTACTCCTGGCCCTTAGAATAAAGTCTCAACTCCCTAGTTGAGCAGAGTGCCCATCAGATCTTACCTTGCCCAGCTCACCAGGCTATCTGCTGCCCTCTTCTCTCCTGTTCATCTCCACCCAGGAGAATGGGTCCATACTTCTGTAACCAAGCAAAAAGGACTCACATGTATCCACAGCACAGGAAGTCCAACTCTGACAGCGAGTGTTGGCAGCAAAGTGAGGCTTTATTGCAGGGTGCCAAGTGAGGGAGTTGGGAGACAAGCCTCAGACCCACTCACACTTGGTCTTTGAGTTGGAGGCTTTTTAAAGCAGAAGAACAAAGAAGCTGGGCTTACTCATGGCTTTGTGACATTTCTGTGACATTTCTTAATCGTGGTTTCAGGAGTCAGGATGTCTCTGGCCGGGCAGTGCATGGCTCCGGGGTCTGTTAGCTCATCTTGCCCTGGAGAAACAACCTAAGTTTGTAGGTTATCGAGATTACCTACAACAGCAGTTTTAGTCATCTGATTGGCTGATTAGTGTTCAGTGAGCACAAGATTGACTTCAGAGAAGACAAGAAAGGAAATAAAATTTTAGATAGAGAGATCAATCAACTCAGTTTCAATACCCTGACTTCACGCTGCTTACACATTCTCTATTCTCTGCTTACAAGGCTTTTAGAAAGGCTTTTCGTCCTTCTTTTATTCAGCTTGTGTAAACCAATTGCCATCAATGCATGGATCCTGGACTGTGATTTTCCCATGTTTATCCCTCGACCTCATGGCTCCTTCAGAACTGAAGCTGCAAATATCCCCAGTGCCCAACAGAATCCCAGCAGCTCCGTGGCTTTAGGAAATGTTTGTTGCATGAATAAATATTGTCTTTCCTTTTAAATGAACAAAATCAGCTCCAGGTCACAGCCCTGCCTCTCACTAACCACAGAAGTTGCCCCATAATGAAATCTCCTTGGTGTTTTCTTTCTGTTACTATTCTGCAGGAAAAAGTTTCAATTAGGTGTTTACAAGAGAGACTAAAGCTATCATCACTGGGGCGGGGGGGGAGAAGTTATAATCCAGAAAGTTAAGCGGTTCAAGAATTTTATGACAAAAACTCAGTTTCTGTTGGGAAAAAACCAGACTCAGAGAGCCAGCAGTGCTGGACAGAGAAGGGAGGGCCTGGCTCCCAGCCACCTCACAGCGGGTCCCAGGTCCATCTCACATTTGGACCCTTCAGAGTTTGTTGTAGCCATGCGTTCCGGGAAACAAACTCACTCAGGACAATGCAGATAGTGGAGGGCAGTTTATTACACCGGCGGGCCCAAGGCAGCGTCTCCTCCTAGCCAAGGACCCCGGCCAGCATTTGTGAAAATCTTTTATACCCCATGTGCACGTGTCTGAACCCAGAAGCCCAAATTCCTTAAGACTTACATAAACCAAGGAAAATACAATCCCAGTAACCCCATCATTCACGTGCTCTGTGCTCATGTGCTCAAACAGTCAAAAAATTAGCCAATAATCAGTAAGCCCGAGGTTACACTCTGATTGATACAGAAAAATTTATGGCCTGTCTGGAGGAAAGGGTGATTAGTGTATGTTTTCTCTTAGGCGATGAGTAACCTAGATATGATCTTCAAGGTTCCCCTGTCTGGAGGGGGTCTTATCCTTCTGTTGTTGTTTTCATAGGCACTAAACACAGAGTTCAGAGTCCATCGGAAAGGTGGCCGAGCATGATCAGCATGAACAGGCCTAAGATGGAGTCCAGGCCCTATGAAATCCTTCTTCAAGTTAAAGAAACCCCCCTCTTCACTCCTGAGACCCCCCACCAGGGCAGGCTCGGAGAGCATTCTGAGCCAGCTTCAAGATGGGTCTCTCACTGCTTGGAAAACCCATTCTGTTCAGGTCTACCTGTTGGTTCAGACTTTAGGCTGCCTGCCTTTTATCCCTGTCTACACTGAAGGTGGCTAAAGACAGGCACATCCTTCTCAGGTAAGCTCAAATCGGGGCCTCGGCCCTCACCTGGCCGCAGGATGGGAAGCCCCCACTGTGTGCACCCCTGGGAGGGGCCTGTGAGGCGTGGGACTGCATGCACTCGTAGGTTTACCTCATCTTCTGTAACTATTGATATTTTAGTAGCGCATATCCAAGGAAGCTTGTGGGCAACTCAAGAGAAGCCTGGGGAGAAGAGAGAGACGTTCTGGTTTGAAAAGAGGTCGAAGAACCACAGAATCAGAGGAGCTCATATCGAAAGGGATTTTGGTACTCCCCTGTGCTATGCTACGCTAAGTCGCTTCAGTGGTGTCCAACTCTGTGTGACCCTATAGACTCTAGCCCCCCAGGCTCTTCTGTCCCTAGGATTCTCCAGGCAAGATACTGGAGTAGATTGCCATTCCCTTCTCCAGGGGATCTTCTTGACCCAGAGATCCAATCCGCATCTCTTACGTCTCCTGCATTGGCAGAAGGCTCTTTACCCAGCGCCACCTGGGAAGCTCTCGGTACTCACCTAGGATATTCCAAAGAGGACATGTCCCCAGGATCACTGAAGAGGCCCCTCTTTGATCTGTTTTATAAGTATCGTGGTGGACTATCTTGCTTAAAGAAAGAGTTCTGTTTTTGTTTTTGTTTTAATCTGCAGAACATTTGACCCTAGAGCAGCTTCTTACGTGATACAAGAATACCCTTTATTATGGTGTTTCTGTCACAGTGCCACCCAGACTTACATGGTCCCAGAGTCAGGGGGCTCCCTTTTACCCCTAAGATGCTGCCCCATTGTTGGGCAGCTCTAATGATCCAAACGAGACACTTCCCCCACCCCTCCCCACCACACACCCACACATGCCTCTGTGGTTCTCTGAATTGGTCCTGATCCTGGTCTTCTTCCCCATGGTCTGGGCTGTGGTCTGTTGAAGGCAGAGCCCATATCCTCCTCCCCGCCACCTCCACCTCACCTCTTCTCCCTATTATATGTTCTCGGGTCCTTGGTCTACTCCTTTGATAGTTAACAGGTCATTACCTGCCCTAAAGGGATTCTCTGGTCAGAAGTAAAAATGTTTTATGGCTATCACTTCAGTGGGCTCTGCTACTGATTCAAAATAGCAGTTGTTTTTCTCTTTAATGGATATTTTTTCCCTTCCCAGTTGTTGAGTACTCTCCCTTTTTAAAGGTGTGAAGATTCCAAGCAGACTGGAGCATGTCTGAGATTTCCTCCCCAGGCATTTTGCAACACTCACTGCCCTCCTTCCCTCTTGCCATGGAGGTTGTTGCTATCAGCGTCCATGAGGTGAATGCAGATGCGTAGACATACACAGCAGACTTTCTAAACTATAAGCAAAGCAATCTGAGGACCCACAGCCATAGAATAGCAGGCCAGGTAGAGGGTTCTCCCACTTGACCTCTAGAATTACCTGGCTGCTGCTGCTGCTGCTAAGTCGCTTCAGTTGTGTCCGACTCTGTGTGACCCCATAGACGGCAGCCCACCAGGCTCCCCCGTCCCCGGGATTCTCCAGGCAAGAACACTGGAGTGGGTTGCCATTTCCTTCTCCATCGCCTGAAAATGAAAAGTGAAAGTGAAGTCGCTCAGCCGTGTCCGACTCTTCGAGACCCCATGGACTGTAGCCTACCAGGCTCCTCCATCCATGGGATTTTCCAGGCAAGAGGACTGGAGTGGGGTGCCATTGCCTTCTCCCAAATTACCTGGAGGGCTTGGTAAAACACAGACTCCTGAGTTTCCGAATCAGAAGATCAGGGTGGGGCCTGAGAATCTGCATGTCTAACCTGTTCCCAGGTGACGCTGATGCTGCTGGTCTCAGAGCTACTCTCTGAGAACCACTGGATGGAATGGAGACGACAGCAAGGTTTCAAGGAATGGAAGCATTTCTAAGTGCCCAGCACTTACTCCACAGGTGCCTGAGTTCACCCCGGTTCCTTCCTCAGGCACCGTCTCTCCCACCCACGGCATTGCCCCCACAGGGAGTCTGGCAGGGCTGGGAGCAGACACATTGTTTTGTGGACACTTCATCTCAGAGACCAAAGGAAACTGCTCCTCTGGACCCAGATTTGGCCCTTGAGGAAAAATTGGCATGAAAACAGTCATTTCATCTTGGAGGTGGCAGTGATCAAGAGAACAGCCTTCAACAAGCATTTGAACAACACTCCTGTGTATGCCTAAGGGCCCTGCAGACTGTCCTAGCGATCTGAACAAGGGCAATTTCAAAATTCTGGGCCTATTCTGGCGATGAGCTATGGGAACAAAAGAATATTGGAGCTTAGGGAATGAGGAGTCAGTACATAGATGACAGGTTGCAGTTCCATGCCAGGAGATGTGGCTCCTAAGAGATGAGAAACACTTAAATAACAACACTGGCAACCTGACTTTGCAATCCTAGAGGATGCTAGGAAGGAAGAGAAGCTGAGCGGGGTGGGGGTGCGGTGGGGGGAACAAAGTAGGAGGCTGGGGTGTCATTCGGGCAAAGAGGTGTTAGAGTTTGGGGGGTGGGGTGGGGGTTGTTGTTGGTTTCTAAAATATTTAACACCACCTGAGCATCAAAGACTGACAACAGACTGTGAAACCTCCTAGCCCCAGAGAGATCCCTGGCAATTAAGTTTAAAGGGCAGGAGCTGTCAATTGGCGGCCAATATATGTATAAAAGGAGCCTTCATCTCTGGCATCTTAACTTCAGCTGTGGAATTCATCTCACCTTGCAGCCTTATCAAAGGTTTGCCCTTCTGTTGCTTCAAAAAAAAAAAAAATCACTTTATTGAGATTTTGAAATGCCAAAGTTCTCAAACCAGCAGCAGCTATCAAAAATTAAAGGAGCTTTAATCACAAGGTATTTCCTGTTTTAACTTCTAAGAGAAACTGCTACAGTACTCACTGAGGCTTGACAAGAACTGTTTCATGACGGTGGGTTCCAGAGTTTTCCTTCACATTGTGTTTTGGCCATGCCTGCTTCATCTCTATTATTACTTAGCAAGGAAAGAATTTCCTTTTTTTCTAGTCTAAACATTCCCCATGAGAAAAACAGTCTGCTTCTCTGTTGAATAATAGGCCCCAAATCCTGTTAATAAAAAATCAACGTCCATTTAGGAATTAATGGTAGGTAAGAATCGCATCATTCGTGTTCATTGTATTTGTGCTACCTGACAGAGTGTAAAAAGTAGATTGCCTTTCTCAGTCTGCTTTGAAGGAGTCGATTCTGTCTCCAAAATGTCTCCACCATCTGTTCCAACCACAGTTGTCTTACCCAAGGGCTCATTACTCCTTCTGAGATGAGTCAACCCCCTCCTACCTGATCTCTCCACTTTTGCACTCCTTCCCTTCTCATCTTACTTAGGATAATTCTGCACACACTTCCCTAACACAGATCTTTCCCTAGGACCCACACATCAGGTCCACACACCTCTTAGGGTAGGGGATAGCAGGGCAGCCCACCGGGCTATCTTCAAGGTGGGTTTCCCGCACCTGACCTGCCTTTCCAGCTCCAGCTTGCCCAGGCTCACAGTCCAGCTCCTGCCTCAGATGCATTGCTTTTTAGGCATGCAGCCAGGAGCACATTCATTCACTCAGCAGATGCTGTGCCCCGATTTCGGTCCTGGGCAACAGTTTAATAGTAACAAAAAAAAAAAAAAAACAAGCTAACTGAAACCTTTCTGTATGCCAGGCACTGTGCTAAGTCTCTTTAGGTAAGAACTCATTTGATTCACACAATGACGCTATTAGGTAAATATAGCAACTCATCACCTCCATATATAAGTAAGGAGACAGAGACTCAGAGAAGCTAAGCAGCTTACGCAAGTCCAAGCTTCATAGTTCGTCACTCATTTATTCATTCAAATGGTCTCTGGAGTAACTATTATGTTCATGCATTATCCTAGGTACTTAGAAAACAAGAGAGAAGGAAACAAAGAACTATGCCCTCATGGAGCTTACATTCTGGTAGAGCGAAATGGACAAGAGAAGAGATGTTCTAAGTGAATTATCTCGTGTGTTTGAAGGTGATGAGTAGTACGATGGGAACTAAAGAAGAGCAGAGCTTAAGGAATGGGGAGTCAGCATGTAGGTGGCAGGTTACAGTGTTAATAAGCTGGTCATGATGGCTGCATTACCCAGGTTTTACCAAGACCTGGAAGAAGTAGAGGAGACACCCTATGGCTCTCTGGGAGAACAGCATCCTTGGGAGAAGGAAGAACAAGTGCAAGAGTCCCGAGGCAGGAACATGCCAAGTGCCTGCTCTGTTTAGGAATCATAATGGTGTCCAATGTAGAGGGAGAGGAGTGAAGAAGGGAAAAGAGCAGGGGCAGAATCCTGTAGCCATTCGGTTTTCATTCTGAGTAAAGTGGCAAAGCACGGACTTCCCTGGTGGTTCAGTGGCTGACTCTGCACTCCCAATGCAGGGGGCCTGGGTTCCATCGCTGAGCAGAGAACTAGGTCCCACATGCTGCAGTTAAAGATCCCACGGGCTGCAACAAAGATCGAAGACCCTGCATGCGGCAACTAAGACCACTGGTAGACAAGCACTTTTTTCCAAGTGGCAGTGGGCAGTGGGGCCAATTGCATTCTACGGTCACCTTGTATGGAAGAGATGATAGAGAAGGGGGTGGTGGGTGGGGGATGGGGAAGTCGGAAGATGGGTGGAAAGAATAAGAGGCAATTACATGAATTCAGGCAGGAGTAACGAAGAGGTGAGAAGCGGCTGGATTGGACTCCAAAGTTTTTTACTTCAGAGCATGGGGGTGGCTCCATGGAGCCTGTTTTACTCCACCTTTGTCCAGTCTACTCTGCCTCCTTTACAGGTAGTTATACAGGGGTCTCCTTAAATTATCACAGATTCATTTGAAATCACACACCCCAAACTGGAAATACTTCATTTAAATTCATTTAATACAAGCATTACATTAAAAAAAAAATAACCTCCACCTTTCAAATTTCCTACAGACATTTTTTGTCTTTGAAAGTTAAATTGTTAAATCCATCATCTCCACTTTTAAATTCCTCTCGTAAAAAGGCAGTGTTTCTTCCTGTCTGTTTAAATCATATTCTACCCTGAAATTGGTTATGTAACTTAGGAATGAAAACAATGTCATGCCTTACTTTTCATCTGTCTCCTGGGAGGTGGCTACAGGAGCTGGAGTGGGAAATCAGTAGAGTCATAACCATAAGGCAATTTCATCTACTTTTTCTTAATTAAATGGGAAATATAAAATTCTTTTCAATGAATGTATTAAATAGAAAACACACTCCAGTTCCAATCGGTTGCTAGGTAAGGCAGGCAAGGACAAAGACTCAGAGCTGGAAGGAAATATAAAGACCCACTCCTTTGAACTCTTCAGTCATCCTCTGATGAGGAACCAGATCGGGAACAAAGAGAGCTGCCCAGACTGCACTGAGGTTAAGTGGCTGAAACTCAGGTCCTCCTTCAGACACCAGCCTAGTGCTTTTCCCAGACACAGTGAGGCAGCTTCCTGTCAGAACAGACCAGAGAAAACAAAATTATGGGCTTTCAAAACTAGACTCTTAAAGTGATATCCAGAGCAAGTAGACCAGTGTTTCTACATGGGGTGAGTTTGCCCTCGGGGGACTTTTGGCAATGTCTGGAGACGCTATTTTTTATCTGTTACAACTGAAGGGAGGGCGCTACTGGCATCTGATGAGTAGAAGCTGACAATGCTGTTAAACATCCTACAAAGAATAATTCAGTCCCCAAGGTCAACAGTGCCAAGGTGCAGAAACCCTGAACTAGATCCAGTGACATATTAAGAGTCACCTGGGTGTCTGCAGACCAATTGGGCCAGAATCTCTAGGGGAGGGGGTCAAACAACGGTGTTTCTGAAAAACTCTCCAGGTGAAAGTTAGAAAATTACTGGCTCAACCCCTACCAATTGGAAAATGAATTAAATAGCCAACCAAAGAATGTAGCTACCCCTCACTGTGTGTCCACCAGAAACTGAAGGACATATAAAGCAGTTCACATCACCGTCCTTGCCTCAGGGAGCTTGCAGTTTGCATGAGGATCAGACCAGGAAACACTATCATTTGTTGTGGGTTATTTAGGTGAAGAGTATGTGGAGGAAGGGCTTTAGCAAACAGAAGGCAACATTGAGCACTGAGAAGTCAGAGGGCTGGCTTCTGGGTTGCAACCAGAGGCAAGTTTATTGGTAAGACTACTTCATCCATTTTGCATCTTTGTATTTACTTCCGTGATCAGAAAAAGTCTCATTTTTCCAGTCTGCTAAAATTGGGTTAGATAAGGCACACGATCTTATCCTCCAAACTATAATTATACATGATTTGATGATATTAAATATAACGTTACTGAGTCCAGAGAGACTGTTTTATTGCTTTTTAAAAAATTATACAAGCAATTATACAAGCAATGTAATTTATGTATTAAGAAAATAATTGTCCCTCAGCTGTGTTTGGGTTAATTATACCCACCTTTCCCATTGGGAATTGGATTCCTTAAATATATCTTGGGGCTTCCCTTGTTGGGAATAAAGAATCCATCTGCAATGCAGGAGACACAGGAGATGTGGGTTTCATCTCTGGGTCAGGAATATCCCCTAGAGGAGGGCATGGCAACCCACTCCAGTATTCCTGCTTGGAGAAACCCATGGAGAGGGGAGCCTGGTAGGCTACAGTCCATAGTGTTGTAAAGAGTTGGAAATGACTGAAGAGACTGAGCATGCACGCAAGGATATCTTGGTCAGATTCCTAAACTTGCCTGTCATTTTCGTGATTACAACTCCCCCACTTCACAGTATAGGACACAATATTTAAGATATGGTCTTTTTCATTTTTAAACTAGTGTCTAGTCAAAGCCTGCTTCCCTGCCTCCCTAGAGACACTGGAGGCTGTTGGTAGTGGTTTTCAATCCTAAACAGACCCCTTGCTCCCTGTAATAATAATAATGTTGTTAACAGCTGCTTTACTGTCTTGAAATAAAACTCATATGTAATATAACTTACCTACATATAAAATTTTTTTTGAATCATTATATACTGATTGTCCCCTCCTCCATATAGTCTCCATCCCCCTACAGCCTGCTCTGGGCCCAGGGAGGCAACCTCCACAGACAGCATCACCCGGGCTTCCTGCAGCATTAAGCCCATGGGAGGCACTGATACAAAGGCCACAGCAAAAGGAGGGAGATGAGTGTACTTTCCCCTGCCTCACCAAGCTGCCAACAGTGTTGACACGTCTCTGTACATGCGGTCATAGCTCATGTGTGTGTGGGTGAGGGGTATGTGAGTGCATGTGTGCCTAGTCGCTTCAGTCGTGTCTGACTCTTAGCGACCCTGTGGACTGCAGCCCGCCAGCCTCCTCTGTCTGGGGGATTCTCTAGGCTAGAATCCTCAACTGGATTGCCATGTCCTCCTCCAGGGGATCTTCCCAACCCTGAGATCAAACCCACATCTCTTATGTCCCCTGCATTGGCAGACAGGTTCTTTACCTGTCTAGGAAGCTCGGGAGACTGTATACTAGCCTGCTAACGCTGCCACAACCACAGACAGTGTGGCTTCAACAACAGACATTTACTTTTTCACGCTTCTGGAGGCTGGAAGTCAAGGTCAAGATGTCTACCCAGTTTATTTCTGGCGAGGCTTCTCTCCTTAGCTTGCAGACAGCTGCCTTCTCTCTCTGTCCTCACTTGGCCTTTCCTCTGTGCACTTGCACCCCTGGGGTCTTTTCTTCTTTGCATATGGACGCCAATCCTATTGGATTAGCGCCCCACACTTGTGACCTCATTTAATGATAATGACCTCTTTAAAGGTGCTAACTCTAAATACAGTCACATCCTGAGGTGCTGGGGAGTTAGGACTTCAGTGTAAGAATTTGAAAAGGGTATTATCTTAACACGCAAATACTTGGGAATGACTATCCCAGAGGACATCTGGAAGTACTGCTGTCAGATGTTTGCACCAAGAATGAGCTTAGAATCAAAAGCAGGATACCAAGGTTTTATCAGGGACTCAGGTGGCGCTAGTAGTGAAGAACCCACCTGACAACACAGGACACATAAGAGATGTGGGTTCAATCCCTGGGTCGGGAAGATTCACTGGAGGAGAGTATGGCAGCCCACTCCAGTATTCCTGCCTGGAGAATCCCATGGACAGAGGAGCCTGGCGGGCAACAGTCCATGGCGTGGCAAAGAGTCCGACACGACTGAGTGCCAACGCAGGCAGGCACGCACATACCGCTGGTGGCAATGTCATTTGGGACCTGTTTTTCTGCAATGGTGAACAACTCTTGGAAAAGTTCTAAATCAAAGGAAGCTTTTGATTTACATAGTATTGAATTTCTGGAAATGCAGTATACGTTAAAACTATGTGAAAAATAGTTTGTTTACAGTGGAGTTTGATTCTAGGCTCCGATGATCATAAGCAGGAGTTTCACCTACATGAATATCCACTGGGACAGTCTAAAACCAGGTGAGACAAAGCACAATTATTTCTTGCGCAGGATTGCCCCACAAATGGCAGGGCGCCTGGGCCCCCGACAGTGCACTTCAAATGCTCACAAAGTGCCCCCAGGGTGTCCCCCCTCCAGCACTGAGTTCAGAGGATGTCAGTGGCGTGGAGTAATTGTGGTCTCTGCCGTCCTCTGACCCTTTCTGGTGCTGGAGTCTGGGAGGAGGGGTGGGGTGGCAGGCAGTGGGGAAAGATCATGGTCTGTAGTGAGGAGTCTCTCCCCTCTCAGGGCTAATGGTGATTCTGTGGCTCAGAGTGACCCATCAGGGAAGTCCTCTGTGGGACTTCTGGTGTGAACTCATATATGAGTTTGTTTTTTTCTTTTTAAAACATTTTAATTTAATGAATTTATTTGGCTGCATTGGGTCTTAGTTATGGCACTCAGGATCTTTAGCTGTGGCATGAGAACTCTTAGTTCCAGCATGTGGGATCTATTTCCCTGACCAGGGATTGAACCCAGGCCCCCTGCATTGGGTGCATGGGGTCCTAGCCACTGGCCACCAGGGACTCATTGGCAGTCACTGTTCATACCCCTGCATCCAGACCTAGGTGACCGCTAATCTACATTCTGTCTCTCAAGATTTTGGAGTCATAGGGATCATGTGGCTTTCGTGACTGACTTCTTTCACTTGGCAGATGATATGGAGGGTCATCCATGTTGTAGTTTGTATCAGTACTTCATTCCTTCCATAGCCAGATAACATTCCTTTATATGAATACAACACCTTTAATTTATCTATGTGTCAGCTGGTGCACATTTGGATTGATTTCATGCTTTTGACTATTATGGGTAGTGCTGCTATGAACATTTTTGTACAGTTTTTGTGTGTGTATGTTTTCATCTCCTCTGGGTATATAGTGGGTTGGCCAAAAAGCATGTTCCAGGTTTTCTATCGGAGAAGGCAATGGCACCCCAATTCAGTACTCTTGCCTGGAAAATCCCATGGACCGAGGAGCCTGGTGGGCTGCAGTCCATGGGGTCGCTGGGAGTCGGACACGACTGAGCGACTTCCCTTTCACTTTTCACTTTCATGCACTGGAGAAGGAAATGGCAACCCACTCCAGCGTTCTTGCCTGGAGAATCCCAGGGACGGGGGAGCCTGGTGGGCTGCTGTCTATGGAGTGGCACAGAGTCGGACACAACTGAAGCGACTTAGCAGCAGCAGCAGGTTTTCTATAAGATGTTCAGAAAAGCCCAAACACACTTTTTGGCCAACCCAATACTTAGGAGTGGAATTGCTGGGTCATGTGGTAATTCTCTGTTTAACTTCTTAAGGAACTGCCAGGCTGTTTTCCAATACAGCTCCATAATTTTACATTCCCACTGGCAACATATAAATGTTCTAATTTCTCCACTTCTACATAAATGCTTGTAATTATCTGCCTTTTTAATTATATACACACCAAGTAGGTATGATGTATTTCATTGTGGTTGTGATTTGCATTTCCCTAATGATTAGTGAGGGCTTCCCTGCTGGCTCAGATGATAAAGAATCTGCCTGCAATGCAGTAGACCTGGGTTCAATCCCTGGGTTGGGAAGATCCCTTGGAGGAGGGCATGGCAACCCACTCCAGTGTTCTTGCCTGGAGAATCCCAAGGACAGAAGAGCCTGGTGGGCTACAGTCCATGGGGTCGCAAAGAGTCAGACTGAGTGACTAAGCACACAGTGATGAGAGATGTGGAGCATCTCTGCATGTGCTTATTGGTCATTTGTATATATACCTGGAATAAATGTTTATTCAGATAATTTGCCCATATTTTAATTGGATAATTTCTTGAGTTATTTTTTTTTATTTTTAAAATTGAGTGGTAAGAGTCCTTTATATATCTTAGATATAAGTTGTTTATCAGGTATGATTTGCAAATATTTTCTCTTATTCTGTGGATTATTTTTTCACTCTCTTAATGTTATCTTTAAAGCACAAAAGTTTTAAATTTTGATGAAATTCAGTTTAGTTTTTTCTTTTGACCATGGTTACAAAGATTTACTTATACAATTTCTTCAAGAGTTTTATAGTTTCAGCTCATATTTAGGCCTATGTTCCATTTTGAGTTGATTTTCATATATGGTTTGAGAAAGGGGTCCAATTTCGTTCTTTTGCATTTAGCTATCCAGTTGTCCCTGCACCATTTGTTGAAGAGACTATTCTTTCCCCACTAAATTGTCTTGGCGCCCTTGTCTATCACCACAGTCTTACTTCTGGACTCTCAGTTCTTTTCTCTTATGTCAGTGCTACACTACTTGACTGCTATACCCATATGGGTTCTTAAATGGACATTCCAAGGGCTGCCCCCATTTCATACTTCCCTTCATATGGGAGACTGGCTCCTGTTCAACTTCTTTAATTCTCTCCATTGCAAACACCACAGGCTTTCACCCATGGCCTCTTACTGCTGGCCCACAAAGCAAACAGTTCTCTTAGATGAGAAAATGTGCCCATTTTCAGGGACTTCTTTTGAAAAGCTCAAGTATTCATATATACCAAAAGCTGATGCACAGGCTCCTTCAACACTGAGCTGTGGACTTTGGAATATCATCTTAGAGATATTCTCCAAGCTGTGGGGGTAGTGAAAATAATTTAGGTAAAGTGTGGAAAGAGAAAAAGCCATGGATAAAACCCCAGGTGGTGGGTAAAAAAGCCCATAAAAGAGTCTGAGAAGCAGTGATCAAATGGGAAGGAGAAAAATTAGAAGAGCATGGCCTCATGAAAACCAAAAGCATTTTTCAGGAGGCTGAAGTCAGGAGACACGTGCTCAAGAAACTTTATGTGAATTCCATAGCTGGGCTTCTGTTTGGACTGTTCAGTTCAGTTCAGTCGCTCAGTCATGTCCGATTCTTTGTGACCCAATGAACTGCAGCACCCCAGGCCTCCCTGTCCATCACCAACTTCTGGAGTCTACCCAAACCCATGTCCATCAAGTCGGTGATGCCATCCAACCATCTCATCCTCTGTCATCCCCTTCTCCTCCTGCCCTCGATCTTTCCCAGCATCACGGTCTTTTCAAATGAGTCAGTTCTTTGCATCAGGTGGCCAAAGTACTGAAGTTTCAGCTTCAACATCAGTCCTTCCAATGAACACCCAGAACTGATCTCCTTTAGGATGGATTGGTTGGATCTCCTTGCAGTCCAAGAACTCTCAACAGTCTTCTCCAACACCACAGTTCAAAAGCATCAATTCTTCGGTGCTCAGCTTTCTTCACAGTCCAACTCTCACATCCATACATGACCACTGGAAAAACCATAGCCTTGACTAGACAGATCTTTGTTGACAAAGTAATGTCTCTGCTTTTTAATATGCTGTCTAGGTTGGTCATAACTTTCCTTCCAAGCAGTAAGTGTCTTTTAATTTCATGGCTGCAGTCACCATCTGCAGTGATTTTCGAGCCCAGAAAAATAAAGTCTGTCACTATTTCCACATCTATTTGCTATGAAGTGATGGGACCAGATGCCATGATCTTAGTTTTCTGAATGTTGAGTTTTAAGCCAACTTTTTCACTCTCCTCTTTCACTTTCATTGAGACGCTCTTTAGTTCTTCACTTTCTGCCATAAGGGTGGTGTCACCTGCATATCTGAGGTTATTGATATTTCTCCCGGCAATCTTGATACCAGCTTGTGCTTCCTCCTGCCCAATTAAATCCATCTGCAGAAACAACCTTGCTGAATGGTGTATAATCAATCCTACTGTTAGAATGTATTTTAGGGGGAGGGCTAATTCTTAAATTTTCATGTATTTTTGAAACTTAAATTTGAAACTATAACTTTGACTTAATCAACTGCTTATATTTTGCCCTTTTTGCATATTAGTCTGTCTTTCCCCTCCCTCCTCCTCCAGTGGACAAACATAGACCTTTTTGTTTTTCCTGAACTATTTGAAAGTAAGTTGCAGCCATTGTACTCCTTTCTCTTCTAAAAATAGTTCAGCATGAAAGAACAAGGACATTCTTATAACCACTGTTCAGTTGTCAAAAGTAATGACATTTATCATTGATACAATAATATTAACTGCAGTGCATTTTCAAATGTCAGGATTACTCCATTAATATCCTTTATACCTATTTTTCCTTTCTCTAGGACTATGTGGTGTTGACCCTTGAACAACACTGGGAAGTAAGGGTGCCAACTCTCTGCATAGTGGAAAATCTGAGAATAATTTTCACATGACCCTCTCGATCTGCTGTTCCTCTACATCTACAGATTCAACCAACAGTGGATCACATAATGCTGTAAAGTTTACTATTGAAAAAAAATTCCATGTATAAGTGGATCCCATAATTCAAGCCCATGTTATTCAAGGATCAGCTGGAGTTTTTCAGGAATACCATAGAACTGATGGTGTGTCCTTCTCAATGACCATATTAGAAACACACAATGTTGGTTAGTTCATGTATTGGTGATATTAACTTGGACTACTTGGTTACAGTTTGTCAGTTTTCTCAGCTGTAAAGCTACTATTTTTCTCTTTATAATGAGAAAAGTAATTTGTGAGAAGATACTTTGAAATTGTAAATATGTTTCTTATCAGATTTTCACCCATTAGTTCTGGCATCCCTTGATGATTTTTTTAACTCCAGCATTTATTCTACATTTATAAGTTGGCATTCCATTATATGGAAGAGCATTCTCTTCTCACTCATCTATTTTTTATTTCACCATGGACTTGGATTTTTATTTTATTCAAAAGCTTATAATTTATTATCATGATTTATTTTGATGTTTAAATTATACTGTATTTGGCCAGTGGGAACCCCTACAAACTGATTCCAGCATCCCTTTGATTTGTCCCCATTCTTCTTCTTTCAAGCAATTTTAAGAATTCCAGTTTAGTCATTTAGTTGACTCACCTGGCCCCTGGTTTGCTCTGACCTTATGTGGAGAAGGCAATGGCACCCCACTCCAGTACTCTTGCCTGGAAAATCCCATGGACAGAGGAGCCTGGTAGGCTGTAGTCCATGGGGTCGCTACGAGTTGGACACAACTGAGCAACTTCACTTTCACTTTTCACTTTAATGCATTGGAAAAGAAAATGGAAACCCACTCCAGTGTTCTTGCCTGGAGAATCCCAGGGATGGGGAGCCTGGTGGGCTGCCGTCTATGGGGTCACACAGAGTTGGACACAACTGAAGTGACCTAGCAGCAGCAGCAGCAGCAGCAGCACGGCTAAGTCTAAGAAACAAGGCAAATGAGACCTATCTGTGCATTGCATTTATTTTTAAAGCATTTAAGATTGCATTATATATTTTGCACAATTTTATGCTATTAGCTTATGGTCACATAAAAAAAATCCAGCTCTCTCTCAATGTAAATTAACAGTAAGGCTTCTTAGTCATCATAGCTGACTGAAATCCTGCTCCAAACGCACTTAAATGCTAGACAAAATACAATCCAAAACATTTAAGATTATAGATCAGAGTATAAGAGCAATAAAGAAACCTCCATGTGCTAGAAATAAAGAAGGAATAAAAACAAAGAAGGAATGAACAAGGACATGACGGCTCACAGGGGAATCAGATAGGGCCCCTGAATGTGAACCTCAACCCCTGGGGCTGAGGTCTTAATGCCAAAGAAAAAGAAAGGAGATGATGCTTCTACAGTGGGGAGCTGGCCAGGACCAGAAGGAGGCTCTCTCTGAGATGAAGACTAGAAAAACTCCACTCACTGGTCTAAAAAGGAACAAGGAAGTACAACATCTGCCAACCATCATCGATGAGAAAGTGTTAGCTGCTCAGTCATGTCTGACTCGTTGCGACCCCATGGATTATAGCCCACCAGGTTCCTCTGTCCGTGGGATTCTCCAGGCAAGAATATTGGAGTGGGTAGCCATTCCTTTCTCCAAGGGATCTTCCTGACCGAGAGATCTAACCCAGATCTCCTGCAGTGCAGGCAGATTCTTCACCATATGAGCCACCAGGGATACTGGGCTCATGCAGATACACAGGGAGTCCAGATTCATACTACTGTGAAATTAGAAACTTTTAGGCTAAGAAATGTAACACAGAAACCTGTCTAGAACTGATAGAACTCACAAGGCCTAAGGAAGAGTTCTACAACCTCGGATATGCAAGTCTCTCCATGCAAACAGCTTTCACTAAATGTGAATTCAGTCAAAATTTGCAAACCATAATGAAGGCGAGTCAGTAGACTGACAAATGGGACAACACCTAGAACCAACAAAATAATCTCAAAGATACTGAAACATAAATTATTTAAACATCCAAAGGTGGTTGGGGGGGGATCTTTTTTAAATGAGACTGCAAGTCAAGAACAGGCTAAGAGACATTTAAAAAAATTACAGTCATTGAAACAAACTGATATTATGTCAGCTTCCTCTCATCTTATGCCATTAGCAAATTCATTCAGTAAATATCTACTATGTGGTAATCACATACTGGCCACTGGAAACACAAGGATAAAGATACAGGAGTAGTCCTCAAGAAACTTATATTTCATTCCTTTAACTTTATGCAAGGATTTTTAGATAAAGTGATTTATCTAAATCACATTGATTTGTAGATAAACTGTTATACTTTTTCTCTTTGTCATACAGGAAATTTTATAAATGTTTATCATGTTTTTAAATTGAGCAGGAGAGTGGCATTAATACAAACCACCCTCATCTTCCCTTCTCTAGGCTCAGTTTGTTGCTTTGCTTTGGTGGGTTGTTTGGGAGTTAGTTTTGCTGAGGTGTTGGGGTATAAAAAGTGGAAGGGCAGAAGGAGCACAGCTGGAGTAATTGCTGTAGGACGATGAGGTGAAATACCTGTAAACAGCTAGTCACAGTTCAGCCTAAGCTTAGCCCAACTTCCCTTTCCTCATCACCACGAATGCAAGATCACAATTAAAGGTAATCAAGATTTTTCTTTTTTTTACAGGGTATGCTAACAAAATCAGTCTCTTGCATGAGGTCATTTGTTGTTAGATGGAACAACAAAGCATCAATTCAGACAGGCCGACAGCCGGCACAAAGAAAACCCACCTTTGTTCGTGCTTTTAGTGTGTTCTTGTAATAGGATGGTCTCTTTACCTGTGTTTCCAACCATTACTAATGGGACCACAGAGCAGAAGAGTGATGTCTTCTGTTCTTTGGAAACTGGCCTCAGAAGAGAAGAAAAATAACTTTGTAGAACAGAAAACAAAACTAGGGTGTTTTTTTTTCTTGTTTAATCTTGTTTTTTTCACAAAACCAAGATTAAAGGCTATGTGAATTTTTTAAATCCCTTTAACCATTTTTAAAGTTTCAAGAATTTAAACGGTTTACTTTCTATAGCTCATGAACTGTCTTTGGTTAATTTGCAATAAAGATATGGTGAACTCCAGGTTGCAATAAATTTGCAATTAAGATATGGTGAACATGCATTATGAGTGTGTTTTCCTTTGTACTTGAGTACTTTTTTTTTTCCAAATAAAACTGAGACTATGCCAAAGGTTTTGACTGTGTGGATCACAATAAACTGTGGAAAATTCTAAAAGAGATGAGAATACCAGACCACCTGACCTGCCTCTTGAGAAACCTATATGCAGGTCAGGAAGCAACAGGTAGAACTGGACATGGAACAACAGACTGGTTCCAAATAGGAAAAGGAGTACGTCAAGGCTGTATATTGTCATCCTGCTTATTTAACTTATATGCAGGGTACATCATGAGAAACGCTGGGCTGGATGAAGCACAAGCTGGAATCAAGATTGCCGGGAGAAATATCAATAACCTCAGATATGCAGATGACACCATCCTTATGGCAGAAAGTGAAGAGGAACTAAAAAGCCTCTTGATGAAAGTGAAAGTGGAGAGTGAAAAAGTTGGCTTAAAGCTCAACATTCAGAAAATGAAGATCATGGCATCTGGTCCCATCACTTCATGGCAAATAGATGGGGAAACAGTGGAAACAGTGTCAGACTTTATTTTGGGAGGCTCCAAAATCACTGCAGATGGTGACTGCAGCCATGAAATTAAAAGATGCTTACTCCTTGGAAGAAAAGTTATGACCAACCTAGATAGCATGTTCAAAAGCAGAGACATTACTTTGCCAACAAAGGTCCATCTAGTCAAGGCTATGGTTTTTCCAGTGGTCATGTATGGATGTGAGAGTTGGACTGTGAAGAGAGCTGAGTGCCAAAGAATTGATGCTTTTGAACTGTGGTGTTGAAGACTCTTGAGAGTCCCTTGGACTGCAAGGAGATCCAACCAGTCCATTCTGAAGATCAGCCCTGGGATTTCTTTGGAGTGAATGATGCTGAAGCTGAAACTCCAGTACTTTGGCTACCTCATGAGAAGAGTTGACTCACTGGAAAAGACTCTGATGCTGGGAGGGATTGTGGGCAGGAGGAGAAGGGGACGACAGAGGATGAGATGGCTGATGGCATCACTGACTTGATGGACATGAGTCTGAGTGAACTCCGGGAGATGGTGATGGACAGGGAGGCCTGGCGTGCTGTGATTCATGGGGTCGCAAAGAGTCGGACACGACTGAGCGACTGAACTGAACTGAACTGATGGTGAACATGCGTTATGAAAGTGCGTTTTCCTTTGTACTTGAATTGAGTACTTTTTTTTTTTTTTCCAAATAAAACTGAGACATTTTAGTAGCTGTTCTGGATGCCCTTAAGTAGCTGAGCTACTCACTGATATCAGTTGTAAAAAATTTCATAGCAGTCAGAAAGTCTGGCCAAATATTTATTTGACAAAAACTCAATGTTGAAATGAAGCACATTGGTTATCACACTTGTTTCAAGAACTTGACTTTAATTTGCTTTCCCAAATAATTTTTTAAACTTGAAAAGATCTTATAGAAGTTTTTTAAAGAAGAAATTTCTCACTTAAAATACAGTAACACAAAAACCTGAGAGATAAATGCATAATTTAATGCATAAATTTAAAGCTGCAAAGGAACCCCAAAAGGACATATACTGTAATAATTCCAACTATGTGATATTCTGGAAAAGGCAAAACTAAGGAGACAGTAGGTTTAGTGTTTGCCAGGGGTTGGGGTGGAGGACGAATGAATAAAGGCAGAGCAGAGAGGATTTTAGGGCAGTGAAACTACTCTGTAGAAAGGTAGATACGTCATTATACATTTGTCCAAACCCACAGAATGTACAACGTCAAGAATAAATCCTAAACTGTGGTCTGAGTGGTGATAATGTCCTACCAGACTTCTCCATCCATGGGATTCTCCAGGCAGGAATACTGGAGTGGGTTACCATTTCCTTCTTCAATGTGTCAATGTAGGTTCATCAGTTGTAACGAATACACCACTCTGGTAAGGGATTTTGATAGTAGAGGTGGCTGTGTATGTGTGAAGAGCAGAGTTTATGGGAATCACTACCTTTTGCTCAATTTTGTTGTGAATTTAAGACCGCTAAGACTTTAAAATAAAGTCGATTTAAAAAAAACAAACAAGCAAAGGAAAGAACTAAGTAAGGCTAACTGAATGTCCTAGCTTCGTTTAAGTTCACATCACAAACTACAAATTCATTTTCTGTCCTCTACATTAGCCCAATCAGAAACATGTATGAACTGATTTGTGTATATACTGTCAGCTTTTCCATTTTGAAGTAGTACCTGGAGTCAAACAAAGGAAGTTATTAAGTCCTTCAGCCAGAATCAGCAAATAATTTCAAAGTCTCATTCTATAATAATAAATTCAAATTATCCTACTTCTATTAAAATAAAAATAAAAGATTTATTTTTAAAGAGGCTTGTTTAAAATTTAAATTCCAATGAAAGCATTAAAAATAAACTTTTCTATTTTGAATTAGCAAAAGAAATAAACTTTTCTATTCTGAATTATAGAAACTCTGTTCAAAGCAGATTCTTTTTCTCTGTATGCTTATAAAAGCCAATTATTTAATACTAAATCTTCTCTTAGTAAGGATAGGCTGTGCTCTTACCAAAATCTTAGCAGCTTAATGTAATAAAAGTCTTTTTTGATCATGCAAAGTCCACTGAGGGTCCACCTGAGCTTCCTGGGGTCACTCAGTAATCAAGACTACTTCAGGACTTTCCATAAAGAATCCACCTGCCAGTGCAGGGGACATGGGTTCAATCCCTGGTCTGGGAAGATTTCACGTGCAACTAAGCCATGCAACATAACTACTGAGCCTGCACTCTAGAGCGCCTGCTGTGCAACAAGAGAAGCCACTGCAAGGGAAGCCCACATACGGCAAGGATGAGTTGCCCCCAGCTTGCTGCAACTAGATAGAGCCTCTGCACAGCAATGAACACCCAGCGCAGCCAAAAGGCAAGAAATCTTTAAAAAGACTACTTTGATCTTGTGGCTTCACCATTTCAAGTAAGGCATCCTCTACACCACCAGGGCAAAGGCACGTCAAAGGTTTGTCACTGGTCTGCTTTGGGAATGATGTATACTACTTCCACTCACATTTAATTGGTTAGAACCAGCCCTTGTTCACCCACATGGCGGCTGGAAAGTATAATTTCTTTATGCCAGGGATTAAAGAAGTACAGATATGGATGACCACTAATAATGTCACCAAAATTCTTATATCCATGCGAAATCAATGCTGAAAGTAGAATGCTAATTCTTAACTTATCAGATTAAAGTAAAAGCTGTATCTGATCCTCTAACAATTCTGGTATAGATTTTGGAGAATCTAGTAAGAAAAACAAATGATTATCATGCTAATCAAACTAGTAATTCCAAATATCCTAATTTCAGTAAGGTTGACAAATGGCAGATGAGTGATAATTGTGTATCTTTTAATTCTTAAAGAACCAGACAAGTATCGTAAGTTAAAATGAAAACCATGTACTTTAGCCACCAGGGTAAGCAAGCTATCATTAAAGTGTGAGAGTTTATAATCTGCATTCACAACTCATATCAGCAAAAATGGGAGCAATAGAGAGGTAAGCAGATAGTTGATTTTATCAGAAAAGAGTTTCAGGTTTTCTCTAATACTCGTAAAGACTAGCTGAGTCTCCCAATGCTGTGCACGCTATAAAAGAGACAACTTCAGATTGGAAAAACATTAACAGAATGCCTAGCTGGCCTCTTCACCCACAAATAAAGGTAATTTAAGAAAACAGAAATTGTGAGTTAAAGCTAGGAAAAAAATAAATTTCTCACCTTCTCACTTTGCTTACTCCCCACAAAGGTAACAAGCTTCCTGAATAAGGTTAAAACTGACTGCATAGGTATGGACAAATGCTTATCAAGTGTGATTTTAATTTCAGCATGACTGATCTCAGGCTCTACTGGTCATTTCAACCTGTGCAATCCTTATGATTGTTTCCAGGCTGAGAGAGCGAGACCACATTTGCTATACTAGCAACTGAAATGTGTCAGGTGTACATTCAATCACAATATGATTCTTTTATCCAAAAAAAACAAAATAAAAATATGAAGCAAGAATATAACTTAACAAAGTTTTGAGAACATTTACTTCTCAAATACAGGAATGAATGAGGTGAGGTAATGTATAATACAACAAAACTCTTCCTGAATTCAAGGTTTACCTGAAAGATCAAAGAAAAATCAAACAAACATATAAAAAGATAGGACATTTCATTTTTAATCAGTCAAAAAAAAAAAAAAAGAAAGAAAAGAGTTCTGGACAAAGTCAAATTCCACACACCGTAATGCTATAGTTACACATTAAATATAATTACTATCTATACATATGCAAAAATATAAAGTTCTATTTCATACAATAAAACCCTTTATAGAAACCATTTTAAAATTAAGCAGAACTTCTCAACATTAATATGTGAGGTATAAGTCCTTCTAAGGTTCCTTTAAAGGTTTTAAAACAAAATGCTAAATCTAAAAACAATGTCCTTCTGTCAGTTGCCAAGTTAAACCTACTTAAAACAAAAAATTGATAGCTTAGTCACATACTACTTAAATAATATTGTTCAGGCATCTCTGAAATCCTGTGTTTTTTTTTTTCAAGTATGGAAACAGAACTCAAATATTTCACAATACAGTACTAAACAGATGGGCTATTTAGGAAAGACTTTTTTGTCATATGGCACAACATTGTTTCATTTCTTCAATGCATTTGGAAATAAATATCAGGCTTTTGTTTTACTTTTTCCTAAAAGGCCAAAACTATAATGTACATTAAGATAATTTTGACTCTGGTAAGACTTAAGAGTGTAAAATATAACATCAACATTTTATCACAAAAGTAAAGCTGGTAACAAACTATAAAAGGAGCCCGTGCTCTACTCAGATACACCCGGGGATCAAAGCTCATCATGATAAAAATATTCATCATGAAGCTGTCTGCCGTAATCTGTGGCTTCACTTGTAAGAAACAAGTCCTGGTTCTCCAGAATCTCTTCTTCAGAGAGCTTTCGGTCACTATTCAAATCCATTTCATCAATTAGATGAAGAGCCTTTAAAATAAAACAAAAAGGTGTCAAGCGTAATGAGTATTTTTCAGCAAGATGTTCACATTTTAATGGGATCTGATTTGTCAAAATCATTCAGGTATACCAAGTACTCATTATTGTCTAAGTACCTAAAAGTATTAACTATCATGACTGGGTCCGTCTACAGCATTTCTCGATACCTCCTTTCTTAATTTCTGCTGGGTTCTGTCTCTTCCCAACTCAAATCCAATTCAGGATATCTCAAAGTCAAGAAAAATTAGTATAACCCATTTTGAGCCCCAGAGGTAAATACAAACTATTATTCTATTGTACTATTGAATTCATACATAATACCATCTTAACGTCCTTGTCTCTTTGACAATCTAAAACAGATCATAGATTTAAATCAAGAAATAGCAATGCATTGATCCTAAATAACTCCACTACTTCCTTCTTTGGCTTAAGATTCTGAATCTCCTTTACTATAATAGCACAAATCTGGGGGTGAGAGAGTCATTCTGTAATACTGACCTCTTCCTGCGCAATGCCCTGGTTATTGGGCACAACCCAGGACAACAGTTCTTGCGGGTCAAGTCTGCCATCAGCATCTCTGTCGTAATCATTCATGAACCTATCTTTCTCAACAAGTATCCACTCTGGATCTTCATTTGCGGCTATTAATATTAAAAAAGAACATAAACATAGATACATAAGAATATCACACGTATCCCAAAAGAAGTCTGATATAGCCCCAGATAGAGGAAATGAATTTACAGCTTACCACAGAAAGGAGGCCCCAAGAAACAAAGCGCTTAACTGTAAAGGACTGAAATAAGCGCAAACTCTGTAGTAATTTTCAAAAGTGATACTCAAGAGTTTTAAAATGGTTGCACAGAGGGGTGGGGTAGGGAGGGAGATGAGAGGGAGGTTCAAAAGGTAGGGGACGTATGTAAAACTGTTGCATAGGGACCTCCCTGGCAGACCAGGGGTCAGGCCTCTGTGCTTCCACTGCAGGCACTGTGGATTCAATGCCCTGGTTGGGGAACTAGGATCCCACACGCTGTGTGCGTGGCCGAAAAGAAAAACTAATCAGCTTTGTTATAAAACTGTTCTGGGATAAAACTCAACTGAAAAAGTGAAAAAAAAAAAAAAGAAAGATGAAAGTCTATGTATCATGCATTGAACCTGGAGGTGGGACGGGGAGTTCAGGATGGGGAACACGTGCACACCCGTGGCGGATTCATGCTGATGTACGGCAAAACCAATATAGTATTGTAAAGTAATTAGCCTCCAATTAAAATATATAAATTTATATTAAAAAATAAATTTAAAAAAAGATGGAGATTAAAAAAAAAGTCTATGTAAAAATCTCATGGAGAAAAAAAATTTTTTAACTGTTACATATTATCACAAACTAGTAATTTTGCTAACTGCTGCTACTTGTTTTGATATTGTTTTGCTGAAGTCTGAACTGGGTAATGGTTTTATGAACATCATGTGACTAAATCTTCCTGTGTGTTCTTACAAAGTAATGCCATAGGTAATTTTAAAGTGACATTCACAGTAAGTGACGCTAAGCAAAAATTCTGAAAAGACAGCTGCTTATACGAAAAGCTGCCTATAAAACTTCCTTAAATTTTAAACAGTAAGCCACTTTCCACAGTCTTACTCTAGTATTTATAGGATTTTATTTATTTTTTTCTTCTAAGATCTACATGCAAATGTACAGGAGTCATTTTTAAATATCAACCTTTACTTCCTCAGGCATCTGAATTGATAATTACATTGTATTTGTTTGAAAAGGAAGAAAAATGCTTGGCTCTACATGTGGAACTAAAACTGAGCAAAACAGCATTCTCAGATAAGCTGTAAGTCTCTTTCTTTCACTAGTATTTTACTGAACTGAACAAGGAGGTATCAGGCCCATTCTTCCATTTTCCTCTGTCAAACAGAGCTCTCAATGAGCAAGACTATCTTTAAATTTTTTCCTTTTTCCCCCCTTCCTTCCACACATCCCCAGCCTACTTACTTGGGTCCCGCCTGTAGTCACCGAGAAATTCTTCCAAACTAACAAATCCATCACCATTTTTGTCATGTTCTTCTAAAGCCTCTTGAATGACAAATTCCTATTCCATGTATGTTCACCAAAAAAAAAAAAAAAAATCTGTCACAAAAGTTTCAATCCCATCACCATCTGAATCAATCCTACTATAGAATTAATTATTGAATTATTTCTACTATAATTAATTAATCCTACTATAGAAATAATTATCCTAATTATTCTTTAGGAATAATTATTTTGTCTATATTTGCCAAGCAATCTTTCTAAACACTGGAATTTAGAAGCAGGAATAAAACCGCAAATATTACTAGCTTAGAATTTAACATCCTTAAGTTTCTATTATTGAGCACTCTACCTCACCCTCCTGAATAACCTTGGCAATAAACTCACATTTCTATTTTCTTCACATTACCTCCTACTGAAGAATGATACCTTATACTACCTTTGTCCTTAATTTCACTTTCCTGCTAATCCATTAACAAGCCAAAAGAACCCTCATCTCAGATATCTCTGCATAGAACTGTTGCCTGAAATGGGTCAGTACCCTATATAACTTCAACTTCCTTGCCTCCTCTTCCACCCGTCTACCCTCATCCACCCTAGACTGCCCTCAAATCGGTTCCCGACTCTTTCTAAGGCTCCTTCCCAACTAATCCCTTCTGACTCAAAGATCATACCCTTTCCAGCTATACTTTCCCAAGATGACCTGCTCCAGTGCCTGCCTACCTACACTCCTGTGCCCCCTTGGAGACTTTTCTGATTATGGCAGCCCTCATGCTATACAGCAGACCCACATCACTTTCTCCTTTATTCCAGAATCAGAGGAAGATACACAAATATAAACCTAATCCTTATAAATTTATTTTTTGCCACTCTGTGGGCTCTCACTGCAGCTTGGAAGTCTATCTCTGCCTTAGCTTCCCTAACACTCTATGGCTGTTTTTTGACATCTCTGTTTTCTCTAAGCCTTACCCCAGCTCTCTCCAACATGCTCTTGGCAAAGACTTCCTGTTTTTCTAAGCATGGGAGAAATCCTTCCTTGTTTCTGAAATCCTTCCTTGTTTCCCAGCACTGCATCCTCACCTTTAACCACCTCTTTTTGATGCCTGTTCCTCTCATCCTTCTCTTTGATCTCAGCAGTTAAAGCTCTGCCCCTCTTCTCTAGGATGAAGCCCTCAACTCTCTTCCTAGATCCCATACTTCCCCACTTCCTGAGAGCTTTCTTTTACTCTTAACTCCAGCCTCTCCAACCCTTTCCACTAGCTCCTTCTTCCATGCCTTTAAAAACAGTCAAGTTCCCACGACTCTGCTGCACTCTTTAACCACCATCCTGGTCTTTCTTTTCCTCTCAGAGGTTACATCTACTGTTCTCATTTCCTCATTACCTGCTGCTGCCTGAATACTTTTTCAGCCTGGATTCCAGCACCACAACTACAGTGAAATATATTCTCAAATGTTTCTTATTGTAGTCAAATCCAGGGGCTTTATTTACATCTGCATGAAACAACACTTAAGTAGAAGTTGTTGGTTTTAAAAAAAAATCAAATATAACAGATTTTTGATACAGAAACCAGGGGATGTTAACTTGGAGACCCAAAGATTAGTTTTGGAGAGAGGATCTGAGAATCTCTTGAAATTATAACCCAGTATTTTATGTGTATGAACATGGACATGTTCAGGACTTTTCTGGGGCAGGGTACACAGCTTGCATCATATTTTTTTTAAAGGAGTCTGTGATCCAATAAAAGAATCACTGATCAAAATGATTATTCCTCCATTCAAGTAATCCTCTTGGGAAACAACAGACTTATTTCAAGAATGCTGCCTTGGTTAAAATAATTTTTATAATTATGTGAATCAAAATATTTTTAAATTCTAACTTTTAATTCAAAGTAGAATCACTTAGTTGATCTTATATTCTGCCCTTTCCCATCCTATATACCCTTAAAGGGGAAAAAAAGGAAGAAAGGATCCACAAAGACAATTAAGGTAAACAGAAATTAACGAAGCTGCTCTGAATGAGACACCATCTTAGGATCACCCATCTTGTGTGCTCCCGTCAACTCCAACTCAGCACAAAGACCATCCTTTCCCATCCTGACATATCCCATTCTGCAATGGTACTGCTTTTGTATCATTGTTATTCAAGCTTCCAACCTCAGAGTCATTTCTGATTCTTGCCCTCTTCCCCTCCCATGATACATCAGTCAACATTCCTGTCTGTGCTTTCTTCAAAATGTTGGTCATTCATCAGTTCATTCCATTGCCACTTTATATTCCAGGGCCATACACATAATGCTAAATTATTTCATTGCTGTCACTGGTCATTTCCCTCCTCAGTCTTCAACTGTTCTTTATTCCCCAGATAATCAAGATCCAACATCCTCTGCCTACCATGCTAGGGCTCAATTAGCTTATCTTTACTTAATTCTGGCACTTAAACAAACTGTGCCCAGCAATGTTCTCAAACTAGGTCATGTACTTTGTGTAAAGTAAGAAATCCAAAGCCTCACAATGGCAAGAGAAATGGCACTGATGGTGGTGTCTTGCCACTGAGCTAGAGAGAAAAATGTATCTGCAGTCCTGCTATCAAGGCAGTGGCATCCAACCATGACCCATTAGGCAAAAAGCTGCACCTTCCCTCCCTGAAATGTCCAGGGAACCAAGCCACACAGCTGGGGGCTGATGCCAGGGAACAGACCTCAATGTAAATGTTTAGTCTGTTTTTTAAAGGCCATTTCTTATGTTAATGTTTACTCTCCAATATGATAGTTTTTGCTCTCAAGAAGTTTACCAAGTCATAGCAGGGACTTTATCAGTGTTAAATTATACCTAGAGTTCAACAAAATTTTGAAGAACTGGTACTTTTTTTAAGTACTAAAGGGATGAGGGGACTCATTATGTCTAAAGTTACAAAAACATTATTAGTCATTAGCAGTTGCATCCTCCCACCTCATCCCACCTCCATACCCTATGAAAAGAGATCTAAATGTGATAGTGTTCCCAGACCAAAAGTTTTCACAAGTAACCTTGTAAACTAAACAGGAAGTTCTAGTGTTACTGATATTGAAACACCTGCGAAAAGTCTGAAAGCTACAAAACAACAAGGAAGGCTGAAGATAACCCAGTTATGAAAGAGAAAGTAGCCAGGGAAAGACGGATACACATACATACTTCAGAGATTAAGAAAACCTCATTCCTTACCTTCTCCCTCCCTGTACACACCCCCACTCCACCAGAAAACCTCCTTCTTCCCATGCCTTTTCTGAAGCAAGGAGAAGTTTAGATCATCTCCTAAAATTCTGTTTTGTATATAATTCATTTTCATTACTGTGTAAAAGTAAGTTTTAAAGTTTGGGCTATTCAATAGTTATCTTGAAATTTTTTCTTCCTTACCGTCATATAATCAACTTCTTCAGGATGCTCAAAAGCAATAAACTCTTCAAGGTTCAAACCAGGGCTTGAATCCTGGTTAGCTTTTTCAAATCGCTTCTTGTCCTTTAAATGAAGCTTTGAAAATTAAATAGTGAACATTTAAAGGTTTTCTCATTCATCCCATAACGTCATTAAAAATACTTTGAAAAATACAAGCTATGTGAACTCTAAAGTACATTTATATCCATTATCACATTTTATCTTCACATCATCCCTTTGATGGTAAGTTGGGCAAATAACAAGCATTTACTAGAAGCAGTACAGCGACATAGGGAGACTCAGATCTGAATTCCAGCAATGCCACTTATTAATTTGTTACTAAGGGCAAACTGCTTAACCTCTTTGGGCTCCTCAGATATACAATTGGGATAATTTGACACCAAAAACAACAGAAGCAAAAATAAACAAGTGGGACTACATCAAACTAAAAGGCTTCTGCACAGCCAAAGAAATCATCAAGAAAATGAAAGCTACTGAATGGGAGAAAATATTTGCAAATCATCTATCTGATAAGGGGCTAATATCCAAAATATAGAGAGAACTTGTACAACTCAATAGAAAAATAAACAGTCCAACTAAAAAAATGGGCAGGTCTGAATAGACGTTTTCTGAATACATACAGATGGCCAACAGGCACGTGAAAAGATGCTCAGCATCATAAATCATCAGGGAAATGCAAATCAAAACCACAGTGAGGCACACCTGACACCTGGAAGCTATACAACCAGATAATCCAGCAGTTCCACTTCTGAGTATTTGTCTAAAGAAAATGAAAATACTAACTCCAAAAGATATACAAGCCTCTATGTTCACTGCAGCGTTATTTACAATAGCCAACACACGGGGACAACCTATGTCCACTGATGGATAAATGGATAAAGAAATTATATAATACACTCCATTTTATATATATATAGTAGAATATTACTCATTCATAAAGAATAAAATCTTGCCATTTAAGACAACATGTATATATACCTCAAGGGCATTGCACTTTGTGAAATAAGTCAGAGAAAGACAAACACTGCATGGTCTCTCATATGTAGAATCTAAAAACAAACAAAAAAGTCCCTCTAAATCAAAGTTCACAGATAGAACAGACAGGTGGCTGCCAGAAGTGGTTGGTAGGGAAATGAGAGAAATCAGTGAACTGTTTTTTGTTTTTTTTAGTTTAAATAAACTGAACAATTCATAATAAGAAAAAGTCTCTAGTGAGCAACTGGGATGAGAATTCCTATCAAGCAATTAGAAAACATATTAGGTATTCAATAAATGTTACATGTTACTATTATTGATAGAAAAACTGAGATTAAAATGACTTATTGAAAGGGATGTCAGGAAAACATCTAAAATATATTGAACTTGGATCCTTCCTGTTCTTTCTACAGTACTACACACTATCTTCTTTAACAATTGCAGTAATTTTTTGAATGGCTCCAAAGCAATGAATTTAGACTATGTATTAGTTCTTGGTGTGCCTATTTCTGTTTTTGGTCTTCAAAATGACTTTTCAAAAACACTGTAACAGGTTTCAAAAAATAGTCCTCTTATGAGAATACTTTTGGTAAATATTTGGAAGTCTACTCTTTGTAGGCTCTTTATAGTGCTAATTCTGTATGTCCAGATAAATACATCAAAAGCTGAAAAGCCCCTATCTTGGGGTTGAGTTAAATAATCATACCGTTTTCTACTCTGTCATACCCATCTTCCTTTCCTTTCCCCTCAAGTACACTCTGATAGGAAACCAAGCAGTAGCGACTATTTGGGAAAAAGCTGCTTTTAATCAATTTTCTCAAAGGTAATTCTGTAATTAAGAGTATTGGAAGCCAATAGTGGCATATTGCTAATCCTGCATATATTTTATTTTGAGAAATTTCTAGGAATGATTTTCCTTTTTATAAACTGATGTGTATTAAACCGCACATTTTTTAAAAAGCACAATTTCAAATATTTTAGAAACTTTTAATTTATGTGTTTCACTGTTGAAAAGAAATGCTCTTTTCAATTTTTTAGAATACTAGAGGTTAGGTAGCACTCGTTTACTGAAACACTAGTTCTTTTACGATGACTGATTTACAGTGGAGAGGCTCACTTCTTTCCCCAAGGAATTTGTCTTTTAAACACCCAGATTCCACTAGCCAGTTACATTCACCCAGTCACGACAGAGGAAAAAAAATATTTCCAAATAGCTGCTTTTAACTTAATATTTCATAATTTTAAATAACTAGACTAAATAACGTACATGTTATGTTCAGATTTAACATGGGGAAAAGTAGAAAAACAAGAACTTGAGGTACTTAGCTGAGTCAATCAAGTTTTTTGAATAAATCACTATTCAAAATACTAAAGTGCTTAGATTTCCTTATGAAAGAACCCTTCAATCTGGAGCTAAAAGGTTCATGTTTCAGCAGAGGGAGCTGAATTTGGCCAAATTTGCCTATGGAAAGAAAGGATCTCTTTCAACAGCTGAGATTTCTTTAAAAAAAAAAAAGTACTTTTCTCATTTACATTTCTCAGGTTTTTAAAAAATAATGTGATTTTTATTTTGGTCATTTAAAGAACACAATTTATTAGAGACTCATATTAAAGAAGCTAATACACCAAAAGACTTTTTCCAAAGGGGCAATTTCTAAAAGATGACCACAAAGGACGGTCAGTTTCATAAAACCTCAACACTTTTTTTTTTCTGTATTAAAACCCTTGTGTTCTAGTGCATAGAAAGTACTATGCACAGTAGTAAAAAGATAGAAACCACCATAGTCATTTATTTTTACATTGTAACAGAAACTTGTGAAGAACAGAACTGCCATCTTTTGGTAGACTAAAGATTTTACATGAGGGAATACATAACCTGTGAAAACAGAACAAGAGTCTAGGTCTTAAAATTCTGATTAGCCACATGCATGATTATATCTTACACACAAAATAAATCCTGCTTACACATGCACATTCAGCAGCTGGCTTTAGAAGTTATAGGAATTGAGCTTTTGCCAGGTAGGTCCTCAAACTTTAATTATCCTGCTTAAAAGTGCTGACTATACTTGTTCATCAGGTCATAAAGAAATACTTTTTTCCGGCATCTCACAGCCTGCGAGTCATTATTCCAGGTTATCTCTATTCTCTATATGAAAACATTAAAAGTAACATATAATTCAGCTATCAAATTGATTTTTGTTTTTAAACAGGCTTCCATACAGAAACATTTTATTTGGATATCCAATTACTTTTTATGATTATTTTATGGTACAATGTTTAGGCTGTAACTGTGATCAAGATCGATGCATTCTTCATCTTTTAATTTTTTATTTTGCAGAATCATGCAGTTGTTTCTGGGCTCATTTTTACATCCCACATCCACTTTTAGTGGGTTATATATATATATATATATAATTCTAACAAAGTATTATAAATAGAATTTCATGTAGAGACATATTCCTATGTTGTTGAAGAATAAGCAATAGGACCAATAGGCCTCCCACTGAGAAGTGTTCATTTCAGGGACCCATTAATTCCTTTAGGCTATAAGGTCCATCTAATTCATTCTTTAAAAGTACAGTCTTATAATCAACATGTCCTGAGTACCTGGCTGGGAAACACAGCATTAAAATCAGACATTCTTAAAAAAACAACAACTGCTCATAAACAGTTTATGTAACCAGTCACGTATTTCTTCGAAGTGAAGATTTTCTTCTCAATACCATCATGTATTATTACATTCCACCCTCCACTCTCCAAAGAATATAGATTTTAAAAAACTACACAATTTTCCTACTTTTTGGTGGGATAATAATTAAATCTTTTGAGTGAAAAACAAACAAACAAACACAGAATCTACTTCTGGTAAGATTTTAAAATACTGTATTTAACATTTGTATTATTCCCTGGCAAAGAAGTCATAATGTCATATCATGGTTTGGTTTTAGAAAAAATCTTGGAATATGAACGATGCCTTTAAGATGAGTTAATTCCTACAGTAAAAGTGAATAACTAGCAGATAGACAAATTCTAGGTCTCATTATCATCATTTGTTTTCTTTTTAGCACTAAGTAGTGAAAACACTGATTTATACTCTTTTCAGTCTGCTGTAAGATGAAGACCCAAATAAGGAGAAAAAGAGGGTATTTTCCCCCTATATATTCAATCTTGTCTGTTCTAAAGCTGATACAGTTAACAAATGCTTAAACAACTTCCAAAAGCTGATTGTAGGTAAGTATGAGATAAACATGTGACTCACGTGTTTACGTCAACAAGTTTCTTTCAGAGTAACGTAGAAGGATTTACTAGTTCACCTGCTGCTATTCATCACTATTCCTCCATACTGTTGTCACCCCCACTTTTAGACATGAGGAAACTGAGGCTCAGGAGGGTTAATTTAAACTGAGGTACATCACTGTCATGTGGTGTTGCGTGCGTGCTCAGGCCCGTTTGACGCTGTGCGACCCTTTGGACTGTAGCCCACCGGTCCATAGGATCTTCCTGGCAAGAACACTGGAGCGGGTTTCCATTTCTCCTCCAGGGGATCTTCCCAACCCAGGGATTGAACTCGCATTTCCTCCAGCTCCTGAATTGCAAGTGGATTCTTTAGCTGATGAGCCACTGGGGAAGCCCTTGCTGAATGTAAAGCCAAGCTGACTGGCCCCAAAGCTGGAGTCCTCAACCTCCACACTGGTGGTACAGGCACAGCAAATGCATAATCGCGTCAACCACAAACTGGCACTTGCCGTGGGTGCTTGCCATCTACCTCTACAAGAATTAAATCATGTGCTGCTGCAGCTGCAGGCCTCCAGCACCCTCTGAAGCAGCTCAGGATGGACAGCAGAAGCCAGGCACTCTGAGTTCTGGGAAAACTGGCAGGACAGGTTTTCAAATAGTTAGATATTCTCAGGAGATAATTTTATGAGCCCAATTCTTATATCTCCTCATCTCTAGAAAAGCACTAAAATCCTTCATGGTTGACAACTGTTTCTCATGACTAGCAGAAGCTTCATAAGACCAGCAGAAACTTTCTAAAAAAATAAGTGTGCTTGACTGTATGTACTCCCCCTTTACCCAAATCACATATATACTGTCCTTTCCTTCCCCCCCTACATCTTTGGAGCAGTTTCTCAGAGCTATCTGAGGTGTTGTCTCCTAGGCTGCAGTCCTCATACTGCCTCAAATAAAACTTAACACACAACTCTCAAGTTGTGCATTTTTTTAGTCGACAATCCTTAGAAGAGAAACAACCAATTTTGACTTAGTGATGACCTACAGAGTTCAAGTGGCCAATATGGTTCTAAAATAAATAGCATATCCAATGCTACAATATGGCCACAGTAAAAACTAAATTGTAGATACCAACAGAGGAAGCTCAAAAGTTTCCAAAGCACCCTTGACTAATATTTTGGGACACAGCCTTTGCAAACAGTTGTTTGAATTTATTTTTTCCACATACAAAAATCTCTTTTTAAAAAATGTCTTTAAAATTACCTCTGAAATACAAAGTATTCACAATATCAATTTTTAAGGCTTATAATAATTTGTCTTAAAGAGTTCCTACTAATTACTAAGTAAAGTCTTTACTATATATGAACTGGCAATTCCACTTCAGGATGTACCCCTAAAAGAATTAAAGGCAGGATCTCAAACAGATATTTGTACATCCATGTTCATGGCAACATTACTCATAATAGCCAAAAAGGTGAAGCAACTCAACTCACCATTGATTGATGGATGGATAACAAAATGTGATATATACATATAATGGAGAAGTCAATGGCACCCCACTCCAGTACTCTTGCCTGGAAAATCCCATGGACGGAGGAGCCTGGAAGGCTGCAGTCCATGGGGTCGCTGAGGGTCAGACACGACTGAGCGACTTCACTTTCACGCATTGGAGAAGGAAATGGCAACCCACTCCAGTGTTCTTGCCTGGACAATCCGAGGGACGGTGGAGCCTGGTGGGCTGCCGTCTATGGGGTCGCACAGAGTCGGACATGACTGAAGCGACTTAGCAGCAGCAGCATACATATAATGGAATATTATTGTCTTTAAAAGGAAATTTTGACACATACTATGATCTGGACAAATCTTGAGACTGCTAAGTGAAATAAGCTAATCACAAAAAACATACTGTATGATTCCACTTATATGAGGTACCTAGAATACAGTAAGTCTCATTCATATGAACCTTCAAGTTGCAAACTTTCAAAGATGTGAACGTGTGTTTTCATGTCCAATCACTTAAGCTAGTTCACATGTCTGGCATCCATTGTCACATGCATGCATCCTCTCCAAGTGCTTATGCTTTTGTGTACCTTACTGTACAGAGTATGGGCTTTGAAGGTGGCATTAAAGGTAAAGAACCAGCCTGCCAATGCAGAAGACGTAAGAGATGTAGGTTCGATCCCTGGGTCGAAGATGCCCTGGAGAAGGAAATGGCAACCTACTCCGGTATTCTTGCCTGGAGAATCCCATGGACAGAGGAGCCTGGCACTGCAAAGTCAGACATGACTGAAGCAACTCAGCATGCATGCAGGCACTGTATAAAATACAGTAGTACAGTCTCCTTATTTCAAGCCCAAGATGTCCAGAGGCAAGCATAAAAGCAGCAGTGATGTAGCTGGTCCTACTGTACTTTTCAAGGTACTATACTGTCAGATTAAAGTTGTTTCATTTTTTTGTATTTTTGTATATATTATTTGTGCAAAAAATATTATAACCTATTATAATACTGTATAGCTGATTCTGTTTGTTGGGTACAGGCTAACTTTGTTGGACCTATGCATTTTTGGAATGGAACTCGTTCATATGTTGGGGAATTACTGTAGTTGAATTCAGAGACACAAAGTAAAGCGGTGATTGCCAGGGGCTGGGGGAAGTGGAAACGGGGAGTTATTTGAGGCTTCCCTGGTGGCTCAGATGGTAGAGAATCTGCCTGCAATGCAGGGGACCTGGGTTTGATCCCTGGGTGGAAAAGATTCCCCTGGAGAAGGGAATGGCAACCCACTCCAGTATTCTTGCCTGGAGAATTCCATGGACAGAGGAGGCTGGCAGCCTAAGTCCATGGGGTTGCAAAGAGTCAGACATGACTAAGTGACTAACACTTTAACAGGTTTAGAGTTTCAGTTTTGCAAGATGAAATAAATTCTGGAGATTGGTTGCCTAACAGTGTGAATATAATAAAAAAATACGGAACTGCACACTTAAAAATAGTAAAATGGTGAATTTTATGTGTATCTTACCACAATTTTAAAAATGTTTAGTTATTCTATATACACCTAGGTACTTAAACATGGGAATAGGCCTCTATAATCTGACACAAAACTAACCGTTCAATAACACAATAAAATAAAATATTCAAAATACACTAAAAAAGCAAACCAGGAAATGAGAACAAATGATGCAGCTAAGAAAAAGATGCAGGGATAATTAAAGTTGTCCAGAATAAGAGCGCTAAATCTGGCTAGAAAGGAAACATCAAAATGCCCACTGAGGCGGAACAGGTGATTGCCTAGAGAACAAGGCAATCCAGCCGATGACCTCAGGCTTCTTATGCTCACTCATGCAGGAAACTGAACTAATATGATCAAAAGAAAAAGCTTGTGCGCACATACTCACCTGCCTAAAAGACTCCTCTTCTGCATCATCGAGAGCAGTGTTCTCATCAAAGTCGATCACCCGATCATACATCTGAATGTTGTATTCATCCCATGACACACTACCATCACTGTTTTTATCATACTCAAGAAACTGTTGTTTCGCTTCTTGCATAGCATAATGTTTAAAAGACATTTGAATCCATGAACTGAGTTCACCTATGAGAATTTCCCAGAACATAATGAATGTGACAGTAATTCTGATACTTAAGAGAAATGAGGATTTCTAAACATTCTTTAAAAGAAAAAAAAAAAACCTTAGTGTTTATAAATATTTGAGTGAGAATTGGTTTAGCTGCATTCATAGAAACAGGAGTAGGAGACGAGGAGAGCTGTTTGGAATCTAAGAATGTTATGTGTGATCTACCCACAATGTAAGCCCTTTGAGTATGGAGAGTTTTGGTATATTTTTTTCACTGCTGCTGCTGCTGCTAAGTCACTTCAGTCGTGTCCAACTCTGTGCGACCCCATAGACGGCAGCCCACCAGGCTCCCCTGTCCCTGGGATTCTCCAGGCAAGAACACTGGAGTGGGTTGAGGTACTCCAAATGACTAGAAAGCACAGGGCTCAACAAGTATTTATTAAATAAACTACCAATTGGCCGAGAAAGCATTTGACTTTTAAAACATATTATCCAAAAAATTGCAGATAACTTTTGCTAATGGGGCTTTCCTGATAGCTCAGTTGGTAAAGAATCTGTCTGCAGTGCAGGAGACCCTGGTTTGATTCCTGGGTTGGGCAGACCTACTAGGGAAGGGATAGGCTACCCACTCCAGTATTCTTAGACTTCCCTTGTGGCTCAGCTGGTAAAGAATCCACCTGCAATGCAGGAGACCTGGGTTTGATCCCTGGGTTGGGAAGATCCCCTGGAGAGGGAAAAGGCTACCCACTCAAGTATTCTGGCCTGGAGAGTTCCATGGACTGTATACTCCATGGGATCACAAAGAGTTGGACACGACTGAGCAACTTTTCCTTTGCTAATTACCACAGATCTCTCAGGAAGCACAAATACTTGAATAGCTACCTACTTATTTTAATACATATTAGAAAAAAATGTTCTTCATTTACAAAATATAAAGTTTAAAATACATTTTACATTGAGTTGAATTAAGACTATATTAAGGAAATAATAGATAAGTAAGTATGATCTAAATTCTGAAAAATGCACTCAAGTGACTGAAGTTTGAGAAACATTGTTATAGTATATTACCATTAACTATGTCAAATCATCTGGAGGAAATTTTAACAAAGTTATGGGTAGCAATTATAATTTATGCGTGTCTTGTAATAGCTTTGTCTTAACCGAGTATCTGAAAACATGGAAGAAAAGTTTCTAAATCTGAAATGTCCACTTTCAAATCAACTTTGAAAAATCTATCTTAAAATACTTTTAAATATCTATAGAGATATTTTGGAGAAGGAAATGGCAACCCACTCCAGTGTTCTTGCCTGGAGAATCCCAGGGACAGGGGAGCCTGGTGGGCTGTCGTCTATGGGGTTGCACAGAGTCGGACACGACTGAAGCGACTTAGCAGCAGCAGCAGCAGAGATATTTAGTATATGCATCATAGAAAAAAGGGGATGAGGGGAGAAAAATGTGCATATTTGTAAGAATAGCAAGAGTACCCATTTGGTTTAAAGATAATATACCATTTAGTTTAAAGAATGGTACTCCTCTGTTAGTTTGGAGGAAGTCAGGTGAATAGAGAAAAGTAAAGATACTTTGTCTCTCCTGAAACTTTAAATTGGGATAGAATAATTATGGTAACCATGGAACAATTACTTTATACCAAATCCTCTACAGATGCTGTCTCTAATTCTCAAAACAAGGCAATTATAATAATTGCTTTACAGTTGAGGAAATTGACTTTAGAAATTGAGGACTCATAACTGATAAGTAGCAGAGTCCAGATTCAAACCCCATGTCTGGCTTCAAAGCCCAAACTCCTTCCATTGAACTTTGCTGTCTCTCAAGAACCTGAGTCCAGTCCTGGCCCTTAACGTGCAAATAAGCAAAACTTCCTGAAGAGTCCTCAAGTGGAACGATCATCCAGGCATAACAGGATACAGAATGGAACAGAGGCCAGAAACAGGGCTTCATACTTCAGCTCTGCTGTTAGAGCTAAGTTTACCCTCTCAAGGTTTTGTTTTCTCATCTATTAAATGAAGATTTGGACTAAGTTCCTTTTAATTTTTTAAAAGCTTACTATTAAATATTTGAACATATATAGGCCCTTACAGATAAATGCCACCAAGTTTTCCAAATCATCTTGTGCACTCTCTAATGTATCCGAAGTTGGACCTATTCTTATTGGATAATTAGTCTAGAGGCTCTGTTGTTCACATAGAAGGAGCAAAACCTTAATATTGGTGACCACACCTGAGGGCACTTCATTGACAACACATCTTGAATTTACCAATCGGCTTGTAATTCTCTCTAGCAACTTCATTCTTCAGATGTTAAGCAGCATTTAAATGGGAGTTATAGCAAAACAGCTCCTGAATTTTTGTTGAGGATCAATTTGGAAAAGTTGATAGGGTTTTTCAAATGAATTAAGCAATGGAGAGAGGCAGGTGCACAGCTATTTATTTAGAATACTCTTTTAATAATCTGTGCATTTCATTCCTGACTCTAGAACCTATCTAAGAGCACCCCTTTTTTTTTTTTTTAAAGTGAAGGATATTAAAGACTGAATTAAGGGCAGGAGATATGGATTCTAATCCTGGTTTTGCCACTAATTTGAGGAAGGTACTTATGCCTCTGGGTTTCAGTTTCTTCACCCCTACAAAAAGAGGTGGATATAATGATTATATGGTTCCTACCGAGTTATAATAATCTGTCATAAACACAATTCACACGCAACAGGTCCTTTTCTACTTGCTTATAAAAAGAAGCAAGTTCTTAAGATTCTAATGAAGCATTTATCAAAAGAGCAATAAACTTAATGCCTTAAGGTTTTAGTTTGTTTCTCCAAAATGAATCACATTGTTGACGTTGATAAAAAGTCATGTGAGAAGTCCGGCAATTGCTCTAGGTATGACCTGAACACCAGGATCAATGATGCTTATGTATTACTGGAGAAAGCACTGAGCTTTACTTGGTATCCTATGTCTAAAGATTTGGAGGTATAAAACCTACTCACCATGTCCTTTTTCCCCTCTCACATAGCATCTCTAATTGATTGCAACACTAGTCATCTACACTCAACAGACACCCTGCTTAAATGTTTGTATTTGTCTCCTACAAAGGGATGTCTCCATTGTTAGTTGTGTAGGACGTCCTTACTTTCGGTGAGAAAGCCATCTGAGTCCAAGTCAATTTTCTTTATGATTGACTTCAGTCTTTTGTGTTGCTCTTCGGGGGAGAGTTTAACATATTCATCGACTTCTTCCTTTGGGAGGTAAGCGATATACAGGGGGGAATCAAGCATTACTATCAGGAGGGCAAAATGGTGGAGAAAAACAGAGCTATTAGAGACCTCCCTTGCGGAGGGCTTTTGGGGTGACCCATATCTGCTCTCCAAGGGCCCTGCCCCCCAATGATCCCCTCAGTGATCCTGCCCCTTGTAGGGAGAGTAGAAGGGATTCGGCTCTTGGGCCGCACTATTTTCACGAGCTTACAGACCCCGGGGTCCATTGGAGAGTGAGCGGCGCCCCGCCCGGCCCCCATTGTCAGGCTGCCCCGACCAGGCCTCGCCCGGCCGCCCCCTTTGTCCCGCGGGGACAAAGCCCGCGGCAGCCGCGCTGCGAGGCCCGGCCCTCCCAGCCTCCGGTCTGGCCGCCTCACCTGGCCGCCCAGCAGCGCCTCGCGGTCGTAGTCGGCGCGGTGCTCGCCCTGCCGGTAGTGCAGCTCCTCCGCTTCCCCGGCGCTGGCTGCCGCGGCGCACAGCAGCAGCAGCCCCAGCGTGGCGGGCCTCGGGCCCAGCTGCATCGCGCCAGCCAGCCGCGGACACACAGTGAGGCGAGGAGGGAAGCAGGCGGGGGCCACGCCAGCGGCGGCGCTCGGATGGGAGCTGCAGAGAGGCGGCGCGGCGATGTACGGAGGTGGGAACGGAATGCGGAGAGGTCCGTGGCCTCAGTTACAAGTGCGCTGTAACGCTGAGGCCTGAGCCACAACTGCGATGGTAAAATTGGTCGGGCCGAGGCCTATATAGCCCCAGTAGGGGGGGCGGGGCGGGGCGAGGCGGGGCGCCAGGCCGCGCCGCTGATTGGGTCGCACGGCGCTGGGGGCGGGCCGCGGCGATGTGGCGATCTGCCGCGGGCCCAGACGTTCCCGGAGGCTGGCGATCGTGGCCGGGAGGGGAGACCCCCGGGGGAGCCTTTCCTTGCGCCACGACACCCTCCAGAAGACACGCCCTCACTCTACCCTCGCCCTGTCTCTGTCAGTCTCATTCCTTCCCGAAGATCCCTGTCTAGTCCATGTAACCGACCCTGCTTCCATCAATGAGAAAGGCTGCAGATTTGGATAAAAACAATACACTACCTAGGAAAATCTTTGTATTTCCAAGCCTTTAATGTATCTCTACTTACTTATTTGACCAGAGCAGAACGAATGAACCCGGGTACTGAAGCCATGTTTTGTATCTGATGCTCAGTTTCACGATTTACAAGTTCTGTGACCTTCGCCAAGTTTGAGGTTGTTTAATCGCTAAGTCGCTTCCTACTCTTTGGGACCCCATGGACTGTAGCCTGCCAGGCTCCTCTGTCTATGGGATTTTTCCAGGCAAGAATACTGGAGTGGGTTGCCGTGCCCTTCTCCAGTGGGTCATCCTCACCCAGGGTTGGAACCCGCGCCTCCTGCTTTGGCATGCGGATTCTTTACCACTGTCCCTAAGTAAAACGTATAATTCAGTAAATTATGTTTAAGACATAAATTATTCTTTAAGACTAGCATATACTTGGCCTACTTAATATTGCTCTGCAGGAGACCTGAGGCTCCTTCTTACAACCAGTCCCAAACATTCTCTGCCACCTGCCTGGAGAGCTGGCACTCAGGATACTTACCATCCAGGCATTTAAGAAATATTGACACCTTTTGTATAGTTATAACTGGACATGGAACAACAGACCGGTTCCAAATAGAGAAAGGAGTTCGTCAAGGCTGTATATTGTCACCCTGCTTATTTCACTTATATGCAGAGTACCTCATGTGAAACACTGGGCTGGATGAAGCAAAAGCCGGAATCAAGATTGCAGGGAGAAAAATCAATAACCTCACATATGCAGATGACACCACCCTTATGGGAGAAAGTGAAGAACTAGAGAACCTCTTGATGAAAGTGAAAGTGGAGAGTGAAAAAGTTGGCTTAAAGTTCAACATTCAGAAAACGAAGATCATGGCATCTGGTCCCATCACTTCATGGGAAATAGATGGGGAAACAGTGGAAACAGTGACAGACTTATTTTTTTGGGCTCCAAAGTCACTGCAGATGGTGGTGACTGCAGCCATGAAATTAAAAGATGCTTGCTGCTTGGAAGAAAAGTTATGACCAACCTAGACAGCATATTAAAAAACAGAGACATTACTTTGCCAACAAAGGTCCATCTAGTCAAAGCTATGGTTTTTCCAGCAGTCATGTATGGATGTGAGAGTTGGACTATTAAGAAAGCTGAGTGCCGAAGAATTGATGCTTTTGAACTGTGGTGTTGGAGAAGACTCTTGAGCCCCTTGGACTGCAAGGAGATCCAACCAGTCCATCCTAAAGGAAATCAGTCCTGAATATTCATTGGAAGGACCGATGCTAAAGCTGAAACTCCAATACTTTGGCCCCTTGATGCAAAGAACTGACTCATTTAAAAAGACACTGATGCTGGGAAAGATTGAAGTGGGAGGAGAAGGGGACGACAGAGAATGAGATGGCTGGATGGCATCACTGACTCTATTGACGTGAGTCTGAGTGAACTCTGGGAGTTGGTGATGGACAGGGAGGCCTGGCATGCTGCAGTCCATGGGGCTGCAAAGAGTCAGACACGACTGAGCGACTGAACTGAACTGAGCTTTATATAGTCAAGGTATATGCACATGGGTGTCTATTTTAAGGCTTATGGTTCATGTTCACTATCTTAGGAAACAAAGTTATAACTTTTTCTTAAAATATTAGCTATAATTTATTTTTGAGATTTTCAACAGGGAAAGAAAGCCTACTTAACATCATTTCTGTGTGAAAGTGGTTTATTATTCAAATATTTGTTGGAAGGTTAATATTATGATTTATTTATAGAAATGCATAATAAAGGAAAGAATAATTTTTCTGTACTTGACCAGTGGAGAAGCTCATATAAAAAAGAAGAGAATTATTTTGAGGAGTGCTCAGAATATCCAGTTTAAACAAATTCATGAAGCAATTAGAGTAAAAAGATATTTTAGCTAACTCTTGTCTTGATTTGCATTATAATACTCAACTAAAAATTAAACTTTTTTTAGTAAATTAGAAATTTCAAATTTAACATATTCTAAATTTACAATAGAATTCTAGAATTCTTAAGACAGTCAAAATCTGCCTAAACTGAGGATTTATAATCATACGCCACAAGAAAAGCTGAACAATAGTAAATAATGACATGCTTGCCTGCTAAGTCACTTCAGTGGTGTCCAACTCTTTGCAACCCTATAGGTAGCCCGCCAGGCTCCTCTGTCTATGGGATTCTCCAGGCAAGAATACTGGAGGGGTTGCCATGCCCTCCTTCAGGGGATCTTCTGACCGAGGGATGTAAACCATATCTCTTCCGTCTCCTGCATTGGCAGGCGGGTTATTTACCACTAGCGCCACCTGGGAAGCCCTCAAATAATGACACGGTAATATATTGTTACTTGGCCTCTAAAAACCTCTTGACTCATTTATAATATGGGCAAAATAATAAGACTGCTATAGAAGTTTATTATGAGATTAATTAAATAATATGACTTTAGAACAGTAGCTGGCATGTATGGTAAAGTGTTCAATAAATGTAAGCTTACATTATGTGGGGAGAAAAGCAAAAGATGGTTGTGCAGAAGGAACATAGTAAGTGCCTAGGAAATTCTTTGCAGACAGAATGCACGTGGAGGTGGTTTTTATTCTATGCCTACCTACAAGGCTCTGTGGTTTCTGCCCATTATCCTAAGTACACTAAACTAAAAAGAAATTCGTAGGCTGCAGCTTGAGCTTTCTTTCATCAATTGCTCCACTTAGGATCAGGCCTTTTCACACAGAAGAAAAGGCTTTCTGGGTCCTCTTTCATTTCTCACAGTCTCTATGTGGATTGGGTGCCAAGAATTCTGTTCCAAACTGAATGGGCACAAATCAGACACATTTCTTGAGTCAGGTTGGAATTTAATTGTTTTTAATCAGAAACTTCTGGAAAGCGTACAGAATGAAGAGTTCAATGCAATCTTTCCAGTGTTATAAAGTTCAACATAGAATAAAGTTTTAAGTTTCAGAATGTGAATAGGGGGAACACCTCAGGATTGATTTCTCTAAAACAATTTTGAAAAAAGAAAAGAAAAAACTTTTATTACATTTTAATTTTAGCTTTAGTTCTGGGCTTTGAGGCAGTACATGAAAAAAAAGAAAAAGACTAATGTCCTCAACTCAGCTTTGCACATATTGTTCTCCAATAAGTACAATGTAAAATTTGGCCAGCTCCTGATGTGATTCCAATTACAAAATGTAGGATACAAGATATTATGGAAGTTCTTCTGAACCCAAGGTCTCCCCAGATGGAGGCTTTGAGGCAAAAGAAATCTAATGATATCTAAAGAGGAGATAGACTGAACAGCATAAACGTGAACAGCACCAGAAGGTCTGGGTTATATCTTCCTTCAGCCCCTAAACAGGTCCCTTTCCTTCATTGGCCCTTATTTTTTCATCTGTAGGAAAATGATTCGGTTAGCTCAGAGAATCTTAATTTAAGATCTTTGCCTGTTAGGTGGATCCTAAGTGGTATGATAATCACAAAATCCCATGCAAAGTTTTTTGCACAGTAGATTTCTGGAGAGGAGGGCTATAGTTTTGCTTTCATCAGAGTCTAAAAAAAATCCAGGTGGCAGCCCTTGTAGAAGTCTCAAAGCAGCTCTTTATCTCTTAAAATAAATAATTTTGTGATCTTGGCAGTTAGGATTGTTAGGAAGCAGATTAAAGAACTACGTTTAAGAGAGGCAAGACTGATCCATTTTTATTAATTGTAATTAATCCATTTTATTTAGTGAAAAATAAATATTTAAAATAAGCAGGCTGTCAATAAAAAAGGCATTATGAGAATCCAGAGGTCAACTTTCTTGTCCTATAAAAGCCATAGTACATAGCAAATATGTTTGTTTTTTAAATTATTTGGCTGCGTTGGGTCTTAGTTGTGGCACACGGGAGCTTTGTTGTGTCAGGCAAAATATTTTCATTGCAGTGTGTGGGCTCAGTAGTCTTGGCTCATGGGCTTAGTTGCCCTGTTGCATGTGGGATTTTAGTTCCCCGATCAGGGAACAAACCCAAGTCCTCTGCTTTACAAGGTGGATCCTTAACCACTGGACTACCAGGGCAGTCCCACAAATATGTTTTTATTTGTATTTTTGAAGTATAATTTACATACAACAAAGTGCACAAATCTTACATGTACAGCTCAATGAATCTATCCATATACAAACCTGCAAAACCTGCCCAGCACCCCATAAGTCTCCCTCCTATTCCCCAAATATCACCTCTGCCAAACAGTTACTATTCTGACCTCTGTCATCATAGCTAAGTTTTGCCTGTTCTAGAACTTTATGGCATCATACAGGATGTAAAACTACTAGTCATATACCCTTCTGCTCTGTTGGGAAGCAGTATGGTGCCAGGGAAAGAGCACAGACAATTTTGGAATCAGAAGCACAGTGCTTGAATCAGTCTCCATAGCTCACCCACTTGGTTATCTTGAACAAATGACTTAATCTTTTTAAAATTCTGTAAAAAAAAAAAAAAAAAAAAAAACTGTAGTAATAAAAACCTGTCTGGTAAGTCTTATGCTGCTGCTGCTAAGTCGCTTTAGTCGTGCCCAACTCCGCGCAACCCAATAGACAGCAGCCCACCAGGCTCCCCTGTCCCTGGGATTCTCTAGGCAAGAACACTGGAGTGGGTTGTCATTTCCTTCTCCAGTGCATGAAAGTGAAAAGTGAAAGTGAAGTTGCTCAGTCGTGTCCAACTCTCAGCTACGCTACAGACTGCAGCCACCAGGCTCCTCTGTCCATGGGATTTTCCAGGCAAGAGTACTGGGGTGGGGTGCCATTGCCTTTTCTGGTAAGTCTTATGAGAGTAGCTTATTAAATACTTTATGTAAGGTGTCTGGCTCACTGAAGGGGCTCAAGTTTGTTTAATTTTCCTTTCCTTCTCCCTAGAAAATTTCTATTCCACCTTCTAGATCCTGGGTCTAGGAGTGCTTCCTAAAGGAGGCCTTTTCTAACTTCCTACCAAGCAAAATTGCTATTTTCTTGGGTCTCTTTATTTCATTATTGTGCTTTGTATGTTCCTCTGCTATAGCATTTAGCACAGTCTACTGTCAGACATGACTAAACAAAAACAACAACTGTACCTATTTGTTGGTATTACTATAAGAATTTGAGAGTCTTGAGGTCAGGAAATATGTAATTTCACCTGCATTTCACCAGTGCCCTTACTAATAAGAGAAGTTCAATAAATTTTTGTGGAATAAATGAATTCTGCTCTACTGGCATTCTTTTAGAAGTATGTACTGTAGATAGCAGAATTAACTTTGAAACTATTAAGAGAAAGAATGTGTAGATTTTGAGTTTGTTAAAATGTGTGTTTCAATGATTAGTGGCTTAAAAAGCAAAGCAATACTTAGTATACATGGTACAGACACTGTGTTACAGGTGCATTTCCAAGAAAATAAGTGAAATTTGGCACAATAAACAAATTACATGGAAAGGCTAACAAATGGAATGAGTTTGTAGCTTTTCCAAAGTTGGAAAACACAAGACAAAGGAATAGACTACAGGGCAATGAATGAAAGAGGAACTTATACTGAATGGTAACACAATTAGAGGTATTTTGTTGGTTGTTTAATCTTTCATTAGTCTTTTGAGAAGAGAAGATGTGGAAATTCCAGGGTTACAATGGAATCTTAGAAGATGACACAAAATATGTAGGTGGGTGGGTGTCATGTTAAATATACTTAGAACATAAGTTCATTTCTAAGGAGTATCTAAAGTGTGTGTTGCTGTTCAGTTGCTAAGCTACATCTGAATCTTTGTGGCCTCTTGGACTGTAGCACACCAGGCCCCTCTGTCCTCCACCGTCTCCTGGAGTTTGCTCAAACTCATGTCCATTGAGTTGGCAATGCCGTCTAACCATCTCATTCTCTGCCATCCCCTTCTCCTTTTGCCTTCAATATTTCCCAGGATCAGGGCTTAAGTAGTCATAAAATTGTAATAACCTGTTAGACATAATTGCAACAAATTCAATTTAACTGTTTCTTATTGAATGCGATTTCCCTCAATTAAACAAGGATCTGTCCCAATGATCAAATGTAATGATAGCTCCATCCTGAAATTGAAGCCATCCTCTACATCCGGCAATTCACATTTATGGCCCTACAGCAGTTACACCCATCTCTGGCCCTAAAGGCAGCCTAAGTGGACAGATATTAGAGTGCCTTCCCTGACTTACTCCCTGCACACATAGGGTGACCATACCTCCTGGTTGACCTGGCATAATTATTAATCGTGTCCACTTTCACACTCAAAAATATTCCAAAATGAACTGACAAATTTTGTCACCTTACCTTTGGGCCTCACACACAAACTGTCCAGTCCTCTCTCAGCCCCGCTCTCCCCACATCCCATGTTTTATTAAGCCTCAGAACCCTTTCCCACACTCCTTCAAGTTCTCATCAATTAGTCCTTGAAGTGTTACTCAAACACATCAGCAGTAAACATCAAGAATGCAAAGCAGGAAGGGATGAAAGTTGGTTAAAGAAGGCAGTGAAAGAAGGAGTAAAAAGAGGAGGAAGATTGTATACTAAGGTTTTCTTACAAATTATCACGAAATTTATTTTCTTTTGGCATTACGAAACTAGTTTTGAAGATGGTTTTGTGAGAGGAAACCCCAAACAGTCCTATCTTTGAAAGCAGAGTGACTTCTTTGAAAGACGCCACTTCTCGAACCTGTAAGTTTTGGAGTGTTTATGGGAACAAAACACAGGATTGCTTCTAAGCACATCAGGCATTCTAGACTTACGTGTTGTCAGATCCGCTGACAAAGAGAAAAACGTTCCTACGATTGCAACTCCATACAAGATGCTGTCCGGGGGCGCTTGTGAGAAATTTGTGCCTCTATTTTTTTTCTTGGTTCATTATCTGGACACTTTTGAGGTTGATTGCTGTTAAAAAAAAAAAAAAAGATTTGTCCTACAGTGTAGTACAGAAACAAAGGAGTTACACAAGTATGGCATGAGTACTTATTTATTTTAGGGAAATCAGTATATACAAATAAACAGAGAAAAAAATGATCAGAAATCCCATTCTTTAAAAAAATATATTTTTTGTTTTCGGTTGTGCTGGGTCTTTGTTGTTACATGTGGGCTTCCTCTAGTTGCACTGAGCAGGGGCTACTCTCTAGCTGAGCTGTCCGGGCTTCTCACTGCGGTGGCTTTTCTCATTGTGGAGCACAGCCTCTCGGGTACACAGGCTTCAGCAGTTGCGGCACATGGGTTCACTAGTTGCGTCTCTCGAACTCTAGAGCTTGGGCTCAGCAGCTGTGGCGCATAGGCTTAGCTGTGCTGCAGCATGTGGGATCTTCCCACACCAGAGATCAAACTGTGTCCCCTGCATTACAAGGCACGTTCTTAACCACTGGATCACCAGGAAAGCCCAGCAATCCCATTCTTATAAATGACTACTATAAACATTGGTGTTGAACTTTACAGAGGTTTTCTGTATGCATTATATACACTTTTAAAGGAAGATACATCTTATGTAAAAATAGTATTAAAAAGGAAGCTGCTACTATCAATAAAATAGCTCAACAAAGCCAAGGAGCATAGCCCAGAATGACCTGCAAGGTGTAGAGACCCCTTAAAAATCCTCAGCAAGTATCCACATTCCATTTCAGGAATACTGATTTATGAAATAATAATAAGAGCAATATAACTCATGTCCAATATAGAGCTTAACATACAGAAAGAATTGTAATATATGACAACAGCAGCAGTAAGGTATGTGGTGGGTAGTAACTACAACTAAAGGTTTCTAAAATCTTTGCATTGTTCAAGAGGTGGTGAAAGTCCTAAAGAAGTTTCCATAAGTCAAGGATGCATATTATAATCCATTTCACAATTGCACTCATCTCACATGCTAGTAAAGTAATGCTCAAAATTCTCCAAGCCAGGCTTCAGCAATACGTGAACCGTGAACTCCCTGATGTTCAAGCTGGTTTTAGAAAAGGCAGAGGAACCAGAGATCAAATTGCCAACATCCGCTGGATCATCGAAAAAGCAAGAGAGTTCCAGAAAAACATCTATTTCTGCTTTATTGACTATGCCAAAGCCTTTGACTGTGTGGATCACAATAAACTGTGGAAAATTCTGAAAGAGATGGGAATACCAAACCATCTAACCTGCCTCTTGAGAAATCTGTATGCAGGTCAGGAAGCAACAGTTAGAACTGGACATGGAACAACAGACTGGTTCCAAATAGGACAAGGAGTACGTCAAGGCTGTATATTGTCACCTTGCTTATTTAACTTATATGCAGAGTACATCACGAGAAACGCTGGACTGGAAGAAGCACAAGCTGGAATCAAGATTGCCGGGAGAAATATCAATAACCTCAGATATGCAGATGACACCACCCTTATGGCAGAAAGTGAAGAGGAACTAAAAAGCCCCTTGATGAAAGTGAAAGTGGAGAGTGAAAAAGTTGGCTTAAAGCTCAACATTCAGAAAACGAAGATCATGGCATCTGGTCCCATCACTTCATGGCAAATAGATGGGGAAACAGTGGAAACAGTGTCAGACTTTATTTTGGGAGGCTCCAAAATCACTGCAGATGGTGACTGCAGCCATGAAATTAAAAGACGCTTACTCCTTGGAAGAAAAGTTATGACCAACCTAGATAGCATATTCAAAAGCAGAGATATTACTTTGCCAACTAAGGTCTGTCTAGTCAAGGCTATGGTTTTCCCTGTGGTCATGTATGGATGTGAGAGTTGGACTGTGAAGAAGGCTGAACGCCGAAGAATTGATGTGTTTGAACTGTGGTGCTGGAGAAGACTCTTGAGAGTCCCTGGACTGCAAGGAGATCCAACCAGTCCATTCTGAAGGAGATCAACCCTGGGATTTCTTTGGAAGGAATGATGCTAAAGCTGAAGCTCCAGTACTTTGGCCACCTCATGCGAAGAGTTGACTCATTGGAAAAGACTCTGATGCTGGGAGGGATTGGGGGCAGGAGGAGAAGGGGACGACCCAGGATGAGATGGCTGGATGGCATCACTGACTCAATGGACATGAGTGTGAGTGAACTCCGGGAGATGGTGATAGACAGGGAGGCCTGGCGTGCTGTGATTCATGGGGTCGCAAAGAGTCGGACACGACTGAGCGACCAAACTGAACTGAACACTAAAAATCAGTAAGAGAATGCATAACTAGCAAGCAAGCTAATAGAGGAAAGAATAAAATAAAAAGAAATATTTTAATTTAAAAAGGCAAGGAAAGAGAGAAAAAAGAACATAGAATGTACTGGACAGGTTGAAAAGAAGTAAGATAGTTGGTTTAAGCCCAATTCTCTCAGTCACTGTATCAAATATGAATGGAATAAATACTTCAGTTAGAAAAGCAAAAAATTTAAGACAATGTAAAACTTCAAATATTTGCTGCTTTCAATAAATACACCTTAAGTATAAAAACACAATGATGCTGAAAATAAATGAATACAAAAATATATATCTGCAACCAGTAATCAAAAGAACCCTGATGTTGTTATACTAATATCAGACAAGGTATGATGATGAAAGGCTTTAATAAAGGTAAAGATAACATTTCATAATGTTAAAAGCTCAATATTTCATCTTTCTTAGGCACACAGTGCTCTTTAAATTTGTAGAATATCTGAAGGTGATTGATTTCCTTTAATTTTTCATTTTTGATAAAATGATACAGATGTTCTCATTTAAGTATTATATCTTAATCTCATAAAAAGGTAAGAAGAATCCCATAGAACCTTTAGAAATCAAATTTCTGTTTATTGATTTCATAAATCCATATTTATTTAGAATTAACCCCATATTTATCCTAGCAGTTCTGGTAACAGAGTCATAGTGAAGACCACTTGGGTTCTAGAATAGAGCCATATCTGTAGCAGAGAATTTTATTGAGCAGTGAGTTACACTCTATTTTAACCCTGAAAATCATCTACAGGTATGCTATTGTGCCTTGGTAAAGAGTGAACATTTGCCTATGAAGAAATTTGTGAGGACAGGTCTCTATCCTTTTTTACCTTAAACCAATAGTCATTGTATGGCACTGTATTCATACAATGTACAATACATGAGTCTGAGGATCAAAGAGTGGAAGTAGGAAGGCCAACTCACCATCACTCCCAAAAACTCATCTGAAGAATTTGTTCTTCCTGGCCCCACAATGTCTAGGTCCTGGGGTTCTATAGATCTCAGACTCCAGAAAAAGTACACTTCCACCAGGGAACAAAGAATCCTATTTAACTTAATACTATGACTGCCACCTTGCCACTTTGGGGTCTTTGTGCCAGTGAAAAGGAGCTACTACCTTGTGGGGGAAAATGACTTTGATAATCATGAGGAGGTGGACCTGTTGCTATGTATGGAGCAAGCAGGAACATTTGGCACTTGGGTAACCCAGTAAGGAACTTCTTGATATTCCATGGTCAGTTTTAAATGTAAGTGGAAAAATTCAGCAACCATGACCTGATAATGGCATGATAATCAGGAGCTCAGGATACTCAGGGATGAGGATTTAGGCAACTCACTAGACAAATCACATTTTGTTTTTGTTCAGTTGCTGAGTCATGTCTGACTCTTTGCAACCCCATGAACTACAGCACTCCAGGCTTCCCCGTCCTCTACTATATCCTGGTATTTGCTCAAATTCACGTCTATTGAGTCAGTGATACTATGTAACCATTTCATTCTCTGCCATCCTCTTCTTTTGCCTTCAGTCTTTCCCAGCATCAGGGTCTTTTCCAGTGAATCAGCTCTTCACATCAGGTGGCCAAAGTATAGGAGCTTCAGCTTCAGCATCAGTCCTTCCAATGAATATTCAGGTTTAATTTCCTATAGGATTGGCTGATTTCATCTCTTTGCTGTTGAAGGGACTCTCAAGAGTCTTCTCTAGCACCACAATTCAAAAGCATCACTTCTTCTGCACTTGGCCTTCTTTATGGTCCAACTCCCACATCTGTACATGAATGACTACTGGAAAAACCATAGCTTTGACTAATGGACCTTTGTCAGCAAAGTGATGTTTCTGCTTTTTAATATGTTATATAGGTTTGTCATAACTTTGCTTCCAAGGAGCAAGCATCTTTTAATGCATGGCTGCAGTCACAGTCTGCAATGATTTTGAAGCCCCAGAAAGGAAAATCTGTCACTGCTTCCACTTTTGTCCCGTATACTTGCCATGAAGTGATAGGACCAAATGCTATGATTTTAGTTTTCTGAATGTTGAGTTTTAAGCCAGCTTTTTCACTCTCCTCTTTTATGCTCATCAAGTGACTCTTTAGTTCCTCTTCTCTTTTGCCATTAGAGTGGTGTCATTTACATATCCGTGGTATCATCTGATATTTCCTAGAGGTTGTTGATATTTCCCCCAGCAATCTTGATTCCAGCTTGCGATTCATTCAGCCTTGTATTTCACATGATGTACTCTGCATAGACGTTAAATAAGCAGGGAGACAATATTCAGCCTTGTACTCCTTTCCCAATTTTGAACCAGTTAGTTGTTCTATGTCCAGTTCTAATTGTTGCTTCTTGACCCACATAATGGTTTCTCAGGAGACAGGTAAGGTGGTCTAGTACTCCTGTCTCTTAAAGAATTTTCCACAGTTTGTTGTGACCCACAGAGTCAAAGGTTTAGTGTAGTCAATGAAGCAGAACTTCCTTGTTTTTCTAGAACTTCCTTGGTTTCTCCATGATTCAACAGATGTTGGCAATTTGATCTCTGGTTCCTCTGCCTTTTCTAAACACATCTTGTACATTTGAAATTTCTCAGCTCATGTACTGCTGAAGCCTAACTTGAAGGATTTTCAACATAATCTTGCTGCTGCTGCTAAGTAGCTTCAGTCGTGTCCTACTCTGTGTAACCCCATAGATGGCAGCCCACCAGGCTCCCCAGTCCCTGGGATTCTCCAGGTAAGAACACTGGAGTGGGTTGCCATTTCCTTCTCCAATGCATGAGAGTGAAAAGTGAAAGTGAAGTAGCTCAGTCATGTCCAACTCTTAGCTACCCCATGGCCTGCAGCCTACCAGGCTCCTCCATCCATGGGATTTTCCATGCAAGAGTACTGGAGTGGGGTGCCATTGCCTTCTCTGCTTAATCTTGCTAGCAGGTGAAATTAGTGCAATTGTACAGTAGTTTCAACATTCTTTGGCATTGTCCTTTAGAACTGGAATGAAAACTGACCTTTTCCAGTCCTGTGGCCACTGCTGAGTTTTCCAAATTTGTGGGCATGTTGAGTGCAGCACTTTCATAGCATCATCTTCTAGAATTTTAAATAGCTTAGCTAGAATTCTGTCACCTCCACTAGCTTTGTTTGTAGTGATGCTTCCTAAGGCCCACTTAACTTCACACTCCAGGATGTCTAGCTTTAGGTGAGTGACCACATCATGGTGGTTATCCAGATCATTAAGATCTTTTTTGTAAGACACAGTTCTGTGTCTTCTTGCCACCTCTTCTTAATATCTTCTGCTTCTGTTAGGTCCTTACCTTTTCTGTCCTTCATCATGCCCATCCATGCATGAAATGTTCCCTTGATATCTCCAATTTTCTCAAAGAGATCTCTAGACTTTCCCATTCTATTGTTTTCCTCTAATTCTTTGCATTGTTCATTGAAGAACACCTTCTTACCTCTCCTTGCTTCTCTGAAACTCTGCTTTCAGTTGGGTATATCTTTCCCTTTCTCCCTTAACTTTTGCTTCTCCTCTTTCCTTGGCTATTTGTAAAGCTTCCTCAGACAGCCACTTTGCCTTCTTGGATTTCTTTTTGTTTGGAATGGCTTTGGTTACTGCCTCCTATACAATGTTATGAACCTCTATCCATAGCTCTTCAGGCACTCTGTCTACCGGGTCTAATCCTTTGAATCTATTTGTCACCTCCACTGTGTACTCATAAGGGACTTGACTTAGGTCATATCTGAATGGCCTAGTGGTTTTCCCTACTTTCTTCAATTTAAGTCTGAATTTTGCAATATGGAATTCATGATCTGAGCCACAGTCAGCTCCAAGTCTAGTTTTTGCTGTCTGTATAGAGCTTCTCCATCTTTGGCTGCAAAGAATATAATCAATATGATTTTGGTATTGACCATCTAGTGATGTCCATGTATAGAGTCATCTGTTGTATGATTGGAAGAGGGTATTTGCTATAACCAGCATGTTCTCCTGACAAAACTCTTTGCCCTGCTTCATTTTGTACTCCAAGGCCAAACTTGCCTTTTACTCTAGGCATCTCTTGACTTCCCACTTTTGCATTCCAATCCCCTATGATGAAAAAGACATCTTTTTTTTTGGCGTGAGTTCTAGAAGATGTTGTAGGTCTTCATAGAAGCCTTCAAGTTCACCTTCTTTGACATCAGTGGTTGTGGCATGGAGTTGGATTACTGTGATGTTGAATGGTTTGTCTCGGAAATGAACTGAGATCATGCTGTAGTACTGCATTTCGAACTCTTCTGTTGACTTTGCGGGCTACTCCATTTCTTCTAAGAAATTCTTGCCCACAGTAGTAGATATAATGGTCATCTGAATTAAATTCACCCATCCCAGTCCATTTTAGTTCACTGATTCCTAAGAAGTTGATGTTCACTTGCCATCTCCTGCTTGACCATATCCAGTTTCCCTGATCCATGGACCTAACATTCCAGGTTCCCATGCAATATTGTTCTTTACAGTATCAGACTTTACTTAACAAAATATGCATGACTGTTAATCATCACTATAACTGGTCATAAGGTTAGAGGTGATATTTATTACTTCCTTCTTTCACTATTCATTCTGTGCATCTATTGTTCTTTGTCTATGCTTTAGCTGGTTGTGGCCCTTTACCTAGGTAGTGACCCCAACTTTCATTTCTGAAGGATTCAAATCTTTAGTGGTCTTGCCTTTTTTGGGTTCTTTCTTTAATCTTTTCTACTAGAGATGGAAAAACAAGGGATGCCCCAGTGATTCCTCCTAGGTACCAGACAGAATCCTCTCTGTCCTCATTGTTAATTGGGACAGTCCACTCCATCCAGTATTGTAACCTCTCCTCTGGCTATTAGATTAGTGGCACGAGGACCCCAAAATAGTCAGGTGGCAGTTTCAATTTCTCGTTCAATTGGACCATCATTGTGTCCCGTCATGAAAGCATGCCTCCCTTGGCGATATAGCAGATGAGGTAGATGCTTCTCTTCATATCCCTTTGGCCCATCTGAGTCACCTACAACTGCAGTAGAGGCTACCTGCACAATGAAAGCTTTCCCCCACTTCTCTAGTCTCTCCCTCTAGGTTCTCTCACACTCTGCCAAAGGAAAGCCCAGAAATGTGACAGTTAATGTCCTTTAATTGGAGTTGGCAGGTATATGTCCTGCCTTCCTGTCCTCCAAAAGGACAATTCTGAAGTTTATTCCATACGTTTTTTCAGAGGTTTCTTGGTGATAATGAGCTTCAGTTTCCCATGAGTGATTACTTTCTCATCCTTACACACCTTATTGTCTTTTCTTCTTTCTCTGACTCATTTTCCTCCCTTCATCACTTGTGCTCATTGGAGTGATCTTCCAGATAAATTGCCTGGACACAAGGTTCTGTCTTAGGACACGAACACAAACTAAGACAGGAATCAAGACCTATAAAAAAAAAAAAAGAGGAATTTATGACTGAGGAGAAGGGAAACTAAATTTTGTCAGTGGCTTATTAGGTATAATAGTTTCCAGAACCTGGGTATTGTGACTGTAAGAGAAACAGCACCATCTGTTGGTCACTGGCTCAGAGCATAAACTGCATCCTGGTAGCACTGGATCTCACAGATTGGTCCCACAAGTAGTGCTGTAATTGGCGCTTCCCAAGTGGTGCTAGTGTTACAAGTGGTGCTAGTGTTAAAGAACCCACCTGCCAATGCAGGTAGATGTAAGAGACACAGGTTCAATCCCTGGGTCAGGAAGATCCCCTGGAGGAGGGCATGGCAACCCACTCCAGTAGTCTTGCCTGGAAAATCCCATGGACAGAGGAGCCTGGTGGGCTACAGTCCATAGGGTCACAAGGTTGGACATGACTGAAGCTACTTAGCACAAACGCAGTGCTGTAATTATGACTTCAGTAGGTAATTCCATCAATCTGTTGGATTAGATGTTCTCAGATGATGGGGTACGTGGTAATATTAGTGAAAAACAAGAGTCTGAGCCAATTTCTCTTGCTTTCAAATGAGGTCCTTGGTGAGAAGCAATCTTATATGGATATAATGATAATGAGTCATGGAATCATCACATTCCATAACTCCACAGATCTTGTTGCTGGTAGAACTATTTTGGATAAGGAAAGAAGAAAGAAGTAGCTATTCAAGTGAGAATAAATCTCTGGCCCATTTTGATGGAAACGGTCAAATATAATCAGCATGCCCTCAGTGCCCTGAGGAAGAGTGCCATAACAAGAGTTCAATATTGGCTTCTGCTCTTGCAGTCTGAGCTCTCTGCCTTGGGGAGGAAAGTCCACAGTGTGGAGCCCTTATCCCTACTGCCATGGCTACCAGTACACAAGCCTGGTGAACAAAGACTGGGAGGCTGAATAATGGAGCCAATAAATACTCACAGAATGGGTCTTCTCCCTGATTATTAGCAGCTTTCTCTGTTTTTAAAAATTAATTAACTGACTGAAGTATAGTTGATTTACAATAATGTGTTAGTTTCAGGTGTACAGCAAAGTGATTCAGTTATGCATATTTTCCTTATTTTTCAGGCTCTTTTCCATTATAGATTATTACACGATAGTAAATCCTTGTTTTTCTTCTTTCTTTCATCAGTTTTGTAAATGGTAGTTAGTATCTGCTAATCCCAAGCTCCTAATTTATCCTTCCCTATTCTGTTTCCATTTTCTGCTGATGGGTGAGGGTGAGCACCGAAAAATCAATGCTTTCAAACTGTGGTACTAAAGAAGACTCTTCAGAGTCCCTTGGACTGCAAGGAGATCCAACCAGTCAATCCTATAGGAAACCAACCCTGAATATTCATTGGAAGGACCAATGCTGAAGCTTCAGCTTCAATACTTTGGCCACCTGATGCAAAGAGCTGACTCATTGGAAAAGACTCTGATACTGGGAAAGATTGAGGGCAGGAGGAGGAGACGAGAGGATGAGAGGGTTGGATGGCATCACCAACTCAATGTACGTGAGTATGAGCAAGCTCCGGGAGATGGTGAAAGACAGGGAAGCCTGGCATACTGCCATTCATGGGGTCACAAAGAGTCAGACATGACTGAGTGACTGAAAAACAACTTCCCTTTCCTCTTTGGTAACCATAACTTTGTTTTCTATGTCTGTGGGTCTATTTCTGTTTTGTAAATAAATTAATTTGCATTATTTTTTAGATTCCACATTTAAGTGATATCATATGATATTTGACTTTCTCTGCCTGACTTACTTCACTGAGTATGATAATCTCTAGGTTCATTAATACTCCTGCAAATGGCAATATTTCATTCTTTTTATGACTGAGTAATATTTCATTGTATACACACACACATCTTCTTTATCTGTTCATCTGCTGATGGACATTTAGTTTGCCTCCATGTCTTGGCTTCTATAAATAGTGCTGCTATGAACATTGGGGTGCATGTTCATCTTTTCCAATTAGAGTGTTCATCTTTTCTGGATATTTGACCAGGAGTGGGCTTGCTGAATCATATGGTAGAAGAACTTTCTCTTCAGTGGATGCCTTTGGGTAAGCTTTCAAATAAGAAGCAAAAATCTTCATGCATGCATGCTAAGTCACTTCAGTCTGACTCTTTGCAATCCCATGGACTGTAGTCCACCAGACTCCTCTGTCCATGGGATTCTATGGGCAGGAATCCTGGAGTGGGTTGCCATTTCCTTCTCCAGGGGATCTTCTCAACCCCGGGATTGAATCTGGGTCTCCTGCATTGCAGGCAGATTCCTTACTGACTGAGCCCCAGGGAAGCCTGCTGAGCCACTAGGAAAGCCCAAAAAGGCCAATTTTGAGAGATCCATTAGTGGCTCAGCTGGTGAGGAACCTGCCTGCCAATGCTGGAGACACAGGAGACACAAGAGACAAGGGTTTGGTTCTTGGGCCAGGAAGAAGCCCTGGGGAAGGAAACGGCAACCCACTCCAGTATTCCTGCCAAAAAAGTGCCTTGGATAGAGGAGCCTGGTGGGCTACAGTCCATGGGACTGCTAAGAGTCAGACACAACTAAGCATGCACACATGGTTACTCATGGTATTCATATTCCTCTTCCATAGATTTCCTTGTTACCAATAATCCAATATTATACTTTTACAAGTGTCTGAGCAATAGGCAAATGTTACTTACTACCTATGAGCCAGAGTAGATCTGTACCTCAGACCATGATTCTTATAGACTAAGTGGACATCCACATGTACTGCCCAAAGCCCTCCCCACTGGGAGAGTTGATTTTCACATTTTCTTTCAAAGCTGCTCCTGGGTAATATAATAACAATCCACTTCCAGCTGATGCCAACATATGGTGCAGGCCTATCTTTAAACTAGGCCCAAGTTTTATTTTATTCTGCTTTGTTTTCCTCTAAGTGATGGTCATAGGGAACTCCTCATGAGGCCCTAGAGTCCCTGCCATCTGCCTGTGCCACTTACCTGTGTCCTCCTGACCCAATCAAAGGTAATCTTTCCATGCTATTTTTAATTGATGATGGTTTGTTGGTATGTATGTCTAATATTGGGCTTCCCAGGTGGTGCTAGTGTTAAAGAACTCACCTGCCATTGCAGGAGATTTAGGAGACTTGGGTTCGATCCCTGGGTTGGGAAGATCTCCTGCTGGAGGCACAGCAACCCACTCCAGTGTTCTTGCTTGGAGAATCTAATGGACAGAGGAATCTGGCAGGCTATGGTCCATGTGTCACAAAGAGTTGGGTATGACTGAAGTGACTTAGCACACATGCACATATCTTACGTCATGGCACGTCAAGATCGGCAGATCAGAGAACATCAGTCTTTATGTCATCATGATCCAGTCTATCAGAATCTACTGCTATTTCAGCATAAGAGGGCATGGTATAATGTAAAAAACTTGAAGTCCTGTGCTTTGAATCTCTTATTGGGATTTGTACAAGGGTCCATACAGCATCCTCACTTGCCACAGAAACTTAGATCTTCTAGATTATTAGACTTGATTGGCAGAGCCTGGACCTGCTGCAGAGCCTTTTTATTTTCTGGGAACGCAGATTTCTCAGTAAATGGCTCAGAGAAATACATCCAGATGTGGTGTATGTTGCCTCCAAAATCCAAATGCACCCACTATGTTTGTGCCTCTTTCTTAGTGTTCGGATGCACAAGGTACAGTAACCTGTCTTTAGCTTTAACACAGGGATTCTTGACTTTTTCATCTTGACATTTTGAACTTGATAGTTCTTGATTGTGAGGAGGTGCCCTGTACTTTTCAGGATGTTTAGCAGCATCCTTGGGTCTCTGCCCACAAGATGCCAATAGCCACTAACTCCCTTCCCTACAGCTGTGACAACCAAAAATGTCTCCAGATAGTGTCTGCTCAATGTTCAGTAGGGGACAAAATTGTCTCTGCTTGAGAACCACTGCTGTAGAGGAATAGTGCAATACTCCTTTCACAGAAGTTGTGTGTCTCTGGCATTCATGTATCTTACTGAGAATATTTGCTACTTCCTGTTCACTGAGTCAGTCAACAGATGCTATTAGTGTCTGGATCAGATGAATGTTTCACGGGATGTCCAGATGGTCAAGGTCCATGTGGGCTACACTGTGACAGTATTTGAGAATTGACATGGACCTGAAGTAAAACTATAAAAGTCAGTTACTGTTCCTGACATACGAAAATGTGTTGCTTTGATTTTCTGTGCTAATTGATTTGAAGGGAAAATGACTTGCCAGATCAACAGCTGCATACTACCTGGGCAGGACTAGGTTGATGTGTCTCAGCAAAGATGCCATATCTGGATCAAAAGGTGCAAGTGGAGTCGCTGCCTAGTTTTGTTTTTTTTTTTTTTTTTGACTTGACAAATATTTATTAAGCACCTATCACACATTCAACAGTGTTTTAGGTATTAATAATGTACCTGTGAACAAAGGAATCATGATTTATGTTTATCTATTAACAATAGTTTGATGTAAATCAAAACTACAGTGAGATATCACCTCACACCAACCAGAATGAGTATCATCAAAAAACCCACAAACAACAAATGCTGGAGAGGGTGTGGAGGAGAAGGGAACCCTCTTACACTGTTGGCAGGAATGTAACTTGGTACAACCATGAGAGAACAGTATGGAAGTTCCTTAAAAAGCTAAAAATAGAGCTACTATATAACCCTGCAATCTCACTCCTGGTCATACATCTGGAGAAAAACATGATCCAAAGGATACATGCACCCCAATGTCCATTGCAACACTGTTTACAATAGTGAAAACATGCTGCTGTTGCTGCTAAGTCGCTTCAGTCGTATCTGACTCTGTGCCACCCCATAGACGGCAGCCTACCAAGCTCCTCTGTCCCTGGGATTCTCTAGGCAAGAATACTGGAGTGGGTTGTCATTTCCCTCTCCAATGCATGTATGCATGCTAAGTTGGTTCAGTCATGTCTGACTCTGTGTGACCCCATGGAGAGCAGCCAACCAGGCTCCCCTGTCCATGGGATTCTCTAGGCAAGAATACTGGAGTGGGTTGCCATTTCCTTCTCCAGGACATGGAAGCAACCCAAATGTCCACTGACAAAGGAACAGATAAAGAAGATGTGGTACATATAAACAACATTTCAAAATCTCCTGAGTAGAAGCTTGGATAATCTGAATTTCTGTCTAGTTTTGCCACTGGCAAAAGCAGGAATTATACAGAAGTGAGATGAAACTCATCACTTTTGCATCTATCAAATCTTTGATGGTGGCACCGATCCCTGCAATTCCCGGAGGGCTGTGATATTGCATTTGGCTTGGAGAATTCAATGGACAGTACAGTCCATGGGGTCGCAAAGAGTTGGAAACGACCGAGTGACTTACACTTTCAGTTTCACTTTACCATTTAGTTAGGGAAGGGCAGTTCCAGGGGCCACTTGGCTCTGCCTAACGTAATAGTCCTTTTGCATGGGTCAGGAAGCTAGTGCAGGAAATCTACCAGTTGCCAAGCCTATCTAGTCTAAACATGCATTTAGGACCTGGAAAATTAACTCAGCATGGGTTTACAGAACTCTCTGAGCCCTCTGTGTGATTGACTTGGATATAAGCTTATTATCTGCTTACCTGAAGCCCTCAATCTATCCAGGGGTCCCAAAGGATTAGCATAAATTCAGATCAGTGTCTAATAATCCTTCAAAGTCTGGATACGTCCCGGCCCTCAGTGCATGCTCATTCTTTTAAACGCCACAGGTCCTTTGGGGAAAGTCTTAGAGAAAGATTTATGGCATACAGTTGTGACAAGGTTGCAGTGTCCTTCCTCAAGAGGACCCAGTTTCTCCTTTAATCACTGGACCCTGGGTACGTGCTATAACCAGGAACTGAATTAGAGGCCAAGACTTCCTCTTGTGACAATTCAAGTGAGGTTTCTGTGTACCAGAACGTTAGTTCTCCGGGTTGTGTATATCAAGGAAAACTTTAGTAGGCTACCCATCCATTAATATTTCAGTCCTAGGGACCCTGTCATCAAGTTGGTACCCCCACAGATCCCTGAGGATCAAAACATTCTGACTACCACTCTGCTCCTACTGTCCATTGTGGTGCATCATGGTAACTGTGGCTCCTTGTCTCTATGGTTTATTATTGGCACATGGCCCCGCCACTCTGGCAACATTCCCACTGAAACCAGGAAACCCATTTCAATCATCATTGGTCCAAAGAGGAGAGGCATTGCAGAGCTTCCAAGGAGGCCTGTGTTTCTCTAAAGTTTTCTCAATGTCTTGGTGCCCTCTGACCCCTTCTACAAAATATAGTCAGAAGGGTGAGCAGGTTGCACATAATAAATTTACTCCAACATTCCCATCACCTTGACTCTTTCATGTGTGACCCTGTAGCTTGACTTTTTTGTGTGAATCTTTACATTTCTTTCTCCCTGTTACACATGCTGTCAATTCAGTTGAGTTCAACTCTTTGTGACCCCGTGGATCCATCAGGCTTCTCTGTTCATGGGTTTTCCCAGCAAGAATACTGGAGTGGGCTGCCACGTCCTACTTCAGGGGATCTTCCTGATCCAGGGATCAAACTTGCACTTCCTGTATTGCAGGAAGATTCTTTACGCTGAGCTACCAGGGAAGCCCTCCTTCTCCCCATTATTTGAGTGAAATTCTGACTGCTTAGTTTCATTAAATGTAGGCCACTACTGAATCCTGGTTTCAATCAACCAGATCAGGCAGGTTGCTAGAGGTGCTCCCTTTAGAACATTAAGAGCAGAAGGACACCTGTGTTTAATCTGACATATTATATTCTAGCCTTTCTTTTGTAATACCCTTAGAATCTACTCTGATACAGTTTTCCAGGCTATTGCTAGTGTAAATACAAAAGATACTGTAACTGTTTAGGTGTATAAGCTCATTTATCTATTTATTATCTGGAATCTACCTTATAATTCTCTCCTGGTTCCCTGGATTTAACTTTAGAAGTGGGTTTGGAGATGGTAGGGGGATAGGATTTGGGAGAATAGATATATCTTTTCAAGGCAACTGCTGCATATATATTCTTTCAACAGGGGAAGGTCAGTAAGGAGATGGGGCTTGGGGGATATTTATGGGGCTAGTTGGAGGTCACCTCAAATGTCCCCATCTTAAGTCACAGGACCATGCTAGTTTCCAGTTGATATCCTAACTTTAAGGCAGTGACTTAGGCTGTGAATTCAATGTCATCACATTTTAGCAACTTGAACAAATATATTTGGTTCTGATCCTCAACCATGTTTTGTCCTTAAGTGGTAAGAAACAAGAGATTCTCCATGCCACTGTAGAAGCTTTCTGGTTCTCTGATCACACATTTAGCTGAGAGTTTAAAGCTCTGAATTTAATATTTTCCCTCTCTAAGCTGCCTAATGCTTGTGAAGTTGTCAGCCTACTCTGCAGTCCTTATAATTATCATGACTAACACATAGTGAAGTACAGTAGCTCCAAATTTTATTTCCTTACTTTCATCTGGCATTTTCTTACAAGCAACTGCAGATACTAATTTAAGCAATTATAGTACTATTGCTTGCCCTGGATTACTAGAATTTTATTTTCTACTTGTTGGAAGTGATAAGGGCATTCAAGTTAAACAGGTGAGCAAATTAAACTCCTGGTGAACAATGGAAAGATGTGATGTTATCAGAACCTCAAAGCTAAGGCTGTCAGGCAGAACCTAGAGCCATGGCAGGAGGTTCCCAGGTGGAGTTGGAGCCACAGAGATGTTGTATTAACCACTGGAGATGATGCTTGAGGGAGAGCAAGAGAGAAGAAATCTCTTGGCTTCTCCTCGCCTACTGCTGAAAGCAAAAAGCAGCAGTGAAGCCAGGGGATTCACCTGAGAGAAGCAAGAGAGGCTGGTTTTGTAGTCCTCTGTAATTCAATTCCAGTCTTATGGAAAACTTTACTTTTTACTGAGTGAGTCCTTGTTCCTTGTTTTCAAGGGGATCTAACTATCAGAGTTTGTACAAAGTGCTTTGGAAGCCCAGTGGAGAGAGCAGCCAAGCTTGCTGCAGGTGTGCAAGAAGGGTTATCTGAGGTCCCAGAGGTGAGAGGGAGTTTGCCAGGTGGAAAAGAAGAGCAGGTGTATACTGGAGGGACCAGCGTGTCAGAAGTCAAGAGGTGGGGCAAGACAGGCAGCTAAAGAAAAAGGGACAGTTGTATGATAGTACGTGCCTGTCACTGCAGTGTACTAAGTCACTTCAGTCATGTTTGACTCTTTGCAACCCCCTGAACTATAGCCTGCCAAGCTTCTCTGTCTGTGGGATTCTCCAGGCAAGAACGCTGGAGTGGGTTGCCATTTTCTTCTCCAGGAGATCTTCCTGAACCAAGGATCAAACCCATGTCTCCTGCATTGGCAGGCTGGTTTACTACCAGTGTCACCTGGAAAGCCCTATATGATAGAAAAAAGTGAAAGTTAAAGTGTTAGTCACTCAGTTGTGTCTGACTCTGTGCAACCCCATGGACTGTAGCCCACCAGGCTCCTCTGTCCATGAAATTCTCCAGATAAGAATCCTGCAGTGGGTAGGCATTCCCTTCTCCAGCGGATTTTCTCGACCCAGGGACTGAACGCATGTCTCCTGCACTGCAGGCAGATTCTTTACCATCTGAGCCACCAGGGAACCCTCTATATGATAGTACCTACCTCATATTTGTTTTAAGGCTAAATGAAAAAAATAAACAGTCACTGGTACAATCTGAGCTCTAACTGTACACTAAACTATTTTAAGTGCTTTCTAAAAATTGATTCATTTAAGACTCACAAAAACTCATTAAAGTGTATCTTAAAACTACATTTTACAGATGAGAAAAAATGAAGTTTAGAGAGTTTAGTAATTTTCCCAAGGTGACACACTTACATGACCTGAACCCAAAGTCAGAGTCTTTACTTTTGCTGTTCAGTTCAGTTGGTTTGGTGAGAGATTTCAACATGGGAATGGTTGTTTAGATGCTTACGGAAATGACAGTGAGAGGAGAAAGGGGACAATGATAAGAGGAATAAGGCCCTAACCACCTTTTATGAAAGGGCAATATGTGCTCTCTTTACCCTACTCATTTTATTTAATTATCATCTCTACCCTTCTCTAGGAAGGTACGGATTTTTATCTATTGTTTACTTATTAACTCCAAGCATCTAGAATAGCATCTGACATACAGTAAGTGTTCAAAAAACACTTGTTAAATGAAAGAGCAAGTTTTCTAAGAAGGCAGGAGGTGGGAACGGCCTGAACCACCAACGATATGGTTCCTACCCTCACAGCACTTACAGTCTAGCTGCGAGGTAGACTCCACTGTATTCCATAACTTCCTGCATACTGTGGGTAAAAAAGGGAGGGAAAGGTATAATAAGCTTGAGTTTCTCAGCCGGCTGAGAAGTGAATGGGGTAATATTTATGTGATAATTAAGGTCTGAATGGTTCTGACATCGTTGAATTACTTAATTCGTATGTCTTTGAAGTACAGAAAACACAATTGTTAGGTCTTTGTACTTTGATCCTTTCAAGTCTGGCACCCGGGCGGTGCCGAATAAAGCTTTGCGGCAGAGGGTAAGCTGTGTTTGGCTTAGGACTGCACTTTTCTGAAGCAATTTCAGAGTTACAGATTTCTGAGGCGGACTTCTAGGTTCTTTATCTATGGGACAGACTATGGTGATAAAGGAAGCAGAGGGAAGGGGTGTGGCCAAGAGTGGGATGCAAGCACGGCCTGGGGAAGGGAACAGACCCGAGAAGCAGCCGCGCCCCGGTCACGAAAGAAACCCACGCCCTACCTCCCGCCTCGGCGGCCCGTCGGCGGGAACCTGGCTGCGCTTGCGCGCGGGTTGCCGGTGAGTGGAGCACTGAGGGGCGCGGCCGCAGCTGGGAGTCACGTGGTGCGCCGGCCAGCCGCCCCGCCCCTCCGCAATCGCCCCGCCCCGCCCCTTTCCCGGCGGGACGCTCGGAGCCGCCCCGAACTGCGCAGGGCGGCCAGGGGTGAGTGTCCGCGAGGGGCGCGCGTTACGCAGAGCCGGGAGATCCTGGACTGGGGTGCGGGTCGGCGGAAGGCGTAGAGGGGGCCGAGGGGACAAAATGGCGGCGGGGTACGCCCTTTCACCCCCTCCCCTCACCTGGGAGTGCGAGCGGAGAGGGACAGGGAACACTGCTGGGGGAGGGGAGCCGCGGCAGCTCGGGAGGGCCGTGGGGTCCTCCGAGGAGGCCTGGGGACGGGGGTGGGCAGGCTCTGGGCCTGCCCTGCGTACTCACCTAGGGGTGTGAGCGACAGGGGACTCCGCGCACCCTGCGGGCCGAGAGGTGGGCGGGGGGCTGCTTTACTCCATCAGAGGGGCGGCGCAGGGCGGCCGCGGGTCGACGCTTTCGGAATGTCCAAACTGCTAGGGGCTAACGGAGGAGCCGTCCTCCCAGCCTTTCATTTGACAGGTGATCGTCACCGTGTCATTCTCAGCGGGGTCTACCACGCTTTTCCTGCACGTTGACTCGGGTGTTAGCTCTGTCCGGGAAGCAGGGCGGGAAAGGTCTCTGCGTCTTACAGATGCGTGAATTGAGGCCTGGAGGGGTAAGGAGTTTAACCAGGGCCTGGCACCTGGGTGCAGTAGAACCTAACCTTCTGCCTGTTTTGGTGCTCCTTGCCCAGCCCTTCATTCGTACCTTCCCTCCCGTGCCAGTGAGGGACGGGATTGTTTGAAAGCAGACAGAAAACTGGTCCTCCAAGCAGCACCTGCTGCTGTCAAGTGGCTCCCGCTGAGATGTGGCCCGCCCGCTTGAGAGCAGCTTCTTCCTGTTGTTGGTGATCTGTATTCCTCATTCTATTTGTGCCAAGTTATTCTAACATGAAAATAGCTCTTCAGTATAATATCTTATTGAAGAGTCATTCCTTATATATAAGCACATGTTGATTTTACCAGCGTTAGCAATTTCGTTCCCATCAATGTCAACGATCCGAGGTGGAAGAATGGGATAAGCATTGTACATTTTACCAGTGGGGAAACTGAGGTCATTCCTTGCCCCAGGTCAGCCGCTGGTAAATGGTTCATCTGGAATTAAGCTTTTTAAACCTAAGGTTGGTATTCTGACCAATGCCCCAATCTAGTTTATATTGATGCTCTGGTCCTTGTATTTTTTTTTTTTGTCGTTGTTGTTAAATACGACTTTTCCTCAAAATGTGTTTGTGGCAGATTGACTTATGCTGCATATTGAAGTGATTTGAATAATATCCATTAAGGAATTAATTACAGAGTCAATTTTTATTATGATTTGAAAAGGTGTCGGTGGAAGTGTGGCTTAATGGCTTTGAAGACAAACTGATCTGAGTTTGAATCCCAGCTCTCCTACTTGTCCTTTGACAGACAAATTTTTCTGAGCCTTGGTTTCCTCACCTATAAAATATGGATATTATTGTCTATCTCACAAGTTTGTTGATAGCAAGTAAATGAGGTGTCTTAAGCTTTAGAACTGCTTCTGGCCCATATTAAGCACTCAGCATATGCGTTTTTCTTTTCTTTCTTTCTCCCCACTCCATTGAGCTGCAATTTTTTTTTTTTCATTCTCTGAACCCTGATGGTTTAGGTCAGTTTACCTGGTGGATATGTATGGAAGCATAATCAGTGTGGCTATATAGATACAGTTATGAAAAAATTGGTAAATTGAGCTCCAAAGGATCTAGTGTTTTAAGCATAGACTTCAAAATTGTTCTTCCCGCTTCATAGATATTTAAGAATCTCTACGTGTTGATTTGATACTGACTTCACTAATTCCTTCATTTAACCACTATATGAAGGGGATTGACATTGTCGTCTTTCACCTTCACACCCAATCACAACCCAATCTAGTTTAAAGAAGAAGCAAAAATTCTTTGGGAAATCATATAGGAACATTCTTTAAACACTTAGAAAGTGGTAGTGGTATTTAATGGGAAGATAAACAGGATTCTCTGTAATGGTGCAGTCTAATATCCTTTGTGAAATCAGCATTTCTGAAATTGTAGAAATGAAAACGGCCAATGGCTTGTATAACAAAACAAGTCACTAATAAAAATCTTTCCAGTTTTATGCTGGGATGGTAACCTTTTTCACAAATGTGTGTCTGGCTTTGGCGGTAGGTCTTACGGAATATAAAGAGAAAGATCTACAGTCCATTGGTGGAGACATCCTTAAAAAATATTAGGAAGTATTTTTTTTGCTCTGTGACATGAAACACTAAAGATTTCATGAAACTTTACTAAAATAATTTATACATTTTAGTGATAACTTCCTAAAGTAAGTTTATTACATATTTTGAAAATATATGCAAAGTGGAGAGAATAGAAAAATTAATTTCTATGTACCAATCTATTTCAGCAATTACCTATGCACAGACAATCTTGCCCCACAAAAGCTGTCACTTCCCATTCTTTTGGAAGAAAATCTCAGACATCATATTTCATTTGTAAAGATTTCTCTATGTGTCAAGCTTGCTTTTAATATACTGTAGGAAAGGAGAGGTAATTTTGATATTTTCAAAGAGGCATGGGTTTATGGAAGAAAATAAATACCTCTTCAGTTCAGTTCAGTCTCTCAGTCGTGTCCAAGTCTTTGCAACCCCATGAACTGCAGCATGCCGGGCCTCCCTGTCCATCACCAACTCCCGGAGCCTACCCAAACTCATATCCATTGAGTTGGTGATGCCATCTAACCATCTCATCCTCTGTTGTCCCCTTCTCCTTGTGCCCTCAATCTTTCCCAGCATCAAGGTCTTTTCAAATGAGTCAGCTCTTTGTATCAGGTGGCCAAAGTATTGGAGTTTCAGCTTCAACGTCAGTCCTTCCAATGAACACCCAGAACTGATCTCCTTTAGGATGGACTGGTTGGATCTCCTTGCAGTCCAAGGGACTCTCAAGAATCTTCTCCAACACCACAGTTCAAAAGCATCAATTCTCTGGCACTCAGCTTTCTTTATAGTCCAACTCTCACATCCATACATGACTACTGGAAAAACCATAGCTTTGACTAGATGGACCTTTGCTGGCAAAGTAATGTCTCTGCTTTTTAATATGCTGTCTAGGTTGGTCATAACTTTCCTTCCAAGCAGTAAGCGTCTTTTAATTTCATGGCTGCAGTCACCATCTGCAGTGATTTTGGAAAGGAAAAGGAAAGGAAAGTGAAGTCACTCAGTCATGTCCAGCTCTTTGCGACCCCATGAACTGTAGCCTACCAGGCTTCTCTGTCCATGGGATTCTCCAGGCAAGAATACTGGAGTGGGTTACCATTTCCTTTCCAGACCCAGGGATCAAACCTGGGTCTCCCGCATTGGAGGCAGACGCTTTAATCTCTGAGCCACCAGGAAAGCAGTGATTTTGGAGCTCCCCCAAAATAAAGTCAGCCACTGTTTCCACTGTTTGCCCATCTATTTGTCACGGAGTGATGGGACTGGATGCCATGATCTTAGTTTTCTGAATGTTGAGCTTTAAGCCACCTTTTTCACTCTCCTCTTTGACTTTCATCAAGAGGCTCTTATAGTTCTTCTTCACTTTCTGCCATAAGGGTGGTGTCATTTGCATATCTGAGGTTATTGGTATTTCTCCTTGCAGTCTTGATTCCAGCTTATGCTTCCTCCAGCCCAGTGTTTCTCATGATGTACTCTGCATATAAGTTACATAAGCAAAGTGACAATATACAGCCTTGAGTACTCCTTTTCCTATTTGGAACCAGTCTGTTGGTCATTGTCCAGGTCTAACTGTTGCTTCCTGACCTGCATACAGGTTTCTCAAGAGGCAGGTCAGGTGGTCTGGTATTCCCATCTCTTTCAGAATTTTCCACAGTTGTTGATTGTGATCCACACAGTCAAAGGCTTTGGCATAGTCAATAAAGCAGAAATAGATGTTTTTCTGAAACTCTCTTGGTTTTTCGATGATCGAGCGGACATTGGCAATTTGATCTCTGGTTCCTCTGCCTTTTCTAAAACCAAGATGAAATACCTCTTAGTTGATATATTCATGGTAATAAATATAGGAGTGATCAGAATTGAAAACTTCATTAAATAACTTGGAATTATAAAATGTCTGTATTGCTTTTCAGAATACTTACTTTACTGTTATACACTTATTTTCCAGTTGGCAAATGTGAAAAATTAACAAAATAGTTTTGAGTGTGCTGACATCAGCATTGTTTAAGTTTCAGTCTCAAAAAGTAAATACTCAAGATTTTCTTTTATTTTAGAAGAGGCAAAAACATGAGTGATAAATTTTATGAACGTTGGAGAGTAACTAATTGAAACCCTGATTTTTCTAGAATTTACTGACAAATACGAGACAGTTCATGGATAGAAGTACTGTCGTTACTTTGGTTAGTTGGGCCTATACTTTTTAGAGTCATGCTGATAGCAGACTTCTTCCTATTTTGGGCATGCCATTTGATTCTTGCCTTTTTAGAACCCGTGCGCCTGAACTCAGAGAGGACAGATGCCTTTCCTGGCACTTGAGCCAGTCTTCACATTTTTATCTCTAGGACTCTCAGGTGTCTGTACATTCTGGGACTGCAGGGCAGGGTAGGACAAGTGAGACTTCAGTTCCTCACAGGCAGCAACCTGTTCAGAAACCTTGGGCCCAGTTAGTCATTCCCTGCTTACTAACTTTTTTTGTGTGTGTGTACTCTAGTTTCTGCTTGGCCATTGTTTTCCTGTAGCCTGTAGTTCTCAAATTTAATTTGAGTAGCCCTCTCAGTATTTTGCCATATTCATTTTTTTATATTGGCTGATTTTTCATTTATGGTGGTGTTATGGTTCCTTTTAAAATTTAAGTAAAAATGTAGTTTTTTTCATAGAAAAATATTATGTAGAGAATAGCACAGATGGTAGTTAAGACAAGTATGAAAGTAGTAACTGAAATTTTGGAAATTCTAAGTCCTTTTTAAAAAAAGCTTTATTGAGATATTTCACATAGAAAATTCATCCGTTAAAGTGTACATGTCAGTGGTTTTTTTTTTTAAAAATTTGCATCTACAAATCAGTAAATGTGACATGCCACTTTAACAAAAAGAAGGCTGAAAATCATATGATTATCTCAATAAATGCAGAAAAAAGCATGTGACACCATTTAACACTCATTTATGATAAACACTCTCAACACAGTGCGTTTAAGAGGAATATACGTCAACATAATAAAGGCCATATATGAAACAGACCTTCAGTTAATATCATACTTAATGGTGAAAAGCTTAAAGCTCTCTCTCTAAAATTGGGGCAAGACAAAGATGCCAACTCTTGCCACTCTTATTCAACATAGTATTGGAAATCCTAGCCAGAGCACTCAGGCAGGAAAAGGAAATAGAAGGCATCCAAATTGGAAAGAAGATGTAAATTCATCACTATTTGTGGATAACATGATTTTATAAATAGAAAACCCTAAAGATGCCACCAAAAAACTATTAGAAATAAATATAGGGGAATTCCCTGGCAGACCACTTGTTAGGACTCCATACTTCCACTGCAGGGGGCACAGGTTGATCCCTGGTTGAGGACCTAAGATTCCACATGCTGATAAGCCAAGAAAAGAAAGAAGAGAAATAATAACTACAGTATAGTTGCAGGATATAAAATAAAAATACAGGAATCTGTTGTATTACTATATGCTAACAATGTGCTAGCAGAAAGAGAAATTAGGAAAAGAATCGTATTTAAATTTGCAATAAAATAATAAAATAGGAATAAAAGTAAGGATTTGAAAGACCTTTAAACTCAAAAATGTAAGACATTGTTGAAAGAAATTTAAGAAGACACAAATAAATAGATATTCCATGCTTATGGATTGGAAGAATTAATATTGTTAAAAAGGCCATATTACCCAGTGCAGTCTACAGATTTCAGTGCAATCCTGTCAACATTCCAGGGATATTTTTCAGAGAAATAAAGCCAAAAATTATGAACATTATATAATATTAAGATTTATATAGAGGCACAAGGTACTGAATAGCCAAAGCATCCTGAGAAAAGAACAAAACTGGAGGTATCACACTCCCTGATGGCAAACTATTTTGAAAAGCCATAGTAAGCAATACAGCATGGCATTGGCAGAAAAATAGATACACTTACCAGTAGAAGAGATTTGAGAACTAAGCCCACTCATATATGGACACTGATTTATGACAAAGGTGCAAAGCTCATACGATGGAGGAAGGACGGCTCTGTCAACAGATGCTCCTAGGAAAGCTTGACAGCAGGATGCAAAAAAAGAAACTAGACTGCTGTCTCACACTGCGCACAAAAAACAGCTCAAAATGAGTGAATGATTTGCATGTAAGACCTGAAACCATAAAACTCCTAGAAGAAACTGTGGGTAGTATGTTCCTTGACATCAGTCTTAGCAATATCTTTCTAGATTAGTTTCTTAAGGCAAGTGGAAACAAAAGCAAAAGTCAACAAATGGTACTACATTAAATTAAAAAACTTATGTGCAGTAAAGGAAACCATCAACAAAACAAAGACAACCTCCTGAGTGGAAGAAGGTATTTGCAAATGATGTATCTGATAAGGGGTCAATATCTAAAATGTATAAAGAACTAATACAGCTCAACAGCAACAAAAAGGAACAATTCATTGAAAAGTGGGCAGATGATCTGAATAGTTATTTTTCCAATGAAGACATGCAAATGACAACAGACACATGAAAAGGTGTTTAACATCATTAATTAATAGGGAAATGAAAATCTAAACTATAATGAGATATCTCTTCATGCCAGGTAGAATGGCTATTATTGCAAAGCCAAGAAATAACAACTGTTGGTGAGGATATGGAGAAAAGGGATATGTTATGCGCTATTGGTGGGACTATAAATTGGTGCAGGCACTTTAGAAGATATTATGGACATTCTTCAAAAATTTGGAATAGATCTACCGTATGATCCAGCTATCCCACTTTCAGGTATTTATTTAAGGAATATGAAAACACTAATCTGAAAAGATAACTGTGCCCCCCATGTTCATTGCCACATTATTTATAATCACCAAGATGTGGAAACAATCTAAGTGTTCATCAATAGATGAATGGGTAAAGAAGATGTGAGATATATATATATATATATATATACATTTGTATATACACATAATGAAATACTACTCAGCCATAAAAAGATGAAATCTTGCCATTTGCAACAGCATGGATAGAGCTTGAGCGTACTATGCTCAGTGAAGTAAGTCACATGGGAGAAAGACAAATACTGTAAGATTTCACTTATGTGAAATATAAAAACAAAAAATAAGTGAACAACCCAAACCAGAAGAAACATGTGGATACAGAGAACAGAATAATGGTCACCAGAGGAGAAGGGACAGGAGGGGAGTAGGGTACAATGGATAAAGGTGGTTAACTGTGTTGACATATGGAATCTAAATTTTTGGTGAGCACACTGTTGGGTATACACAAGTAGAAATATCATGTTGTGTATGTGAATTATGTAACGGTATAAGCCAAGGTCACCTCAATAAAAAATAAATCTTAGAAAAGGCTCCTGCCAATGGTTCAGTCCCTGGGGAGTGTTCTGATTGGCTTATGGTCTCTGGCAGATACTTCAAGATTAGAAAGTGGGTCCTCATCACTTATGGTCTATGCACTTTTTAATCAGGTGTTTTTGTGCTGATTCCTGGGTTGAGTAAATCTACCTGTGAGTCAGAAAACGAAGATCATGGCATCTGGTCCCATCACTTCATGGGAGATAGATGAGGAAACAGTGGAAACAGTGTCAGACTTTATTTTTGGGGGCTCCAAAATCACTGCAGATGGTGACTGCAGCCATGAAATTAAAAGATGCTTACTCTTGGAAGAAAAGTTATGACCAACCTAGATAGCATATTCAAAAGCAGAGACATTACTTGGCCAACAAGGTCCGTCTCGTCAAGGCTATGGTTTTTCCAGTGGTCATGTATGGATGTGAGAATTGGACTGTGAAGAAAGCTGAGCACTGAAGAATTGACGCTTTTGAACTGTGGTGTTGGAGAAGACTCTTGAGAGTCCCTTGGCCTGCAAGGAGATCCAACCAGTCCATTCTGAAGGAGGTCAGCCCTGGGATTTCTTTGGAAGGAATGATGCTAAAGCTGAAACTCCAGTACTTTGGCCACCTCATGTGAAGACTTGACTCATTGGAAAAGACTGATGCTGGGAGGGATTAGGGGCAGGAGGAGAAGGGGACAACAGGATGAGATGGCTGGATGGCATCACTGACTCGATGGACATGAGTCTGAGTGAACTCCGGGAGTTGGTGATGGACAGGGAGGCCTGGTGTGCTGCGATTCATGGGGTTGCAGAGTTGGACACGACTGAACTGAACTGAACTGAACTGTCCATTCCCAGAAGTTCTGTAGGTTTCCTGGACATATTTTCTATTGTTATTTAAAGACAGTTGTTTTGGGGGCTCATCTCTCCTGTGCAGGATCTAGGGGTTGGAGTGCTTGATGTGGAGCTCAGATCCCTCACTTTTCAGAGAAAAGATCCGTACCTTCTGGTACCTCCTGATTGTGAATTGATGCAGCTGGTATTGGGGTTTTCCTTGGCGAAACTGTCTCGGCCTCTCTCATCCTCTGCCTCTCATATCTGTATTGATGTTCTGCCCTTTGTTGTGGAAGTTCTTTTTACCAAGTTTTTATGTCCCTTTCCAGGGAAATTATTCATGTATAGTTTTCGATTTGCTGTATACATAGGAGGAGTTGAGGTCAGGATCTTCCTGCAGCACTATAAGAACCCTCCCCATCCTTTTTTTTTTTTTTTTCCCCAATAGAAATCTTTTCTTAGAGCCGTTTTAGAATTGCAGCAAAATTAGGAGGAAAATGCAGAGTCTTCCCATGTACTCCCTGTCTCTACTCATGTATAGCCTCCCCATTATCAACATCCCTTGCCGGAGTGGTACATTCGTTACCATTGATGAACCTACACTGGCAAATTATTGTGGCCTGAAGTCCATAGTTTACATTACTCTCTACTCTTGGTGTACATTTTATGGGTTAGGACAAATGTATAATGGCATGTGAGGACTTCTCAGGTGGCTCAGTAGTAAAGAATCTGCCTGCCAATGCAGGGAGCAGACCCATGTCGCCCACGTTGGCAGGTGGGTTCTCCGTGACTGAGCCACCAGGGAAGCCTAATGTAACATTTTTAACCTGACACAGTGGTGACATTTAACCTGACATGGGCTCTTGGTGTCACTTCTGTGCTTGCTCGCTCTATTGACTTTTTATTCAAAGGGATGGCTCCTCAGAAATTCTTTGTGGTATTTAAATTTGTGCTACACATGTCCCTTAATGTATTTATTAACCTATAAATTATAGTTCACCCAAGTAAGTTTAATTAGGTCATATTTGCTTATTTTTACATTTGTTTCCTTTGTCTTAGGAGACAGATCCAAAAATATGTTGCCTCAGTTTATATCAAAGAGTGTTGTGCCTGCATTTTCTTCTAGGAGTTTTATGGGTTCTGGTCTTACATTTAGGTCTTTAATCCATTTGGGTTTATTTTTATATTTGGAGTGAGAAAATGTCCCAATTTTTTCTTTTACACGTAGCCGTCCAGTTTTCCCGTCACCAGTTATTAAAGAGACTGTCTTCATTCCTGTTGTATACTCCTTCCTCTTCTGTTGTAAATTAACTGAGCATAAGTGCGTGGGTTTTTTTCTGGGCTCCCTATTCCATTCCACTGATGCACGTGTCTGTTTCTGTGCCATTAGTGTATTGTTTTGGTTATTATAGTTTTGTAGTGTAGTCTGAAGTCAGGGAGTGTGAGTCCAGATTTGTTCATTTTTCTAAAGATTGCTTTTGCTATTCAGTTTCTTTTGTGATTCTAAATGATTTTTAGGGTTATTGATCTAGTTCTCTGTGAACATGTCACAAGTATTTTGACAGGGATTGCATAAATCTGTAGATTGCTTTGGGTAATATTAACAATATGAATTCTTCCAGTCCATAAACATGGGTCATCTTTCCATTTCTTTGTATCATTTTCAGTTTCCTTCATCAGTGTCTTATAGTTTTCAGAGTGTAGGTCTTTTACCTCCTCGGTTAAGTTTATTCCTATATACATATATTTTTTTTTTGATGTGATTTTAAATGGGATTTTTTTTTTTTTGGCTTTCTGATAATTCATTATTAAGTAGAAAAGCAACATATTTCTGTGTGTTAGCCTTGTATCCTGTAACTTTACTAAACCTACTTATCAGTTGTAATATTTTTTTGGTTGGGGCCTTAGGGTTTTTTATATATAGCATCATGTCATTCACAAATAGGGACAGTTTTACTTATTTCCTTCCAATTTGGGTGTCCTGTTTCTTTTTTTTTTTTTTTTGTCCTGTTTCTTTTTATTGTCCAATTGCTATATGTAGGATTTGCAATACTACTGTGTTACAGAGAAGTTGTAAAGGTGGAAATCCTTGTCTTGTTCCTGATCCCAGAGGAAAAACTTTCAGCTTTTCACCATTGAGTATGATGTTAGCTGTGGATTTGTCATAAATAACCATTATTATATTCAAATGTGTTCCTTCTGTACCAACTTTGATGAAAGTTTTTGTCACGAATGGATGTTGAATTTTATCAGGTATTTTTTCTGCATCTATGATTATGTGATTTTTATTCTTCCTTTTGTTAATGTTGTGTATTACATTGATTGATTTACAGATATTGGGTCATCCTTGTATCCCTGGAAAAACCCCTGCTTGATCATGTGTGATCTTTTTATATATTGTTGAAATCAGTTTGCTAGTATTATTTTGAGGATTTTTACATCTGTATTCATCAGAGATGTTGCCCTGTAATTTTCTTTTTTTGGAGTATCTGTGTTTCTTTTTGGTATCAGCATGATGGTGGCATTGTAGGATGAATTTGGGAGTATTTATTCCTCTTTAACTTTTGGAAATAGTTTGAGAAGGATAAGTATTAGTTCTTCATGTGTTTGGTAGCATTCCACTATGAAGCCATCAGTTCCTGAACTTTTGTTTGCTGTAAGTTTATTTATTTATTTATTTTACTAATTCAGTCTCACTGCTAGTGATTGGTCTGTTCAGGCTGCCTATTTTTTCTTGATTCTGTCTTAGAAGTTTGTATGTTTCTAGAAATTTTTCCATTTCTTCTCTTTGTTGCCAGTTTGTTGCCATATTCTTATATGACTTTGTAGTATTCTCTTATGATTTTTTTTTTGTATCTCCATGATATTAGATGTAGTTTCTTCTCTTAATTTCTCATTTTGTTTATTTGGATCCACTTTCTTTTTTTCTTGATGAGCCTGGATGAAGGCTTTAAATTTTGTCATTTCAGAAAACGGGGTGCTGATTAAATTGATCTTTTCTATTTTTTGGTCTCTATTTTATTTATTTCCCCTCTGGTCTTTATTATTTCCTTCCTTCTGCTCACTTTGAGCTTTTTGTTCTTTTTTTTTTTTTCCTAATTACATTAGATGCTAGATTGGATTATTTGTGAATTTTTGTTTGTTTGTTTCCTGACGTAGGCTTATATTGCTATAAACTTCCCTCTTAGGTTTGCTTTTGCTGCATCACATAGGTTTTGGAGAGTTGTGTTTTTATTTTCATTTGTCTGAAGGTAATTTTTGATATTCTTTTTGATTTGTTCATTAATCCCTTGTTGTTTATATTAGTGTGCTGCTTGGTCCCCATGTGTCTATGTTTTTCTTATTTTTCTTCCTGTAATTGATTCTTTTTTCATACCATTGTGGTTAGAAAATTGCTTGATATAAACTTTCTTCAATTTGTTTAGACTTGTTTTGTGGCCTATCATATGATCTATTCTGGGGAACATTCCTTGTGCACTTGAAAAGAATGTGTTGATGTATATCTACTTGTTTTAAACTGGTAGTCATTTAAATAAAAACATATTGTAAAAGGTCTGCATTTTTCTCACTCCCACTATATTTTGTATTCTTTACCTTATATTTTACATCTTCATATGTATCCCTTAACTGTTCATTGTAATTATAGTTGATCGTACAGTTTTTGTCTTTTCATTTTTATGCTGAGTTATTTAAATGGTTGATCCTCAGCCTTTGCTGTATATATTTACCATACCACAGCCCTTAATAGGAAGGGCTAAATGGTTACTTACTGTAATAGTGGAATTTTCCTTTAATAGAAATTTTTACTTCTTGTTGTAGTCTCGTCTTTTCCACTTAGGGAAGACCTTATAACATGTCTTTTAGGATCGGTTTAGAGTTGATGAACTCTTACTTTTTGCTTGTCTGAGAAGTTCTTTATCTCTCTTTCAGTTCTGACTCATAATTTTGCTGGGTAGAGAGTATCCTAGTTTTTCCCTTTCAGCATTTAGAATATTTCCTGCCACTCCTGTCTGGCCTGCAGGCTTTCTGCAGAAGCCTTATGGGTGTTCCCTTGCAGATGACTCTGTCTTTCTCTTGGTGCTTTTAGAATTCTCTCTTTAAGTTTTGCCACTTTAATTATGATATGTTCTGGTGTAGGTCTGTTTGGGTTCATCTTGTTTGGGACCCTCTGTGCTTCCTGTATCTGATTATCTGTTTCCTTCTTCGGGTTTGGAAAGTTTTCAGCCATAATTTTATCAAATACACTTTTGAATGTTTTCCTTCTCTTCTCCCTCTGGGACCCGTATAAAGCAAATCTCAGTATGCTTGGTGTTTTCTTAGATGTTGCTTAAACTGTTCTGATTAAAATTTTTTTTTCTTACTGTTGTGGTTGGGTGATTTCCATTTCTCTATAACTTGGGAAATCTTCTGTATCACCTAGTCTGCTCTTAATGTCCTTCTAGTTTTTTTTTTTAAATTTCATTTATTGCATTCTTCAGATCTAACTGGTTCTTTTTTCTTTTCTAGTTCCTTTTTAAAACCCTCTCTGTGTTCATCTATTCTTCCCCCTAATTTAGTTAGCATTCTTATTCCTGTTTTGATCTTTTCCTGATAAATTGTTTATATTTTTTTGTTTTTTTCTTTTTCTTTCATTTTAAATAAATTCTTCTGTCTTCTCATTTTGATCAACTTTCTGTCTCTGTAAAATTAGGTGAAACTGTTAAGTATGGTGATCTTAAAGGGGTATCCTTTTGTGGGTGTGTCCTTATGCAGTCTGTGTGAGCCTATTGGCTTTGGTGGGAGAGCTGGATTTGAAGTGAGCACGAGTCACATCTTACCCCAGATTTGCTGGCACCTGTCACTGTGATAGGAGGTGGGGCTGTAGAAGGAAGAGCAAGAGTCAGAACCAGGTGTGAGCCAGGACTTTGATGCTCAGTAGAGGACACACCAAGGTGCTGGAGCAGAAGCCTTAAGGGTGGGGCCAAACTGCTTCTCTTCCCTCTTCGTGTATGCTCTCTCCTCTCACAGCATTGGCATCATTCCCCAGAAGGGAGCTACACTGGAGCAAGATGGGTGGGTTGGGGCATGCGCTGGGACTGTCTTGGCACATCACAGTCCACACTACTCTGCATCTGCTGCCTCTGGGAGTGCCAGTAATGGCTGCCCTTGCCTTATTCAGATGCAGAGCTGGGTCTGAGTTGGCACCATCCCTTCACCCGTGCCCTTCCCCTTGACAGTGTCGACCTTCACCCTAGTGGGGAGCTGTGTGGTGGAGCAAGATGGGCCAGGACGTGCGCTGGGGTGATCGTGGAAAGCAGCTAGAGCCACAGGCAGTCCCAGTCTGCTTCCTGTGCCTTGTTTTGGGAGCAAGGAAGCAAGTGTATGCCTGCCCTTAATGAGTGGAATTCAAGTTTCTCACAGTTCCCCTGCCAATCCCACTGGTCTGCACACCAATGAAGGAGATTTGTCTTTCCGGTCTCAGACTCTAGGCCTGGGGTACCCAATATGTGGTTCAGACTCTTCTTCCAAAGAGGATCTCCAAACCCAAGTAATTCCTCTACTTCTGTGTCCCCTCCTTCAGGTGTGGGTTCTCACCTGATCACTTCTCTTTGCTTTCCTTCTTGACTGTGTGGATCTTTCTTTATAGCGTTTGTTATGTAAGAGTTTTTCCACCAGGCTCCACATTGCTTCTTGTCTATTTCTAATTTGTTGTCCAGTGCATATGGATCATATAATATTAATACATAAATTTGTATCTCCCTTAAAAAAAAGCTGTTGGTATCTAGCCTACAGTTGTCTTTATTGGAAAGTTCACTAATTGATTCTGGAATGACCAAAGGAAAAAGGTCAAAAGAGGTAATTCTGCTTAATCAACAAGCCAGCCTACTTCCTTCCTTTTCTTAAAAATCTTTGTTTGGTGCCTACCATTTTAAACATACTATCTTAAATAGAAGAAAAGGAAGATCACTGAAACGCTGATCTTGTCTTTCAAGATTCTAAAATGTAATAGAGGAGAAAATTGTCATCCAAAGGAAATGGGGGAAAAATATAACACCAGTTGAGCATCTTTATGTGCTGGTCTTTATGTCTTATTTTAAAAACTATTTGGGGACTTGTTATGTAACCAATATTGTGTTAACTAGTAGAAACTGTAGTGTGCTACCATTTAACTGTAAAGTAGATACTATTCTCTTTACTCAAGAGAAAACTGAAGTTCTGAGGGATTCATGACTTGTGCAAAAGGTTATGTAATTAGTAGCTTTAATAATTTGCTAAATTGAGATTCAGTCCCATATTATTGTGCTGTCTTTCTCACTGTGTTGTGCTGATTTCAGTAGACGTGTTTCTCATCTAATCCTCCTAACAACCTTATAAATTAAGGATAGCCTTCATTCCCCCCCCCGCCAAACTGTGTGTCCTTTGATCAATTCTACTGAGGTATAGTTTACAAAAAGTATGCCCACTTTTTTAAAGTGGGCAGTTCAGTGAGTAAGAGCACAGTTATACATAATTATGAACCGCTGCTGCAATCCGTCTTCCGAGAAAGTTCCCTTGTACTTCTTTCCAGTCCTTCCCCTCCAACTAAGGTAACTCTCTTTTGATATTTCCACCTGGGGTTAGTTTTGCATGTTCTAAAACTTGATACAAATGGAATCATTCAGAATGTATTCTTTTGCATCCAGCTTCTTTTTCTGAGCAGACTGTCTGAGATATCTATTTTATTGTATATTCATTCCTTTGTATTGCTCTCTGTTTTACTATATAGATGTACCAAGATTGGATTATCTTTTCTTTTTGATATTTGGGTTGTTTCCAGTTTGGAGAAATTATGAGTAAAGCCCCTTTGAATATTTATAAATAGGTCTTTGTGTGGAAAAAATCCTCTTGGGTAAGCAATCTAGCCTTTGTTTTTATGGGTTAGAATACCGATATTTGAAGAGGCTGAATAACTTCTCATAGTCACATGACCATTTGGTTGACTCCAGTGCTTGTATACACTTTTTCTGCTGTATCACACTTCTCCCTACTTTTCAGAAGTGATGATTACAGGTCAAGTAGTCTTGGAATTCAGATGAAGATCTCTTTCAGCTGGGGATATCAAAATGGGCTTCATGAAGAGGACTGTTTTGAGTTGGTCTTGATGAATTGGTAGGCTTTGAGTATGTATAGGGTGAGAAGAGAGGAACATTTTGAGCAAAGATTCTTTAACATGGGTTTCGTTTGTTAGTAAACAAGTGTTTAATGAATGCCTGTCAGAAAGCAGACACTGTTCTGTATTCTGAGGCTATAGCAGTAGCCCCAAACTGAAGACCATCATGCAGCTAACTTTCTTGCTGGGAGAGATGGACAGTACACCAAGTAAGTTTAAGTAATGAATGCTCTAGAGAAGAAGTGGGATAGGGAATGCCAGTAGTTGGAGTCAGGATAAACAGATTGCAGTTTTAAAGAAGAGTGCTTTCATAGGCCTCACTGAGAAAGTTACATGTGGGCAAAGATGGAGTCAGTCTTGAGCATTGCAGATGAGGACTTTAAAGTGTAAAGCCCTGAGGCAGGAGTGTGTCTGTCATGTTGGGGAACTTAAAGAGGCGTGTCGCTGACCTGGAAAGAACACCAGAGAAGAGAGGAGTAGGAGATGTGGTCAGAGATGTATGAGGAGTTAAGAAGTTTAGTGTGTGGGGACTTTGACCACTGTGGAGGCTTTGACTTTAACTTTTCATGAGACGTAGAGGCATTGGAGAGTTGTGAACAGAGGTGGTGTATTTTTTAAAATGTAACATTTTTATTGAGATATAACCTATATACCAACAAATCACCCAGTTAAAAAGTGTTTTTTTAGTATATTCACAGAGTTGTGCAATCACCACCATGTTGAATTTTAGAACATTTTCATCACCGCCAAAAGAAACGCTGAACTCATTGGCAGTAACTCCCATTTTCCTCTGACTCTATAGCTCTGCTGCTGCTGCTGCTGCAAAGTCGCTTCAGTCGTGTCTGACTCTGTGTGACCCCATAGACGGCAGCCCACCAGGCTCCCCCGTCCCTGGGATTCTCCAGGCAAGAACACTGGAGTGGGTTGCCATTTTCCTTCTCCAATGCATGAAAATGAAAAGTGAAAGTGAAGTCACTCAGTCTTGTCCAACTCCTAGCGACCCCATGGACTGCAGCCCACCAGGCTCCTCGGTCCATGGGATTTTCCAGGCAAGAGTACTAGAGTGGGTTGCCATTGCCTTCTCCGAACTCTCTAGCCCTAGGCAAGCAATAATCTGTTTTTCTGATTCTACGGATTTGCCTATTTTGGACATTACATATAAGTGGGATTATGTAATGTGTGGTCTTTTATGACCGGCTTCTTCATTTGGCATCTTGTTTTCAAGATTCATTTATGTTGTAGCGTGTACAAGCACTTTATTCTTTTTTTAATGGCTGAATAAGATTTCTTTGAATGGATATAGCACATTTTATTTATCCATCAGTTTTTGGACATTTGGGTTGTGTCCACTTTTTGGCTATTAGGAATAACGTTGCTGTGAATACTTGTATGTAAGTTTTTGTTTGAACATATGTTTTCATTTGAAGTGCTACATATTTAAGGGAGTGGATTCACTTGGTGAAGATAAAGTGACCAAGGCCGTTGTCCCAGAAAGTTGGGTTCAAGTTGCTGCTTATTTTTCTTTGTTCAGCAGTGTTTCTTACAGGATTAAGCCACTGTTTCTTGCAATTTCTCTGTCCTCTTTTGTTTTTTTAAATCTACTTTCCTAGCTTTGGATTTCTTTGAATGAAGATTTGACCACCATTAAATAGTTTCCCTGAAAAGTAGGATCTGTTCTGTGTAGACCCTTCAGTTCAGTTCAGTTGCTCAGTCGCGTCCAACTCTTGGCGACCCCATGAATCGCAGCACGCCAGGCCTCCCTGTCCATCACCAACTCCTGGAGTCCACTCAAACTCACGTCCATTGAGTCAGTGATGCCATCCAGCTATCTCATCCTCTGTCGCCCCCTTCTCCTTCTGCCCCCAGTCCCTCCCAGCATCAGAGTCTTTTCCAATGAGTCAGCTCTTTGCATGAGGTGGCCAAAGTACTGGAGTTTCAGCTTTAGCATCATTCCTTCCAAAGAAATCCCAGGGCTGATCTCCTTCAGAATTCATTAGTGGGTCATAATTCAGTGAATACAGTATTTAAATAATGAAATAGAGCAGGAAATATTAGAGTGCATCTCTCACAATAGAGGTAAATGTAACTTCATGAAACTTTGTTTCAATATGAAGTATGTATTTATAGATTATAGTAAAAGAAGTTTGAAGCCTCCAGATTAGGATATCAGAGACTGTTTATGTAATTAATACTTTTTCTCTTCCATTTAATTATTTTTGGAGAGCATTGAGGTATTGTTCAGCATAAAACATGCTATAGTATAACCAAGTGAAATATAAAGGAGTAATGTTTTTGTTGTTGTTGAATATAATGAGAAACTTAATGGGAATGAAATTTTTATCTTTTTATAAACAAATATGATTTTATGACAGTGTTATGGCTAATAGTATGTACTGTATATATTTTTTTATTATAGGAATCATACTGCATGGATTTGTGTGGTAAATGAGCTTCTTGGCATAGAAAGGAATTAAAAAATGATGGTAAGTGATCAGTTTACCTTAAACATTAACCTTAGTTTTTTTAGCCTCCTTCTACCTCCTTTCCTTCCTTCCCGTTTTTCATTCCTCATCCTTTTTGATGTAATGTTTGTTACCTATAAGATTCTCTATGGAACATGTGTTATAAAGCACAGCAGTTAAGGTAACTAACAGCGAGTGTACTGTTCAACCCTAGAGCCATAGACTCTCACTCGTAACATTTGTATGACCTAGGGCAAGAATACAGATGGAAGTTAGCTTTTTTCTTTATGTCTTAATCTTAAAAATTTATAAATTAGTTTACATGAGCAGCTTGACCTACTTTCCTACCCAGGGCGCAGCCAGCTCTGAAAGGAGAAATGCTCTCCCTGGGGTTGGCAGGGTGGAAGTTGGGCCAGGATGGTCTCTGAATCTCAGATGGGCACTAATGTGGTAAAACTCTCCAGAAACCCTGGGCAGATGAGTTCCACTTTTTAAACTCAAGATTTATAGGCAGTTCTAAGTATCTACTCAAACTATCTCACTCAAACCCAGGAGGAGGAGGAGGAAATGCAATTTATGGGATAATCCAGGTGCCTAGAGACTTCTTTAGGAAATGGGGGGTGGCCATTTTTAAGTAAAATTAGATATTTTTATCTTGGTTTCCCAGCACAGAGGCTGTGGTTTGCCTTCTTCCTTCTCTTCCTCATTGTTTGCTCTTAGGGTGGGGAGGCCTCAGTTCAGTGTGTGAATCCCTCTCTATTAATTCCTATATACTCAGTTAGTTACTTGCTATCTTTTTGTTTTGACATTATTGATGTTTTGATATTTTGATGGGTGTAATCCTCTAAAGTGTAGGACTTAGGGCAGGAGCCTCCTCTTTTGGGTGTAAATGTAGGATTATATTTACTTATATTTTCCTTTACTATCTCATCCTGACCCATTCCACACTCCAGTTTCTTTTATATCTTAAAGACATAAATAATAAGTTCTGAGTCTTAAATTTTTAAAATCTGTCATTTGAGATCATTTTTCTTCTGCCTTTTATATTCTGAGAATTTCTTACAATGAGGGCCGTTCAGTCCTAAGCTCTGTTTTTGTTTGTCTGAATCTTTTTTCCTGCCCTGATTTTCAAAGATGGTGTTGCTGAATGTAGAAGTATAGATGAAGAAAATTTTCTCTCAGTATTCTGAAAACGTTTATTCCACTGTTTCAGCCTCTTTTTAGTCTTTCAGAAAGTTGTGTGATTTATTTGTTTATGGCTGTGCTGCGTCTTCCTCGCTGCACGGGCTACGTCTTCCTCACTGCACGGGCTTTCCTCTGGCTGTGGACAGTGGGTGCTGCTCTCTAGCTGTGGCGTGCAGTTATGTGATTTATTTGTTTATGGCTGTGCTGTGTCTTCGTCGCTGCATGGGATTTCCTCTGGCTGTGGACAGTGGGCGCTCCTCTCTAGCTGCGGCGTGCAGGCCTCTCGTCGCAGTGGCTTCTCTGCGGTGGAGCTCAGGCTCCAGGACGGATGGACTTCCGTAGCTGTGGCACAGGGGCTCAGTTGCTCCACAGCATGTGGGATTTTCCTGGATCAGGGATCAAACCCATGTCTCCCGCATTGGCAGGTGCGTTCTTTACCACTGTGCCACCAGGGAAGCCTCTCTTTTTGATTTTTCTTTTTGATTTGTTTTGTTTTAATATTATATACAATGTTTCATGCTTGCTAAGTCAATTTAGTCGTGTCCTACTCTTTGTGATCCTATGGACTGCATGCTGCCAGGCTCCTCTGTCCATGAAAATTTTCCAGGCAATACTAGAATGGATTGCCATGCCCTCCTTTAGGGGATCTCCCTGACCCAGGGATCGAACCCACATCTCATTGTTTCCTGGGTTGGCAGGTGGGTTCTTTACCACTATACAATGTTTATGTGGTTCAGAATGCAAACTCTTTTTTTTTCTTAATATACATTTTGTTGAAGTATAGTTGACTTACAGTGTTTCAGGTACACAGCAAGGTGATTCTGTTATACACATACTATATTTCAAATTATTTTCGGTTATAGGTTATTGCAAGATATTGGCTGTAGTTCCCTTTTATATAGTAAACCTTTCTTGTGTATCTATTTTTTAAATTAGATGTCTAGCATTCTGTTCATACTAAGTCAAACAGGTAGAATCAAAATGTCATAAATTTTTTAGCTAGGCAAAAAGTCATACATTTTCTAAAATATATAATTATACATAGTATTTATGTATTTATGTGTAAAGGCTTTTCTGCTATGCTTGATAAAGGCTTGAGAAATAATAAAAAAAGGAGCCAGAGAAATTAGAAAACATAAACTAAATGAAATGGGAGTACTGAATATGAAAGAAAAAAATGAAACAAACTAGATAAAAGTAAAAGATCGTCATATAGTCCAGTTTTTAAATATGGTTGCTCATTAGAAACACATCTGGAACTTTGTAGAAAAAAGCAATACCTGGGCATTTGTATTTTTCAAAAAATTCCAAGGTAATTCTGGTATGTATCTTGATTTTAAAAAGTGATTAGAAGTTTTTCTATTAAATGGTAGCTTTAGTGATATAGAATTCTATTATTTTCTGTTGACTGATCATGATACAGTGCTATTAAGTTGAGTAATAGTTATATAATCACAATAGTAAAACTTTTTAAATTTATTTTTTAAAATTTAAATTTATTTATTTTAATTGGAGGCTAATTACTTTACAATATTGTATTGGTTTTGCCATACATCAACATGAATCTGCCACAGGTGTACACGTGTTCCCCATCCTGAACTGCCCTCCCACCTCCCTCCCCGTACCATTCCTCTGGGTCATCCCAGTGCACCAGCCCTGAGCATCCTGTATCCTGCATTGAACTTGGACTGGCGATTCGTTTCTTATATGATGTTATACATATTTCAGTGCCATTCTCCCAAATCATCCAAATAAAAGATAATTATATTTGTAAGTTACAATGAAAACATGATTGACTAACAATATAAAATAATTACATACAATTTGAGGGGTTAAGTAGAGTGATGTGGTTAAATGGAAGTGCATACATGCACATGTTTTTATCCACCCAGCCAGTCTAGGTCACTTGTCCATTCTTCTGGCATTTAATCTGTTTACATTTAAGGTAATTATCCATATGTATGATCTTTTTCCCACTCTTAATTGTTTTAGGTTTATTTTGCGTAGGTCTTTTCCTTCTCTTGTGTTTCCTGCCTAAAGAAGGAACTTTATGCCTAGAGAGTTTCCTTTAGCATTTGTTGTAAAGCTGATTGGTGGTGCTATTCATAACTTAAAAGTTAGCTATTTATAACTTTTGTTTGTATGGAAAGCTTTTGATTTCTTTATCAGTCTGAACAGAGTCTTGCTGGGTGAAGTATTCTTGGTTGTAGTTCTTCCCTTTCATCACTTTAAATATATTGTGCCAATCCCTTCTGGCTTGTAGAGTTTCTCTTGAGAAGTCAGCTGAGAACCTGATGGGAGTCCCTTGTATGTTGTCATTTTTCCCTTTTTGCTTTTAATATTTTATCTTTGTATTTAGTTTTTGTCAGTTTGATTACTGTGTGCCTTGGTGTGTTCCTCCTTGGGTTTATCCTGCCTGGGACTCTGCGCTTCCTGGACTTGGTTGACTATTTCCTTTCCCATGTTATGGAATTTTTCAGCTATTACATTTTCAAATATTTTCTCAGGTCCTTTCTCCCTCTCTTCTCCTTCTGGGACCCCTATAATGTGAATGTTGGTGCGTTTAATGTTGTCTCAGAGGTCTCTTAGGCTGTCTTCGTTTTTTTTCCATTCTTTTTTCTATATTCTATTCTGCGGCATTGATTTCCACCATCTGTCCTCAGGTCACTTGTCCGTTCTTCTGGCTCACTTGTTCCGCTATTAATTCCTTAGTCTAGTGTGTGGTTCACGTCTGGTTGTTTGTTATTTAGTTCTTCTAGGTCTTTGGTAAATACTTCTTAAATCTCCATTCTATTTCTGATATCCTCGATCATCTTCACTACAATTATTCCGAATTCTTTTTCTAGAAGGTTGCCTATCTCCACTTCATTTGGTTGTTTTTCTGGGGTTTTATCTTATCCCTTCATCTGGGACATAACTCTCTGCTTTTTCATCCTAATGATTAACTTCCTGTAATATAGTTTTTGTTCTAGCTGCTGTGGGATTGTGGCTCTTCTTGCGTCTTCTCTCTGCCCTTTGGTGGATGAGGCTAAGAGCTTGTGTAAGCTTCCTGATGGGAAGGTTGTTGTTTCTGTTGTTGCCAAGTTGCATCTGACTCTTTTCAGCCCCATGGACTGAAGCACACTAGGCTTCCCTGTCCCTCACCTTCTCCCAGAGTTTGTCCAAGTTCATGTCCATTGAATTGGTGATACTATCCAACTCTCTCATTCTCTTGTCACCCCCTTCTTCTCCCGCCCTCAGTCTTTCCCAGCAGCAAGGTCTTTTCCAATGAGTCGGCTCTTTACATCAGTTGGCCAAAGTATCGGAGCTGGAGCTTCAGCTTCAGCATCAGTGGTAATGAGTATTTAGGTTTGATTTCCTTTAATATTGACTGGTTTGATTGCCTTGCAGTCCAGGGGACTCTCAAGAGTCTTCTCCAGCACCACAGTTCGAAAGCATCAATTCTTCTGCACTCTGCCCTCTTTATGGTCCAGCTCTCACATCTGTATATGATTACTAGAAAGACCATGTCCTTGACTATACAGACCTTTGTCGGCAAAGTGATGTCTTTGCTTTTTAACATACTGTCTGGGTTTGTCATAGCTTTTCTTGCAAGGAGCAGTTGTCTTCTAATTTCATGGCTGCAGTCACCATCCACAGTGATTTTCGAGCCCAAGAAGAAGAAATCTGCCACTGCTTCCACCTTTCCCCCTTCTATTTGCCATGAAGTGAGGGGACCAGATGCCATGATCTTAGTTTTTTTAATATTGAGTTTTAAGCTAGCTTTTTCACCCTTTTTCCACTTTCATTAAGAGGCTCTTTAGTTCCTCTCTGCTTTCTGCTATTAAAGTGGTATCATTTGCATATCTGAGATTGTTGATATTTCTCCTGGAAATCTTGATTCCAGCTTGTAACTTATGTAGCCTGGCATTTTGTATGATGAGCTCTGCATATAAGTTAGATAAACAGGGTGACAATAAACAACCTTGTTGTATTCCTTTCTCAATTTTCAACCTGTCAGTTGTTCTATGTAAGGTTCTAACCGTTGCTTCTTGACCGGCATACAGGTTTCTCAGAAGACAGGTAGGATGGTCTGGTATTCCCACCTCTCCAAGAGTTTTCCACAGTTTGTTATGATCCATACAGTCAAACCCTTTAGAATAGTCAGTGAAACAGAGGTAGATATTTTTCTGGAATTTTCTTGCTTTCTCTATGATCCAGCGATTGTTGACAATTTGATCTCTAGTTCCTCTGCCTTTTCTAATCCAGCTTGAAGATCTGGAAGTTTTCAGTTTCACATAATGCTGAAGCCTCACTTGAAGGATTTTGAGCATAACCTTACTAGCATGGGAGATGAGTGTAATTGTCTGGTAGTTTGAACATTCTTTAGTACTGCCCTTCTTGGGAATTGCAGTGAAGATTGACCTTTTCCTGCCTTGTGGCCACTGCTGGATTTTCCAAACTTGCTGACATATTGAGTGCAGCCCTTTAATAGTATCATCTTATAGGATTTTAAACAGCTTTGCTGAAATTCTGTCACCTCCACTAGCTTTATTGGCAGCATTACTTCCTACGGCCCACTTGACTTCACACTCCAGGATGTCTGGTTCTGGGTGAGTGACCCCACCATTGTGATTATCTGGTCATTAAGACCTTTTTTGTACAGTTCTTCTGGGTGTTCTTGCCATCTCTTTTGATCTCTGTATGGCACTAGGTGGCACATTGTGACTTTGGATGAAAATACATATATTTCATTTAAATCTCTTAGAAGAAAAGAACCTATATGAAAATACTGTTTGAAATAGACATCTGGAATATTATGGAGTATCTTGGACTCATTTATTGCCTTTCAAACCCTGATGCTTAAATTAAATAGTTTAAAATTTATATTAAGTTACTACTGAGATTTTTTTTATAAGAATAGGATTATTAAAATTGATAAAAATATATGAGGTTTTACTGAAAAGAGTTCATTCAGCTTATGTTGCAGAAGGCAGCTGTCCTTTAAGCTGAAAAATGGTTTTCAATCATGTGTTGTAGTAAGATGAGCGTTATAACGTTTTTCTTTATAAAGTATTGGAATTAAGAATGATAACAGTCCTGAACTGGTGGTTTTCTTTGAATGTGTGTATGTGTACTAAGTGTAAAAGGACTAACCTCATAATTTGTAGTAGAACTGAAATGTTTATAGAGAAAGAAAATACTAGGGCTATAAGTATGAAGTCAGTCACCAGCCTATAGGTGACATTTTAAAACATGTAGATAATGTGAAGAAATGAAAATAAATGTTTTCAGTGGCTGCTAAAATCATTAGGTGAAAGATTGATAGAGAAATGTTTAGATTTCAAGTTTCCTGGTACTACAACATTGCTATCTTGTGGTCATTTTAGTTCTGAGAAACCCACTATTTTATGAAGTGCACTGTCTCTCAAATCTAATCCCTTTAATCTCTTCATCACTTCCACTATATAATCATAAGGGATATGAGTTAGGTCATACCTGAATGGCCTAGTGATTTTCCCTACTTTCTTCACTTTAAGTCTGAATTTTACAATAAGGAGCTCATGATCTGAGCCATAGCTAGCCCCAGGTCTTGACTTTGCTGACTGTATAGAGCTTCTCCATCTTTGGCTGCATAGAATATAATCAATCTTTTTGTTATTGACCATTTGGGGTCCATGTGGGGAGTCATTTCTTGTATTGTTGGAAGAGGGTGTTTGCTCTGACCAATGTGTTCTCTTGGCATAACTCTGTTAGCCTTTGCCCTTCTTTGTTTTGTACTCCAAGGCCAAACTTGCCTGTTACTCCAGGTATCTCTCAACTTCCTACTTTAGCATTCCAATCCCCTCTGATGAAAAGGATGTCTTTTTTTTTGGTGTTAGTTCTAAAAGGTCTTGTAGGTCTTCATAGAACCACATGGTACCCCAATAAAAACTGAACTATTAGAAAAGATGTAGGCAGTAAATGCTGGGGAGGAAGCCAATAAATGTACATTGTAGGGTGGCAGAACATGCTAAATAGAAGAGAAAATCTTATATAAATGCCCTGAATTAGGAGGGAGCTTGGTGGCTATAGGGAACTGATTAAATGTCAGTGGAGTTGGAGCATGGCAAACAGGAAGAGTAATGGAAGATGAGGCTAGAGAGGTAAATAGAGGCTGGTTTGTGCTTTTAGATAATGCAGATTTAAGTGGTTGTATATTAATTTAACTTTCTGTCAGCAGTGCAATCAGTTGCCCAACTCCTTGCCATTACATGGTATTGTCATTTATTTAAAAATGTTTTAATATTTTCAGTGCTTACTTTTGAGTACCTTCTTATGTGATAGTTGGTTATTTATATGTCTTTTGTGAGTGCCTATTCAATTTTCATTTTCTTGTTGGGTTATCTTTCTTTTTCTGATTGGTTTAAGGATTTCTTTATTCTGGGTATAAGACCTTTGTTACTTTTACACATATATCTTCTTTGTGGCTTGCTTTTTCATTCTTTTAATGATGTCTTTTTAATCTAAGAATGTGTTCTTAATTCCAGTGAAGTTCAATTCATCATTTTTTTTCCTGTATGATTAGTGCTTTTTTGTATCCTGATTAAGACTTTTTTCTACACCTGAAGATCATGAAAATATCATCCTTTATTATCATTATTTTTAGGACCTTTTATTTTCCTGTCATTTCAGATTTGAGAAAGGTTGCAAGAGGAGTACAGATAATTCTCGGATATTCTTTCACTAACTTTACCAATTGCTAATTTTGTCTCTTTTCCTTTCTCATATTCTCTCTTTTATTTTATATGTGTGTGTGTCTATAAAACATACATACATACACACACATATAAAATCACATATAGGGAATTCCCTGGTGGTCCTGTGCTTAGGACTCTGTGCTTCCACTGTAAGGGGCCTAGGTTCCATCCCTGCTTGGGCAACTAGGATCCCACATGCTGCATGGTATGGCCAAAAAGAAAAACACCTATACAGACAAAAGACATATACATATATAGCTACACATGTGTACATTTGTAGACACATCCCTGCATCAGGCAGATCTCCTGGAGAGGGGAATGGCTTCCCATTCTAGTACTCTTGTCTGGAGAATTCCATTGATAGAGGAGCTTGATGGGCTACAGCCTGTGGGGTTGCAAAGAGTCAGACATAACTGAGCGACTAACTCTTTCACTTTTTCATAAATACATGCATATTACTCTTCCATGAACCACTTAAGAATATTTTGATCTTCAGGAGACAGCAGTGAGCAGTGGTGTGAAGAGATCTTAGTTCCCTGCCCAGGAATTAAACCTGGGTAGCCTGGGTGAGCGATTTTACTTTCACTTTTCACTTTCATGCATTGGAGAAGGAAATGGCAACCCACTCCAGTGTTCTTGCCTGGAGAAACCCAGGGATGGTGGAGCCTGGTGGGCTGCTGTCTGTGGGGTCGCACAGAGTCAGACACGACTGAAGTGACTTAGCAGCAGCAGCAGCAGCCTGAGCGAACTCAATGGACATGAGTTTGAGCAAACTCTGGGACATAATGGCGGACAGGGAAGCCTAGCATGCTGCAATACATGGGGTCATAGAGAGTCGGCTATGACTTAGTAACTGAACAATAACAACAGCCTGGGTGAAAACCAGGAATCGTATCTACTAGACCACCTGTAGGGCTAGCGGCTAGAAGCAAAGTTGCTTTGGCTCTTGCACCCGTTGAAAAATGATTTTCTCAAGAAGGTAAAAGCTATAAAAATAGGTACAGAGTTTATTATTAGAGATGTAGCACAGCAAATGGGAGGGCACACAGAGAAACAGTTTATTTCAGATGGAAGCAAGGCAGAGGCACACACCCAGAGAGAAAGGATGTGGGTGTCCTGCCTGTGAGGAGGAGCTCACTGAGGGGTGAGTCAAATCACTTACCCAAGGCAGTTCTTTCAGGTCTGTTTTGAAGAATGTCACTTGATTTGGGTCGTATTTTCTTCTTATAGACTCAGATTTTGTGTTTTTGGCAGAATATCACACGAATGGTGTTGTATCCTTCTCAGTATATCACATCAGGAAGCATATGATGTCAGTTTGTCCTACTATTGGTCATGTGGACTCTGATCACTTGGTTAATATAGGGTGTTGTCAGGTTTTTCTCTTTGAAGTTTGTTTTGTCTTTTGAAGTGAAAGTGAAGTCGCTCAGTCATGTCTGACTCTTTGCGACCCCATGGACTGTAGCCTATCAGGTTGCTCTGTCCATGGGATTTTCCAAGCAAGAGTGCTGGAGTGGATTGCCATTTCCTTCTCCAGGGGTTCTTCCAGACCCAGGAATTGAACCCAGGTCTCCCGCATTGCAGGCAGATGCTTTACCATCTGAGCCAAGTAGTATGTTATTTGCTGAGAGAGACTTTGAGGTCTTGTAAATATCCTGCAACTCATCAAACCATCTACCCACTAGTTTTAGCATTCACTGATGATAATAATTATTAATTATCTACATGCCTATCTATCTGTCTGCCTGTCTTTCAGGCTTCTTGGATTTTTTATTTTATTTAATATTACATTCTATACTACCATTTATTTTGATGCTCACATTGTCCTTGACTTAGCTGGTAGAAGTTCTTTCACACCGGCTCTTGTATCTTTTCATATGCTTCTATTATTCTTTGGGTCCTTCTATACTTTCTAGTCTAACAAGCTATTCTAGATTCACCTTATAATTTCCCTCTCATTCTTTTTCTCACCTTATTACATGGACTAGGGACTGCAGTATCATGATGATGGAAGTGGTGATTGTAGGCATCCTGTCTCTTTCAAGATTGTATCATTTAATATGATATTTGCTGAAGTTTGTGAAGAATTTTTATCATAGGTGGGTATCCAGGTTTATCACATGCTTTTTTCATCTGTTGAAAAGAATATCAAACTCTTCTTCTTTATTTAGTTAATATGATGAATTACATTCATTGATTAACAAATGTTAAATCAGCCTTGCTTCCTGAAATAAAATCAACTTGGTTGTGATGTTTTCACTGGATTCAGTTTGCAGATGTGTGTGTGTGTGTGTGTGTGTGTGTGTGTGTAGGTATATGTAATGTATAAGTTCACATTGTTACTTTTGAAGGAGTTTGAACTGCTTATTTACTTTTCTTGTCCTCTAAGGTTCTAATATTCAGGGTCATGAGTCACTCTGTGACTTGAGATTTGAGCCTTCATTTTTTTCTTTGGAAGAATTTAGTATAATTTCTCCTTCAGTGATTAAGGGAATTCACCAGTGAAACTCATTTAAGCCTGGATTTTCTTTTATGGAATTTCTTCAGTATTTAAAAATTTTAAATTTCTTTAGTAAATACTCAGATTTTTCCATTTCCTTTTATGCCAAAGAAAGAAAGAAAGATAGCACTAAGTCGTGTCCAACTCTTGAGATCCCATGAACTGCAGCCCACCAGGCTCCTTTGTCCATGGGATTCTCCAGGCAAGAATACTGGAGTGGGTTGCCATTGCCTTCTCCAGGGGATCTTCCCAACCCAGGAATTGAACCCAGAGCTCCCTCATTGAAGGCAGATGCTTTACCGACGGAGCTACACAGGAAGCCCCAAGATTTTATGCCAAGATTTGGTTAAATTGTGTTTTTCAAGGGATTTGTGCATTTTATAAAAATTTTCAAATTCATATTTTATTTATAACATTCTTTTATCTTTCTGATGTCTAGAGGCTCTAGAATCTTAGTGATGTTCCTTTTTGTTTTTGGTATTGATAATTGTTGGCTTCTTTCTTCTCTTTGCTTCATCAGTCTTGCTAAGAGGTATACGCATTTCTTGGTAAACATTCTAAACACTTGCTTTCTTAGGTAATATACTGTAAGAGTCAAACTTAAAAACTTTACCTCAAGACTGATGTGTATACTTTTTATTGAAACATTTAGTATTTGAACATTCCTCTGTAAAATCTCCTTATGGCACTAGGTGGCACACTGTGACTTTGGATGAAAATACATATATTTTGTTTAAATCTCTTGGAAGAAAAGAACCTATATGAAAATACTGTTTGAAATAGACATCTGGAATATTATGGAGTATCTTGGACTCATTTATTGCATTTCAAACTGTGATGCTTAAATTAAAAAGTTTACAATTATATTAAGTTACTACTGAGATTTTAAAAATAAAAGTAGGATTACTAAAATTGATAAAAATATATGAGTTTTTACTGAAAAGAGTTCATTCAGCTTATGTTGCAGAAGGCAGCTGTCCTTTAAGCTAAAAAATGGTTTTCAATCATGTGTTGTAGTAAGATGAGTGTTATAACGTTTTTCTTTATAAAGTATTGGAATTAAGAATGATGACAGTCCTGAGCTGGTGAGTTTTTCTTCGAATGTGTGTATGTGTACTAAGTATAAAAGAACTAACCTCATAATGTGTAGTAGAACTGAAATGTTTATAGAATAAGAAAATACTAAATTTCAAGTTTTCTGGTACTAAACGTTGCTGTCTTGTGGTCATTTTAGTTCTGAGGAACTCACTATTTTATGAAGAATCTTCAGTTATAAAAAATATGATAGTAAATTTTATGATCTGATATATATCTATGCATATTTACCTATACAATTTTCTTTGACTGCATAAGAGAATTATCTGAAAAAGAGATGAAAAGTAGGTGACCTACTGACATATAGTCATCTGGCCTTAAAAGAATAGTGATACTTCTTGGTTAAAACAATGCTTAGATAATCTAAATGATAAATGCCAACCTAAGTTATATAAAGCTAATAATCATTGGGAGATGTCTTTAAGCAAAAGGAAGCGATTTTATGATATTACATTGATTGGAAAATATGGGAATAGAAAAGCGATGATTCAAGTGTTTTGCACAGAATGGAGCTGGAACATTGTTCACGAACTAATGAGTTTCAGTGAAAGCTTATGAGTCATATAAGTAGATGTCATGTGTATATCCAGGGTAAGGTCAGAGTAATGAAGAAATGTGGCTACAGGTGTTTATTTTAAAAATATCAAAAGTTAACTTCTGGAGAGGAAAATTTGGGTTAACTTTATAATACAGTGTTAGAGTGGAGAGAATAGTCTTTGTTTTCCTAATAGTTTGAGCTAGTTGTTTTATTTATGTATTCTGAAATTCAGTTCCTGTTACTCACAGATTTGTCTTCTTTGATTATTCCCTTTTTCCCTATATATGCAGTTTCACTTTTTGTGGATCATCACCATCAGCATAAAAATACGCTGGCACTCATTTAAAAAACCTTCTCAGTTCATTTCTGCTTTCTTCTTTCTTGTTTCACCTTTATTACAATACTCAAAGTTTTTTTTTTTTTTAATACTTACTGTCTCCATTTTCTTCCTCAACATTCTCTTGAACTCTCAAGTCGAGTTTTTGACCCTACTATTCTACCGAACAGATAGTAATAAGTGACTGATTGATTTATTATAGATTATTTATTTTATCACTGTCTGGACAATGCAGAGCTGCCCACCTTATTGTGCTGTTGCTTCTTTAAAGGTGAACTCCCCCCCCAACCCCGTATGCTTTTAAAATTTTCCCTGTGTTTCCGGTTATCATCAGCTTTCCTGTGCTCAGTCTCAGCATGGTTTTCTTTGTATTTGTATTTGTTTTGCTTAGAGTTTGTAGAGCTCCTGAAATAATTGAGCTTATATCTCTTGTCAGCTTTATACTGTCAAAAGCATTAGTGGAACAGTTGGTGAAATTTAAATAATTACTGTAATTTAGATAATTTGGATCAATGATAATTTTCTGATTTGATAGTCATAGTATAGTTATATGAGGGAGTATCTTTTAGATATATGAAATACACATTGAAGTACTTAAGGGCAAAAGGTATCATGATTATAGCTTATTCTCAAATGTAAATTATTATAGAAGTTGCTTGTGAGCCCCTGCCCTAGCATATAGTGACTTTTTTCTTCTCTCAAAGGCATTTCTGTCGTTCAGTTGCTCAACTGTGTCCGACTCTTTGCAATCCAATGGACTGAAGCGCACCAGGCTTCCCTATCCTTCACCATCTCCTAGAGATTGCTCAAACTCATGTCCATTGAGTCGGTGATGCCATCCAGCCATCTCATCCTCTGTCGTCCCCTTCTCCTCTTGCCTTTGATCTTTCCCAGTCTCAGGGTCTTTTCCAACAAGTTGGCTCTTAGCATCAGGTGACCAAAGTATTAGACTTCAGCTTCAGCATCAGACCTTCCAATGAATATTCAGGGTTGATTTCTTTTAGGATTGACTGGTTTGATTTCCTTGCAGTTCAAGGGACTCTCAAGAGTCTTCTCCAACATCACAATTCAGAAGCATCAATTCTTTGATGTTCAGCCTTCTTTCAGGTCCAAATCTTACATCCATACATAACTACTGGAAAAACAGTAGCTTTGACTATACGGACTTTTGTTGGCAAAGTGATGTCTCTGCTTTTTAACATGCTGCCTAGGTTGTCATACCTTGTCTTCCAAGGAGCAAGCATCTTTTAATTTCCTGGCTGCAGTCACCGTCTGCAGTGATTTTAGAGCCCAAGAAAATAAAGTCTGTCACTGTTTCCCTTGTTACCCCATCTAGTTGCGATGAAGTGATGGGACCGGATACCATGACCTTAGTTTTTTGAATGTTGAGTTTTAAGCCAGTTTTTTCACTGTCCTCTTTCACTTTCATCAAGAGGCGCTTTATTCCTCTTGGTTTCTGCCATAATGGTGCTGTTATCTGCATATCTGAGATTGTTGATATTTCTCCTGGCAGTCTTAATTCTGGCTTGTGCTTCATCCAGCCTGGCATTTTGCATGTTGTACTCTGCGTGTAAGTTAAATAAGCAGGGTGACAATGTAAACCTTGATGTATTCCTTTCCCAATTTTCAAAGTCATACTTCTCATTAATAAGTTCCTTTGTTTGAGAATAGTTTGTTGTATTTCTTTCATGTATTTCCCAAATAAGCAAGCAATTAAAAGCAACCAGTAGCTGAGGAGAACGCAAAACACAAAGAGTAATGTAAGTGTGTAATGTAACCACACTGAAAGGGTGAAGATGAGAAGAACCAATTTAAGTAATTAAGGAAAATAACAATTTAATGAAGGAAACAACTAATTTAAGTAATTAAGGAAAATACAAAATCCAGTACTTTGGATCCTGTAAGGCTAAAGATAAACCTGTATAGAAATATAATCTTGCTAATAAATGAGTTTCTCACAGATATGGGTTAGCAGTTATGAAACATTTTTTTATTATTATATTTTGACTGTACAGCAGAGCTTAGTTCCTTGACCAGGGATTAAACCCAGGCTTTTGACAGTGAAGGGTATTCCCTGGTATCTCAATTGGTAAAAAAGTCTGCCTGCAGTGCAGGAGATCTGGATTCAATCTCTGGGTTGGGAAGATCCTCTAGAGAAGTAAACGGCTACCCACTCCAGTGTTTTGGCCTGGAAAATCCCATGGTCAGAGGAGCATGACAGGCTACAGTCCATGAGGTTGCAAGACATGACTTAGTGACTAAACCACCCACCTCGGCAGTGAAAGCACAGAGTTCTTACCACTGGACTGGACTTCCAGGGAATCCCCCTCCCCGGCCTTTTTCTAAAACTATATATATATGTATGTTAGAACTGAACAGATAAGTAAATATATTTTAGATGATAAGAGCTGGGTTTCTTACTAATGGAGAAATAAATTACAAATAAGGAAGGAGGAAGGCTAAAATGAACTTGTGGTGTAGGATTGAAATGAGAGGTTCAATATCTTTCACTTTCAATATCTGTATACAGATAAATACAGAAATACAGATTTGTATATTGTGGATTAGTGTGCATATATATAGTTCCTGTTATCTGTCCTGATTCTGTGGGTTGACTAGGTGGTTTTTCTGCCTGGGGGTGCCTGGGGTGCCGGGATGCTGCAGTCATCTGGGGCTTGACTGGGCTGGAATGTCCAGGATGGCTCAGTGGATGTTGTCTGTCAGCTGGGAGTTCAGCTGGGGCTGTCAGCCAGAGTGCCGCCCTTATGTGGTATCTCTCCTGGTAACGTTGGCTTCTCATAGCTTGATGACTGGATTTCTAGAGTGATCCCAAGAGGGAGCATTCCAAGAGACCCAGGTAGAGACTGTGAAGCTTCTTATGACCTATTTTCAGAAATTAGCTGTGTCACTTCCACCTCATTTTATAGGTCAAAAAAGCAGGTCACAGAGCCAGGTTATAGGGGAGGGGATTATACAAAGATAGGAACATCAGGAGGAGTAGTGTGTTGAGGGGAAGTGGGGCGTCTCTGGAGACTAGATACCGTACAGGTTAATCCATATGTTACCTTTTGCTCTTATGGGCTTGGTCCTCTAATTTGGACTGTTACTTCTTTGAAGACAAGTATACTACCATATGGGCTTCCCTGGTAGCTCCGCTGGTAAAGAATCCACCTGCGGTGCAGGAGACCCCGGTTCGATTCCTGGGTTGGCACGATCCCCTGGAGAAGGAAAGAGCAACCCACTCCAGTATTCTTGTCTGGAGAAACCCCATGAACAGAGAATCTTGGCAGGCTACAGTCCATGGGGTTGCAAAGAGTAGGACACGACAGAGAGACTAATAACCACAGCACAGCATCAGTTCAGTTCAGTTCAGTTCAGTCACTCTGCTGACTCTTTGCGACCCCATGGACTGCAGCACACCAGGCCTCTCTGTCCATCACCAACTCCCAGAATGTACTCAAACTCATGTCCATTGTGTCAGTGATGCCATCCAGCCATTCTCATCCTCTGTCATCATACTACCATATATTTTTGTATTCTTCTCAGTGTCTTATACAGTGCTTTGCACATAGTAATTGCCCAGTAAATGTGTTGTTGCCTAAGGATTCCAAGGATGCTAAGAGTTTAGATTGGCAAGAACCAGAAGAGAAGACGAACACACCATTAATGTTGGACTAGGATTTTGGGCTGGACCCAGTAGGGAACTCTCTTCAGAAGGTGGTAGATTGCCCACACGGAGTTAGGGTTGGGCAAGGAGGCTGCATCCTTATGCTCATGGGCATGCTTTTGAGCTCTTTTATTTTCATAGATTCTTGGCTTAGACAAGTGGACTATTTTGATATAGTGTTCATTTGTGGGAAGGTAATTTGATTTTGGGGCTTTCCCTGTGGCTCAGCTGGTAAGAATCCGCCTGCAATGCAGGAGACCTGGGTTCAGTCCCTGGGTTGGGAAGATCCCCTGGAGAAGGGAAAGACTACCCACTCCGATATCCTGGCCTGGAGAATTTCATGGACTGTATAGTCCGTGAGGTTGCAAAGAGTCGGACATGACTGAGGAACAGTTTGATTTTGGGACTTGCTAATAGGACTTGGCTTCCATTTGCCCAGGGTCTCGGTGCGGCTGAACCTGTAGGCTAGTGCTGTTTCAGCTGTTTGGGACTAGAGAAGCAAGAACACACACACACACACACACGCGCACAACATTGTGTGCAGGAGGGCAGAGTTTTAAATTTTGCAACTTAAATTTATAAGTTTATAAGAATTATTTATGTTTATTATTTAATAATAATTTATTATTTATGTTTATGTTTAGATTCTCAATAACTTAGAGATAAAATTATGCAGTGGAAATTTACAACTAAGTGAAGATTTAGTTTAGCATTATCCATAGGGAAAAAATAGACATCTTGAAAAACATTTTATGTTGTGGAGAGCTTTCAAAGGAAATATGTAGCATGTTTATAAAAACTATGTCTTAACCTGTTGATACATAATGAGGAGTGGTGCTGAAATGGATACACAGCAGTGTTTGTGCTCCTTAGGACACTTTTTAAAATCTTAGGTTGAATTTATTCTTAAAATGATTTATTTTTAATGTTGTAAAATTCGGTCTTGTAAAATTTTAGAACTGAAAAAGATCTGTGCCTTACTCTTATTTCTGTTTAAGCACCTTTCCAATCCCAAATTAGTTTTAACTGTTTTCTTTCTGAGAAAAGAAGAGTAATGATGAATTTGTTTGCCAATTATATTTTGTATGTTGACTAACAGACTAATGCCATGTTCTCTTATCTGTGCATAGGCTTCATTCCAGCGCTCTAATAGTCATGACAAAGTAAGGAGAATAGTTGCAGAGGAGGGTCGTACAGCAAGAAACCTAATAGCTTGGAGTGTTCCACTAGAAAGCAAAGATGATGATGGTATGTATTTTTAAAAGTTTCATTTTTGTTGTAAATTAGAAGATATATTTAGTGTTGAACAGTAGGCGGACTGAAAACTGTGTATGTATGAAATCAGAAATAATTTTTAACTGCTTTTTAAATCTTACCTAATATGCAAATGTAAATGACATAGTTTCAGTTTCATACAAGGATGAAATTGGGTGTGTGGTTATGACTGGCAGATGGATTTTCTTTAAAAATATTCATTTATTTCTTTGGCTGCGCTGGGTCTTAGTTATGGCACACAGGATCTTAACTGCATCACGAGAGATGTTGCAGCGCGCGAGCTCCAGAGCATGTAGACTCAGTAATTGTGGCACATAGGCTTGGTTGCTCTGCAGCATATGGGATCTTGTAAGACTTCTCAGACCAGGGATGGAACCTGCATCCTCTGCGTTGCAAGGTGGATTCTTTACCACTGCACCACCAGCGAAGTCCCGCAGATTAGTTTTTTTTAAAGTTATAGGAGATTTAGATTTTTTTTTATTAAATCCTTCTTATAATATAGGTTTAAAAAATTCATTGTATTTACTGTGATTAGATACAATTTGATATAATGGCTTAGAAAATAAAACACATTTCTTTTAGTTCTCATTATTATTTGAACTAGAAAAAGTGTCTTCTCTCTTCAGTTAGTTGAGTTCAATGTCTAGCAGTGTGAGCTTCGCCTAGGTCCTAGAGATCTAGAAGATTGAATAGGGGAAGCAGGAAACAGGATGTTGGAGTGTGCCAAAGTAGACCTCACTGTGAAATTTTCTGAAGGCTTGTAGGGTAGGCAGTACTGCAGCCTTGGAGTTGTATGATTTTTTTTCCTGGTTAGATTAGTTATGTATTTTAGGAGGGAAACCCTGGGAGATGGTGAAGGACAGAGAAACCTGGAGTGGTGCAGTCCGTGGGGTTGCAAAGAGTCGGACACAACTGAGCAACTGAACAATAACAACTACAAAAATTGCATTGTGTTCTTTCCATTGCCTCATAGGAGCACATGATGGTGGTTTATCTTGTTGCTAGTGATGTCAGCTTTAGTCACTTGGTTAAGGTTGTTTTGCCCAAGTTTCTCTGCTGTTAAGTAACAAATTATTTCTTTTGTAGTTAGTAATTTGTGGTCAGATAGTTTTAGAATATGTAAATACCCTGTTTCTCTTGAGATAGTCTACCCACTGCTTTTAGCTTCCTTTGATGATTCTAAATTTAAGAAGTGCTGCTCTGGTGGTTACAAAGTGGTGATGTGCTGGTCCCATTGTTCCTTTCCTGTCTGTTAGTTGACATTCTAGTGTAAGGAAAAGCTTTCCTTATCCCCCTTTGTATTTAAAAAGCATTTTTATGTATTTTAGAAAGCTTTTATAGACTCATGGTTTCTTAGTTAATGAATTATAATCCGTCACTCTTATTTTGAGGGTTAAATTTTTTCCAGATTTGTCTAGTTGAAGATCTGTTAAGCTGGCTCATTTCTACTTGCAGTATTCTTACTCTCTGAAAATATCCTTACACAGTGGGATGTTTCAAGCTATACAGGAATTCACCTAAGTTTATATTCTTTTATTTATGTTTGAATTTTTTACACTTTAGTTTTACTTAAATTTTCTTTAAAATCTTATTTTTAAATTTATTTTATCTTTTTTACATTTATAACTTTGATCCATTTGCAGTTTATTCTTATATATATGGGTCTAATTTTATCTTTTTCAATATGGGTAACAAGTTGTCCCAGGATCACTTACTATAAAGTCTGTCTTTGCTCTAGTTACTTGAGATGCCACCTTTATTGTAAGCTGAATTTTCATGTGTACTTACATTCTTTTCTACTAGTTTATCTAATTCATGTGTGAGTGCCACACTATTTTAATTATATAGGCATTATGGTATTTTAAAATATCTGCTTGGACCAGTCCTTCCTTAGTAGCTTCTCATTGTCAGTCTTCCTAGATATTTTAGAGAGTGGTTATTTTGAATCACAAAAACTATTAAATAGAAGGGAAGTTAAATTTTTCTTTTTAAATTTAGCTCCGTACTAGCTAAAGTCTTCCTGTGGACCTTACTATTGCTTCATTTCTTTGATTGAAAAATATGGCAACGTTATTTAGTACAAAAGTAGCGTGAATCCTAAACATATGTTATGGTTGCTCTGTGTTATAATTTCATGAAGTTTTATTTTCTCAAAGTAATCCGAAGGTGTTATTTATTAAAATTGCTTCTACTCAAAAAAATAAAAGGAAAGAGAATATAATAATGAATCAAATCCTATATCAGTATATCTGTGTATATCCTGATACTGCATGTAAGTATATAAAAAATTGGCCAGTACAATTTTAAAGCTTCGTATAAGGTTACTGCAAAATAACGAAAATAAGAGCATAGAGAACTAGAACTTTCTGAATATCTATAATAATGACAAAGGAAGAATGTTAATATAACTTTTAATAAGGGTTATTTTATATTGTTAAAATGTTGCCACTTACAGCATAATCTTTATTCTTGCTTTTTAAAAAATAGCTCGTTCTTTTATGGCTATATGCAGATATTTCTGAGGCTAATAATTCAATTTTTAAAAGTTTTCTTCTGTTCTTTGTTTTATTCCTGTTTCCTTTGGTACTTGTTTTAAGCTGATTATTCTAATGGATATTCTAAAAAGCCTTCTGGTACATTCTTCTCTATGATGAAAGGATGAATAAACAGCTGTGTAGGGGAGTAAAGAGTTCTCTGCCTCTAACCCTGGTAGAATAGTGAGACGGGCCCACTGATGTGCAGATAAATTGTTTGTAGGTGTTATGGCTCACTTCATTCTTACTGTTTCAACTGTTCTGGTTCAAAATTATTTTGAAGAAAGGAAAGTTATTCTGTTGTACATTACAGAATTTTACTCCTGTTTTGGAATAACTCTTGAGAATAGAATGATTATAAAACAGTAGTATCTTTCTTAAAAAGAGCAAGTGAGAAAGCTCTAACTGCAGAAATACAAAAGAACCGAGTATCTCCCTTTTCAAAATGAAACTATATTTCATAAATCAGATAAATTAAAACAAAATACTGAGTTTTTATTTTTTAATTTATTTTTAAATGAAACAAAGATGAATATTTTTAATGATAAAAGGTACAATCCACAAAGAAGATAGATGTCATAAACCAGCAGAAACTAGATACATAAAGCAAAAATCAGAAGAAATATAAGGGAAAAGATATATATAATCATAGTGAGACATATTAACATTTCTCTGAGAATATTTTATCAAATACAAAAAAATAAGAATAGGAGCATCTTAAATGACGTCATTAATACTTTATAATAGATTTCTATTTGTATTAATTTATATTAATCTTATATCCTCTACAAATATTTTTAAAATTTAGTATCTCATTCATTGTAGTTAGATGTCCATAGAACATTTAGAAAAACTGACCAAAAGGTAAATATTACTAAATTTCAAAAAGTAGAATTCTTTTTCTGTGTGTGATTCAGTTATACATATACACATGTTATTTCTGAAATTATTTTCCATTATAAGTTACAAGATACAGAATATAGTTCCCTGTGAAAGTGAAAGTCGCTGAGTCATGTCCAACTCTTCGTAACCCCATGGACTGTAGCCCCACCAGGCTCCTCTGTCCATGGAATTCTCCAGGCAAGAATACTGAAGTGGGTTGCCATTTCCTTCTCCAGGGTAACTTCCCGACCCAGGGATCGAACTCAGGTCTCCAGATTGTTTACTGTCTGAGCCACCAGGGAAGCCCTGTGCTATGTAGTAAACCTTTGTTGCTTGTTGCATATCTAATTTTTACATTAGAACTCTAGCATCCTATTTATACTAAGTCAAACAAGTGATGAAGGTGAAAAAGGAGAGTGAAAAAGCTTAAAACTCAGCTTTCAAAAAACTAAGTTAATGGCATCTGGTCCCCTCACTTCATGGCAAATAGATTGAGAAACATTGGAAACAATGACAGACTTTATTTTCTTGGGCTTCACAGATCACTGCGGATGGTGACTGCAGCCATGAAATTAAAAGACGCTTCCTCTTTGAAAGAAAGTCTATGACAAACCTAGACAGCATATTAAAAAGCAGAGACATCATTTTGCCAGCAAAGGTCCGTCTAGTCAAGGCTGTGGTTTTCCTAGTAGCCATGTACAGATGTGAGAGTTGGACCATAAAGAAGGCTGAGGGCTGAAGAATTGATGTTTTCCAACTGTGATGTTGGAGAAGACTCTTGAGAATACCTTGAATTGCAAGGAGATCAAACTAGTCAATCCTAAAGGAAGTCAGTCCTGAATATTCATTGGAAGGACTGATGCTGAAGCTCTAATACTTGGCCACCTGATGTGAAGAGCTGATTTGTTAAAGAAGACCCTGATGCTGGGAAAGATTGAAGGCAGCAGGAGAAGAGGACAACAAGGTTCAGATGGTTGGATGACCTCACTGACTCAATGGACATGAGTTTACCGCAAACTCCGGGAGATGCTGAAGGACAGGGAAGCCTGGTGTGCTGCAGTCCATGGGGTCACAAAGAGTCGGACATGACTGAGCAACCGAACAGCAAAAGCAAGTGGAATCAAAATGTCACAAATTTTTTGTTAGGCAAAAATTCCTAAGTTTTATAAAATATATATTATGCATATTATTTATACAAGAGCTTTTCTACTACATTTGATAAAGGCTTCAGAAAGAACATGAAAAAAAAGAGATGGAGAAATTGGAAAACATAAACTAAATGAAATGGGAGCACTGAATATGAAATAGAAATTGAAACAAACTAGATAAAAATAAAAGATCCTCATATAGTCCAGTTGTTTAGAAACACATCTGGAGCTCTGGTGAAGGAAAAACAATGCCTGAGCATTTGTATTTTTCAAAAAATTCCAAGATAATCTGATATGCATCTGGCTTTTAAAAAGTGATTACAGGTTTTTCTATTAAATGGTAGTTTTGGTGATAAAGAATTCTATTATTTTTCCATTTACCAATCGTTATACAGTGGTAGTAAGTGAGTAATAATTACATAATCACAATAATGAAAGATATTTATCAGTTTTCAAAATCAATAGCCAGATAAAAAATAAAAGATAATTACAATTGCAAGCCATAATGGGAACATGATTAACCTAACAATATAAAATAATTACATACAATTTGCGAGGTCAAGCATAGTGACCAGGAAATACTGAGTTTTTAAATGGTAAAAAATTTATTCTTAATTTGATTGTCAAAATAAAATTTGAATTCAAAAAGTATTTTCAAAAGAGTTGTATGTAAGTTGAAGGGTATCACTCATTTGACTTTGTTTTTAAATTGTCAGACTATCTGATTTTTTCCTGTTCTAAGAAAGCCAGTCAATTAAAACAGTCTCTGGTACCTTGGAAATTTGTTTTTTATTATATCTGTAGTTCATGTTGGCCAGTTCAGTTTAGTCACTCAGTCATGTCTGTCTCTGTGACCCCATGGACTGCAGCTCACCAGGCCTCCCTGTCCATTGCCAGCTCCTGGAGTTTACTGAAACTTATGTCCATTGAGTCAGTGATGCCATCCAACCATCTCATCCTCCATCTTCCCCTTCTCCTCCCGCCTTCAATCTTTCCCAGCATCAGGATCTTTTCCAGTGAGTCGGTTCTTCGCATCAGGTGGCCAGAGTATTGGAGTTTCAGCTTCAACAGCAGTCCTTCCAATGAATACTCAGGACTGATCTCCTTTAGGATAGACTGGTTGGATCTCCTTGAAGTCCGAGGGGACTCTCAATAGTCTTCTCTAACACCACAGTTCAAAAGCATCAATTCTATGGTGCTTAGCTTTCTTTATAGTCCAACTCTCACATCCATACATGACTACTGGAAAAACCATAGCTTTGACTAGATGGACCTCTGTTGGCAAAGTAATCTCTGCTTTTTAATATGCTGTCTAGGTTGGTCATAACTGTCCTTCCAAGGAGTAAAGTGTCTTTTAATTTCATGGCTGCAGTTACCATCTGCAGTAGTTTTTGAGCCCCACAAAATAAAGTCTGCCACTGTTTCCACCATGTATAGATTAGTCTATGGTCTGTGGAAGGAGATTAGGTGTTAGCATGCCTGGAAGATTTGCATAGCTCAGTTTTATATTATCTATTTGTTGATCTATATATTTATCTATTTTTGCCTTAAGGAAAATCTAAATGTCAAACTGGTGGAAAATCAAAGAGGACAATTCAAGGCACTCATAAAACAGCAAAACAGGTACAGCATATATAACTTTATTTTTTTGTTTTTAATTTCAGTTATAAATCTACTTTTTCAGGATTTGGATATTATGTTTTATCTTCATTTAAAAATTTAATGTAACAATTTTATTTAACAAATTTGTATAGCATGTTATGTGTCTAACTTGTACTAAATACTTTACATAGATTAATTTGCTTCTTATAACAACCCTTTGATGTTATAGGCATTATTATTATCTTCATTTACAAATGAGGAAACTGAGGTAGAGAGAGTTTATGTAACTTACTAGTATGTAATGCAGCCAAGATTTGAACCTATTTCATCAGTGTCTACATTTTACACTCTTAACTCCTCTGTGGCACATTCCATATTTGTGAGTTCTTCTATGATCTATTTTCTCAGTATAATGATGCCTTTCAATTATAAGATAATCAAGATGTATTGAATCTAAAATTTTTCAAATTATTCTACTAGAATTTTAGAACACAAGCCTAACTTATTTTTAAAAATGTTTTTGCATATTTATAGTTAGCTTTGTAATCTATAGGTATTTTCTCTGACCTTTTCATACAGTTTTACTTTGATGTTATCAAATATACCAATATGTATTATGTAAACCAAAAACTATGTATAAGGAAAACGTGGACTTCTAATCAAGGTGGCATTGTGAGTGCATAAAATATTCTCCACTTCTTACACACAAGAGGCATAAATAATAAAATATATTTATTTAGTGTGTAATATTCCGCAGCTAATTTCCACAAGGTTTTTTTCTTTTTTTTTAATTTATTTTTAAATTTGCTCTGCCATATTGAGTTGGTTTCTGCCATACAGTATTTTTTTTTTTTTTAATTAAAGAGACAAAGGATTTTCAAAAATGAAATAAAAATCCCAGTGGATCAGGAGTAAAACAAACAAAAATATTCACAGGTAAATGGAGTTGGGGACATACACTTAATAGACAAGTCCTATGGGATAAGGAAGGCTGAAACACCCTGACTGTAGTGGGAAAACAGATCCAGACTCATGGTATAAAACTTCAGGTTTGTGCAGTGTTCTGCACTAAAGACAAAGAATACTACAATCTGCCTGGGGTTGTGGCCTGTGATAATTGATATCTGAAGCAATAAAAGAGAGTGGCCCTCTGGCTCGTGACTAAGTCTGCTATATTCTTGAAGGGTGAGAGCTTTAAGTCCCCAGTAAGAGACCTCTGACCGTGGGACCAAGGTGGGCCAGATGACAGTGACCATAAAACTAGTGCACATGTAGTGAGCGTGAGCAAAGTGAAAATTAAAGTAAACGAAACAAATGCAGAATAAGGTTGCAAAGTAAAAAAGCACAGGAGGAAAAAATATAAGATGTAAACAACAAATGAGAGATGAGGTAGTGAAAAACGGTCACTTTTTAACCATCTGTTTGTTTATTTATTTTTAGCTGAGCCAGGTCTTCATCGCTGTGTGGGCTTTTCTCTAGCTGTGGCCATTGGGGGCTACTCCAGTTGTGGTGTGTGGGCTTCTTACTGCAGCGGCTTCTCTTGTTTCAGAGCACAGGCTCTAGAGCACATGGGCTTCAGCAGTTTTGGGCTCTGGAGCATAGGCTAAGTATATAAGCTCATGTGGCACATGGATCTTGCCCCCACACAGGGATCGAACCCATGTCTCCTGCGTTGCCAGGTGGATTCTTTACTACTGAGCCATCAGGGAAGGCCCAAAAGGTCATTTTTTGAAAGAGGATTTTAAGGAGTTTAAATTCCTCAAAGGAAAGATGAAATAAAAAAAGGAAAATTCTGAAATAAAAGATGGATGTTAATTTTGAACATTTATAGATAAAAGTGAACATCTTAGAAATGAAAATGTCAGTGAAACTTTTTAAAACCTACAATTAGTAAAAATAAATGATATACTGGAAAAAGAGATGAAAGAGAATTTACGAATTGAAAGATATTACTTAAGAGGATTTAGAACATATCTCAGAGAACTGAAGAGATGGAAAATAGGAAAGAGAAATTGATTGAGAAATTCTAACATATGCCCTCTAGGACTTTTGAAATAGAGGATGAATAGTGGACATGCAATATTTGGAGAAAATACTGTTGACATTTTCCTTACTTTGAGTTCTCAAGAGGGTAACTGTAGAGCTGAGCAGGCTAAATAAAAATAGATTTATACTTAGATACATTGTAGAGAAGGGCTGTGGTAAAGAACCTGCCTACCAGCCCAGGATCCTCTGGAGGAGGAAATGGCAACCCACTCCTGTATACTTGCCTGGAGAATCTCATGGACAGAAAGAGTTGCACAGAGTCAAACATGACTGAGCAACTTAGCATGCATGCACATTCTAGAGAACCTGCAAAATGTTAGAGTTAAGGATACAACTGTAAACAAAACCACAGAGGAATAACAATAACTCTTGTTATGAACAAAAGAAGAGTGGAGCAATATCTGTAGTTATAAGGTGAACTAACTTTTAATCGAGAATTCTGTGCCCATTCAAATGATAATTCACATGCAAGAGTGAAATAAAACCATTTTTAGATGTACAAATGCTAAGGGTTTGCCACCTACAGATTGTTAACGAAAGGACTATTAAAGATATACTTCAGCAAAGAAGAAAAGGTAATCTGGAGGAGGGAGCTAGATAAAAAGATAGCTGTAAAGTATGTCAGTAAGTCTCATTAACTATTGATGTTTTAAAAAAACACTGACACAGTTAAATTTAGAAAGGTGGAGCTACAATCTTAAACAATATTAAGACATAGAAGATAGATTGTAGGAGTTTGGAGGGAAGTTAATGTGATAAAATCCTTGTCTTCTTTAAGGAGTCTTTGTTTAAGGCTGGCTACTAAAGGAAGAAAACAAGTGGGCACGATTTCCAAATAAACAGAGGAAAAGAGAAAGTGAATAAACCAAAGCTTACTCACTCCAGTATTCTTGGGCTTCCCTGGTGGCTCAGATGGTAAAGAATCTTTTTTCAATGCAGGAGACCTGGATTCGATCCCTGGGCTGGGAAGATCCCCTGGAGTAGGGAGTGGTTGCCGACTCCAGTATTCTTGCCTGGAGAATTCCATGGACTGTATAGTCATGGGGTTGCAAAGAGTCAGACACGACTGAGTGACTTTCCTTTTCAACTAAATAGAAGATAAGAGAAAGGAGAAAAAGAGGAAAAAGCATAGTAAGTGAAAAACATGAAAGATAGTGGTAGATATTAAATAGAAATATTTTAGCAAGCATAATACATATAAACTGATTAAATTCAGTTCCTGAAAGTCAAGGTGGTTGAATTAAACCTCTCATTTTAAATTGAACTATATACTGCTTAATTTAAGATTGCTGGGAGAAATATCAATAACCTCAGATATGCAGATGACACTGCCCTTATGGCCGAAAGCAAAGAGGAACTGAAGAGTCTGTTGAGGGTGAAAGAGGAGAGTGAAAAAGCTGGCTTCAAACTCAACATTCAAAATACTAATAAGATCATGGCACTTGGTCCCATCACTTCATGGCAACTAGATGGGGAAACAGTGGAGAAACAGTGACAGACTTTATTTTCTTGGGCTCCGCAGATCACTGCAGATGGTGACTGCAGCCAGGAAATTAAAAGACGCTTGCTCCTTGGAAGAAAAGCTATGACAAACCTAGACAGCATGTTAAAAAGCAGAGACATACTTTGCCGACAAAGGTCTGTATAGTTAAAGCTTTGGTTTTTCCAGTAGTTATGTATGGATGTGAGTTGGACCCTAAGGAAGGCTGAACACTGAAGAATTGATGCTTTTGAATTGTGATGTTGGAGAAGACTCTTGAGAGTCACTTGGACAGCAAGTAGATCAAAAGCAGTCAATCCTAAAGGAAGTCAACCCTGAGTATTCATTGGAAGGACTGATGCTGAATCTGAAGCCCAATACTTTGGCCATCTGATGTGAAGAGGAGAGTCATTAGAAAAGACCCTGATGCTGGGAAAGATTGAAGGCAGGAGGAGAAGGAGACGGCAGAGGACGAGATGATTGTATGTCATTACTGCCTCAATGGACATGAGTTTGAGCAAGCTTCAGGAGATGGTGAAGGACAGGGAAGCCTGGCATGCTGCAGTCCATGGGATCGCAAAGAGTCAGACATAACTGAGTGACTGAGCAACAGCAAGTATACTGCTTATAAGAGACACATTTAAAATGTCAAGGAAAGGTTTGAAACAAAGAGAAAAAAATCCAGGCAAAATACTTTATATTTTAGATGTACTCTAAAGCTAGAATAGTAGTATTCATATCAAACCAGGTGAAATTCAACATGAAAAGCATTGATAACAGAAAGAAGGAAATTATATAATGGTAAAATGAATAATCATGCAAGGAGTATAAAAGTACAAATCTTTTAGGTACTTAACAGCATAGACTTGAAATATTTAAAGCTCAGTTTAATAGAATTACAAGGGGGAACGGTGTATTCATGATCATAGTGGTAAATATTAATATCCTTTACTCAGAAATGGATAGATCAGAAAAAATGGCAAGAATATAGAATTAAGATACAGTTATGCTTGAGCTCATACAAATACATACATGTATGTGTATGTGTGTATACTCATTGGCACTCGGTGTACACAAAGCATATGCAAAAACTGATCACTTCCTAGGTTATAGAGAAGTCTCAGTAAATAGAAGTCAGACAAGAGTATAGAATCCAGACACAACCTGTTCTCTGATGGTAATGCAATTAAATCACAAATAAAATATGATTATTTTCACATAATATAAAAAAATAAATTATTGATGGGTTAAAGAACAAATGAGAAAATAAAAAATTTAAATTATCTGGAAGGATATATTTATGACATTGAGTTACAAGAAGCTTTCTTAGATAAGACAAGCATAATTGATGGGTATATTAAAATTTATATACTAAAAAGCTTAAGATGAGCCTGACTGGGAGAAGATACCATATATTAAGACTTTATAAAAGCTAAAATTCATCAGTAAAAGGACAACTAACCCAATAAAAAATGGGAGAAATTTGAATAGCCTGTAAACTTATGAAAAGATGCTCAGTTTCAGTAGTTGTCAGGGAAATATGTCTGCATTACTCATGAAATTCTACCACTTTGCCCTCTAGAAGTGAGTTTATCATCAGCAAAATTTTCTTTGTTCCTCTTTTCTCTGAACATCCCCTTTCCCTTCTTGCTCTAGCTAAATGCTGACTCACCTGTGGGGATTCTGCTTCCTCCACTTGTTTTAAGTAGTAGTTGTCTCCCTCCCACCTCACCCCCACAGCCCTCCTACCTCTGATCCTAGAGGTGGGTTGTGCTTCTTGCTTCTTCCTCACTGGTATTTTAGGCAGTCTTTCTCCCATCTCCTAAAACTCCTCAAGTTTGAAGCACGTGCCATCAAGCTATACCACCTGCTTCCCCTTCCCATTGCAGCACTTAAATAGAATTCCAGGTCACTTCTCCTTATTCCTTGAAGGTATAATTTTCAGGCTCAGTGTGTGCGATGTACCATTTGCTATCCTCTAAAATTCTTGCATTTCTTTCCTCCAGTGGTTTTGTCTTCTGCTCATTCCTATGGTCTTGCCTTGTTCTCACTAGCAGTGACTCTCCTTCTAGGATCTCAGTCTCAGCTATCCCTCTTCTATCTGTCATCTTTCTTTCTTCCTTTTTCTCTCTGATCATGTGACTCTAATAATTCTTTGCAGTCTATAGACTCCATGCAGTCTATAATTTACTGATCCTACCACCCTTTCATTATCCCTTATACTCCATATAAGGAGAACAATAGAATGGGAAAGACTAGAGCTCTCTTCAAGAAAATTAGACATACCAAAGGAACATTTCATGCAAAGATGGGCACAGTAAAGGACAGAAATGGTATGGACCTAAACAGAAGCAGAAGATACTAAGAAGAGGTGGCAAGAATACACAGAAGAACTGTACAAAAAGCATCTTCATGACCCAGATAACCACGATGGTATGATCACTCACCTAGAGCCAAGTATCCTGGAATGCGAAATCAAGTGGGCCTAAGGAAGCATCACTACAAACAAACCTAGTGGAGGTGATGGAATTCCAGCTGAGCTATTTCAAATACTAAAAGATGATGCTGTGAAATTGCTGCACTCAGTGTGCCAGCAAATTTGGAAAACTCAGCAGTGGACAAGGACTAGAAAAGGTCAGTTTTCATTCCAGTCCCAAAGAAAGGCAATGCCAAAGAATGCTCAAACTACGGCACAATTGCACTCATCTCACATGCTGGTAAAGTAATGCTGGTAAAGTAGGCTTTGTCAGATTATCAGGGGGAGTTGACAGAGTTCTAAGAGAGGGAAGTGAGAAATCTGTTTTCTCCTTCCCCTATCCCTCTCTTTTTCTTTCTTCCTTGTTTTCTCTCAGAAGTGATTGATTAAATTAGTATATAGCATTTGTTATTTTGAATTTTATTTAAAACATGAAGTTCAGTTGTGTTTAACTTTTTCCAGAAATTTAGATCGCTTTGTCTTCTGCTGCATATCTTGGAAACAGGCACAGTAAGCCATAGCAACGAGAGCAGTTCAGTCACTCAGTCATGTCCAAATCTTTGCGGCCTCATAGACTACAGCATGCCAGTCCTCCCTGTCCTGTCCTGTCCATCACCAACTCCCGGAGCCTACTCAAACTCAAGTCCATCACACTAGTGATGCCATCCAACCATCTCATCCCCTGTCATCCCTTTATCATCCAACCTTCAATCTTTCCCAGCATCAGAGTCTTTTCAAATGAGTCAGTTCTTTGCATCAGGTGGCCAAAGTATTGGAGTTTCAGCTTCAGCATCAGTCCTTCCAAAGAATATTCAGGACTGATTTCCTTTAGGATTGACTGACTGGATCTCCTTGCAGTCCAAGGGACTTCTCAAGAGTCTTCTCCAACACCACAGTTCAGAAGCATCAATTCTTCAGCGCTCAGCTTCTTTATATAGTCCAGCTCTCACATCCATACATGACCACTGGAAAAACAATAGCTTTGACTAGATGGATCTTTGTTGGCAAAGTAATGTCTCTGCTTTTTAATATGTTGCCTAGGATTTTCATAACTTTTCTTCCAAGGAGTAAGCATCTTTTAATTTCATGGCTGCAGTCACCATCTGCAGTGATTTTGGAGCCCCCAAAAATAAAGTCTCACACTGTTTCCAATGTTTCCCCATCTGTTTGCCATGAAGTGATGGGATCAGATGCCATGATCTTAGTTTTCTGAATGTAAGTTTTAAGGCAACTTTTTCACTGTCCTCTTTCACTTTCATCGAGAGGCTCTTTAGTTCTTCTTAGCTTTCTGCCATAAGGGCGGTGTCATCTGCTTATCTGAGATTATTGATATTTCTCCCAGCAATCTTGATTCCAGCATGTGCTTCATCCAGCCCAGCATTTTGCATGATGTACTCTGCATGTAAGTTAAATAAGTAGGGTGACAATACACAGCTTTGACATACTCCTTTCCTGATTTGGAACCAGTCTGTTGTTCTGTGTCCAGTTCTAACTCTTGCTTCTTGACCTGCGTACAGATTTCTCAGGAGACAGGTCAGGTGGTCTGGTATTCCCATCTCTTTCAGAATTTTGCACAGTTTGTTGTGATCCACACAAAGGGTTTGCTGTAGTCAATAAAGCAGAAGTAGATGTTTTTCTGGAACTCTCTTGCTTTTTTGATGATCCAGCAGATGTTGTCAATGAAATAGTTACCTAATTTTGAATCTTGGCTTTGTCTCTTAGTGTGAGACTTTGGGTTTATCATTTAATTTGGCTACACCTAAGTTTTCTCCTGTAAAAAATGGAGCTAATAGTAGTAACTATGATGGGGTTCCCTGGTGGCTCAGTGGTAAAGAATCTGCCTGCCAAAGCAGGAGACATGGGTTCAGTCTCTGGTCCGGAAAGGTCCCACATGTCTTGGGGCAACTAAGCTTGTGTGCCACAACTATTGAGCCTGTACCCAGAACCTGGGAGCTGCAGCTGTTGAGCTCGCATCCTGCAGCTGCTGAAGCTCTCATGCCTAGAGCCCATGTTCTGCAGCAAGAGAAGCCACCACAGTGAGAAGCCTGCACACCGCAACTAGAGAGCAACTTCTACTTGCCACAGCTAGGGAAAAGCCCAGGCAGCAATGAAGGCCCAGCACAGCCAAACAATAAGTAAATAAAAAACAGTAACTATGGTAATAATTACTTCAAAAGTTACATGAAACATAGCTATATGGAAAGCACTCGACACAGTGCCTGGCACACAGCAAGCGTGCCGTGAATGTTAAGTGCTGCTGCAATTAGTATTATCACTGCTGTTGTTTTTATCAGGGGTTGGAAAAGAACCCTCTGTTTTGAAACTTTTCAGACTTCTCAGACAGTTTGAGATGTCTCTTCTACCTTTCTCCACGAGTTTGGCAGTTTTGCCAGTATTTTATTCACATTTTTCTTTGAGCATATTTCGTTTCCTCTTTATCTTTCCCCCTCTAATCATACCTGACATCATATAGGTACTTACTGTGGGCTAGGTGCTTTGTGAAATGTTCTGTGAACAGTGAAGCAGAAGCTGGAAGTTTAGGTTCTGGTCCCAGTTCTGTCATTCAGCCTTTTGACTGGGTCAACAGATTGAATCTGACTAAGCCTTAGTTTTGTCATGTACAGAACAGGGATAATAATACTTGTCCTGTCTTTATAGTAAAACTTTGTTTTGAATATTAAATGATATGTTTTCAAGAGTGTGGGACAAATTCAGAGAGTAGCACTGACATGTGTACACTACGATGGTGAAACAGCTGGCTGGCAGGAAGCAGCTGCATAGCACAGGGAGCTCAGCTCGACGCTCCGATGACCCCGAGGGGGGGCTGGGGAGCAGGAGGGAGCCTCAGCAGTAAGGGCATATGTGTATACTTACAGCTGACTCACATTGTTATAAGCAGAAACTGACACAGCACTGTAAAGCAATTGTTTAGTTGCTAAGTTGCTTTACGACCCCATGGACTGTAGCCCTCCAGGCTTCACTGTTCATGGGATTTCTCAGCAGAAGCACTGGAGCAGGTTGCCATTTCCTTCTCCAGGGGATCTTCCCGACCCAGGGATCGAACCTGCATCTCCTGCTTGGCAGGCTGATTCTTTACCACTGAGTCACCAGGGAAAGCATAAAGCCATTATCCTGCAATTAAAAAAAGCCCTTCATAAAATAAAATATGCAAATATAAAGATTGCTATTTTTGTCTAACTTAAATGTCCGATTCGCATAGTACATTGCCCTTAAGATGGAATTACCTAGATGTAATTTATTCCTTCTAGAGTCTTTCTTAATAGAAGTCTCACATAGAGCAATCACAGAGAACAGAAACATCTTAACTTGAAAGCAGTTTTGCCTATTATGCATTTTAAGAAAGGTTGGCTAAAGTATTTGAATAATATACATATGGATACATGATAGGGTAAATACATAAATGGGTGAAGAAGAGTTAGAGTATTTTTGAGAATTTCATACTAAGATTAGTGTCTGAATTCATAGGAAGCTACTAGTGCTTCGCTGATTATTCTAGAAAAAGTTTGTGATGGAGGTATAATTCAGGAAAATTCAAGTGAATTTTAAGTTTGTGTGGAATATAAGGAGAGAAATGAGGTGGTCTGGAATATCTGGTAAAGGGCTGTTAGCACAGGGCCTTGGGGTGCAGTGTAATGGGAAGTCAGTGGTGTAATTGTAGAGCTCTTACTGGAAGATGGTCTCCTGTGATCTTGGACAAACCAGCCTCTAAATCTCAGTTTTCTAAGCTGTGAAGTACAGTTAATAATACATACTTTAAAATTTGTATAAGGGGATATTTGCCATCATATTTAAATTATTACTACTAGAGTTGGAAAGTACTTGGAGAGCTGTTAAGGCAAAGGTTTTGTGGGTTGTTGATGATTACTTTAAATTTTATTGCTTGAGTGTTGAGAATTTGGGCCTGGATTAGGACTGTCAGATAAAATATTTACTAATTTTTATTTTCTGGGTCTGACAGCCTTCATCTGGATGAAGGACTGTGGAAGGAGGATGAGCAGCTCCATCTCAGCCTTTTAAGTGTGTGTGTGTCTTTGTGTGTGTAAATGTTTTGTTTGCTTGCCTTTTGGTAACGAAGATTCTGTATAAGCCAAAGGCTGGCTATAAAAGAGTTTTCAAGTATAGAAATCACTGTTACTTTGAAGGCCAAAGCGTAAAACAAAACTGAAACCTATTAGCTTCTGTTTTGGGTGTTCTTCACTCTGGGACTCTTACATGAAGAAGGGAAAACAAACAAGCTAATAGGAATGGCTTACACACATACAGGACAACCCAAAGAAACTTGGAATTGTTTGCTGTTCTAACTGTAGTACAAGTATTTATTTACTTATCAGTTTAAGTAGCCACAGAGAGAAAAGCAACTCGTTTGTACTTCTAGTGAGAATGTTCACGTTTTCCTATAAACAACACACTCATGTTTGTGGTGGAATGATTCTTTGGTAGTCTATAAAAGTGTAGAAATATAATCTTGTATTTCCAAAATCTGCCTGTGCAACCGAGGAAAGAGTGGGTCATATGAATGCTGTAGTTACTTTATTTGGTGAATCTGCTCTACAGCTGAGCTTGGTTTTCTTCATCAGTATTCTTTTCTAGTAAATTGTTTTGTGTTTATATATTGATTTTTACTTGTAGTGGAAAAATGGTTTAAGATAAAGTTAAGTAACAATATAAGTAGAAAATATGTCATTTCTAAATGAAAAAAATATATGCAGCAATTTCACAATGATAAAATGGGTATCTGTTATTTGTTAGTGTATTTAAATGTGCCATACATTTATTTTAGTAAACCAGGAGCCCTTTTAGTGCTCCTTTTCGACCAAGCATCTATTCATCATTAAAATCATCCTAATTTTCAATGAGACATGTAATTGATATTACAGACCTGCTGCTTTTATTTAAAATGAGAAGCTTTGTTTTGGTGAATTCAGTATGATGTAAGGGGAAAAGAAAGACATCATGTTTTTAATTATTTATGTTGAAAAGTGTGATTTATACAAAAATCTAGTTTCTGGAGGCATCAAAAAAATTTTTTTGTGTGTTTTATTTCATCAGAACACTACAGTAGACTGTAAAATGACATCATCTACAGCTGGAGATAAACACTTTGATAAAAGTCCCACTAAAACAAGACACCCTCGGAAAGTTGATCTAAGAGCTCGATACTGGGCATTTCTTTTTGACAATCTTCGCCGGGCAGTAGATGAAATCTATGTGACTTGTGAATCAGATCAGAGTGTGGTGGAATGTAAGGTAAGGTTTGCTTTAAGTTTTTGTAATCCATTTGATGTCAGATTCGCCAATTTTTGCTCTAACTTGATTATTTACCTCTGTATACAGTCCTTCAGTATTAACTATAATCTCCATGCTATACACTACATCCTCAGAACTTACTCATCTTAAAACTGAAAATCTGTACCCTTTACCAGCATCTCCCTATTTCCCCTGTCATTTGCAGCCACTATTCTACTGTCGGCTTCTGTGAATACATCAGGTTTTTCTTTGTTTTAATTTTTTAAGATTATCCTTGTTGTTGTTTGCGTTACCTAATTGTGTACTTTTATATTCTGTGCAAGATTTGGTAGAAATTGTCTTGATATATATAGTCCTAGGCGAGAAATTAAAAGATAGGTACACACACACACACACAGTTTATTAAAAGATCTCTCTTGGCTGCATTCTCCATTGGTACTGTAGGTGGCATTAGTGAGTTTTTCACATTCTTTAGTTTCATGTTTAACGTCTTTAATTGGACATTGCCCCTTTTATTGGAGAAGGCAATGGCAACCCACTCCAGTACTCTTGCCTGGAAAATCCCATGGGCGGAGGAACCTGGTAGGCTGCAGTCCATGAGGTCGCTAACAGTTGGACACAACTGAGTGACTTCACTTTCACTTTTTACTTTCATGCATTGGAGAAGGAAATGGCAACCCACTCCAGTATTCTTGCCTGGAGAATCCCAGGGATGGGGGAGCCTGGTGGGCTGCCGTCTATGGAGTCGCACAGAGTCAGACACGACTGAAGCGACTTAGCAGCAGCAGCAGCCCCTTTTCTATTGAGATCACTCTCCTCATCAACTTTGGTGAGGGGAAGATGAGATTGATGGCTAACCGTAAACAACTTTGAGTGGGATTGGGATGTCATTGTAAGTGTGTTTTCTAATTTTAGATAACCTTGTGTTTGTAATAGGATGTTAAACAGACACGTAGCATAATCTGTCTCTGAAAATGCACTGGAAAGCCTGGACTTTTAGTAGATACAAACTATATGCTGTATTTATACTAAATAAAATTATTTTGAGAAAAATCAGGATGATACATCTTCATAGAAAGATTACAGAGGCAGCTTCTGTTTCTACAGTGAACATGGTTAAAAATCCTGAAATTCATTATTTAACCTTTGAAATATATGAAAAGTCAAAGCAAAGTTATATGTTGAAACAACAGCTGTGTTTCCTCTAAAATTGGAAACAGCCAAAATATGTTTTAAACTAACTTAAAAATATGACTCAACAGAAACAGTTTTCAGAATGAACAGTGATTGAAATCATCCAAGTTTATGCTTTGGTTGTCACAATTAATATTGTTACTATCAGCTTGTAAAACTTTTTTTATGTTTTAAGAAAATATTTTTAAGGAAAATCATATTGTTGGGGTGTAGTCTCCACTCCTTGTTTTCCATTTCAACCTGCGGGGAACTGGATGTGTGGCTCTGGGATACTGGGGACCCCATGGAATATAGAGACTGGTACCTGTATCTCCCTTAGAGATTTCATAGCATAACAAGCTTGCTGGAGTAGCTCATGCCAGCTGGGCTTAGAGGGACTTCAGGGTAGTAAGCGTTCTTTGGAAGGACTTAGGATGGGACTTGTCACTGACTGAGTAAAGAGGACCCCCAGTGCATCTCATGATTTCTGTGAGGGAAGGATTTTAGACATTGGTGAAGATGTTGGAGTAATAGGGACTTCCTATGAGGACACTTGGTTAGGTGTTAGTAGAATACACCAAAGTCTGATGGAGTTGAGGCAGATCTTGCTTTGGGCAGAGGGAGCCAGGGTGGACCTGACCACTGCCTAGAGACCCATGGATGCTCCCTGTGCAGAAACTACCGTGTACTGCAGAGATCAGTGGGGACTACTCACTCACATTGATCCAGAGAAGGATCAGGGATGCATCTCTGCCTGGCAGCACTTGACTCTGTTGTTGGTCAGCATCATCTTAGTCCCTGGAGAAGGACTGGCTGATGACTACTGAAGATCCATCACTAATATCTGGTAAGCTCTATAAGTGGAATATCGCTCTGTTTCCACAACTGCCCCTTATGGCAGGGACATAAGTTTGTGAATGTAGGATAGTGTTAAAGGGGTACAGAGGAGGAAGAGAGGAACGACTCCGTGAAAATAAGCCACATTCCTCCCCGACAACAGGCATCTGCTAAAGGCCATCTAATTCTCACCTGTGCTAGGTTGTCAGACAACAGTAGGCAGATTGTCTGAAGATAGGATTTAAAAATCAAACTTTGATAATTGAATGTGACTGAAAAATTGTGGATTTCACTGAGCATACTCAGCAGGTTTAGGATTCAGCTGAGTAGCTAGTTATATGTGGAAAAAGATAAAAGTATTCTATGTTTATATCTCAAAAGTTGAGACTTCTCATTTCAACAAGTTAAGTCAGGATCAAAATGATATGTGAGAAAATGCTTAGAAAAGTATAACATACAATAAAAAGAAAATAAATTTTATAATTAGATGAAAGGAGAAGTCACAGATGGAGATAGGGGAATATAGATCCAGAACACAGAAGAATCATTATAGAAGCAGGAAGAATATAGGAGAATAGGAACGTCCCAAAGGCCGTGGAAGAAGAAGGAGTGGTACATAGGTTAAGAATGACTGCAGCTGAGAGAAAGCTTGGCATTTAAGAGGGAATAAGAACAGATGGGATCAAGGTGGAAACTTGTGAAAAGAATTTGAAATTCCATTTGAGGAGTTCTTTGCCTTTTTATATTTTCAAGAAGTAGGAGGTGTGAGGTTGGAAGTTGGAAGAGGGTGGAAAGATCTGAAATAATTGTGATGGAGAATGAAAGGGCAGACTTTTGGAAGCCACAGGGTTGCCCAGCAACCTTGAAGGTCACAGTTGAGACTGGAAATTCTACTCTTTCCTGTGTGTTCAATTGTCCTTATTAGAGTCTTCTCCCATCAGCACACTACTTGCTTATTTCTCTTCCATTCTAAACTGCAACAATAAAAACAATAAAAAGAAACCCCCAAACCCTATCTCTGTTTTACTTATCCTTTCATCTACTGTCCCAGACCCCCTTTTCCTTCTCTCCTTCTTAGCCAAGTTTCTTAGAAGACGGCTGCCTTTTTGCGGCCTCCATCTCCTTTTTCCTCAGGAACTCATTCGTCTACTCCAACCTGGTGTCACATCCCTATCAGAGCTCCTATTAAACTCTTAAAAAGTCACTCAGCGTTGCTCAGTCCAGTGGGTGTTTTTCTGTCCCTCCTTTGACCTCTGAGTGGCATTTCACACTGTTGACCACTCCCTCTTGCAGCACTCTCTCCTTTGGCTTTTATAGAACCACCACTGCTAGTTTTCTTCCTTCTTGGTTGGTTGCTGCCTCTGCTTCCTCTTAGTTGGCTTTTCCTTTTCCACCTGACCTTTAGCTTTTTGGGAATGCATTAAGGCTCATCTTAGACCATCTTCTTTTCTCACTATTAGTTTCTCCCTCTGCGTTTTCTCCATGCCATGGTTTAATTTATTGTTGATTTTCTGATGATTCTTAAATTTATATCTCTAGCCTATACTTCTCTTCTGATTTTCAGACTTGTATATCCAAATAGCCTCGTTGGCATCTCCACTTGGATATTTCATAAGCATGTCAAACTGATGTGTATAGAAACAAGATCATGATGACTCCTTCTACCCTAAACCTGGAGGTATATTTTTCTTCCCTGAATTGGCAGGTAGTCCCTCCATCTTCCTCCCTTTACTCCACACCAGCCACTGTCCAATGAATGGACCTCTTTGAGTTCAATTCAGTTCAGTCGCTCAGTCGTGTCCTACTGATGACTCAATGGGCTGCAGCACCCCAGGCTTTCCTGTCCATCAGCAACTCCTGGAGCTCACTCAAACTCATGTCCATTGAGTTGGTGATGCCATCCAACCATTTCATCCTCTGTTGTCCCCTTCTCCTGCCTTCAACCTTTCCCAGCATCAGGGTCTTTTCCAGTGAGTCAGTTCTTTGCATCAAGTAGCCAAAATATTGGAGTTTCAGCTTCAGCATCAGTCCTTCCAATGAATATTCAGGACTTATTTCCTTTAGGATGGACTGGTTTTATCTTCTTGCTGTCTAAGGGACTCTCAAGAGTCTTCTCTATCACCACAGTTCAAGAGTATCAATTCTTCGGTGCTCAGTTTTCTTTATAGTCCAACTCTCACATCTGTACTGGAAAAGCCATAGCTTTGACTTGATAGACCTTTGTTGGCAAAGTAATGTCTCTGCTTTTTAATACTCATTGAGTATTACCTCCTAAATCTTTCCAGCCTGTCCACTTCTCTTATTCTCTACTGCTACCATTCTAGTCCAAGCTGCCATTATATTAGTAAAATCCCTGGATCACAATTGAAATCTTTCAGCAGGACTCCCTGCATCCTTCCAATCCATTCTCTATGTGATAGGCAAACTGATACTTAAAACAAACATGAGCTCTGATTTCTTTGATTATAGCTCCTCCAAAGTTTCCCTTTGCTCTGTGCATTAAAATCTCCAGCATGACCTTCAAATCTTGAGTGAGTTGATTTGTGTAAACCTCATTTCACACCACTTTTCTCTCCTCCCTTCTGCCTCATTTAAACCAGCCTTCTTTCGATTACTCAAACATGCCAGGTACCCGCAAGTCTTCAGACCTTTCCACATTCTGATTTTTTTTTGCCGAGACACTCATCCTCACTCTTCTTGCCCAGCACCTCTTCACCTCCCCCATCCCTTTTACCTACCTCCCATTCCTAGTATAGGTTTCAATTTAAGTGTCACTTTCTCAGGGGAGCTTATCATGTTTCAGATTAAATCAGGTTCCCTGCCAATATAGAGTCCACCCTCATATCTGCATGGGATTGGTTCCAAGACACCTCTCCTACCCTTGCCATGTGGATACCAATATCCACAGATGCTCGAGCCCCTTTTATAAAATGATGTAATACATTCAGCCCTGGATATCCATGGGTTCTGCTTGGGCACGTATGGCCTGACTGTACTCTCATAGCATACTTTCCCTAGAAACATTTTATCACAGTTGAAACTACATAATTGTTTATTTTGTTGTTTTTATATCTGTCTCCCTTACTAGACATTAAGCTCCCAGAAGACAGAAACCACACTGTCTCGTTTACCACTCTGTCATCAGTTCTTGGAACTGGAACTGGAACACTGTAATAGATATATACTGTGTAGATAAATAGAAAATAGATGTTAAATGTCTGTGTGAAGCAGTGAGACCACATACATTGTTGGGGTAAAGATACGTCTACACAGTTATGTGATTCTCTTCTACAGTGACTGAATGCTAGTAAGTGACTTGCTAAAAAGTGACTTGCTAAAAACGCCCAAAGATGGCGGGTAGATGAATTAGTCATGGGTTGGTGTTTTTAAGGCAGAATTCAGTGGAATTTCATTAAGTAAAAGATTGAAGAGGTTAAGAGAATAGTTAGAATAGTGGACCATGGAACTGAAGTTTCATGGGGAAGGAAATGGCTGTCACAGAAGCCTGATAGATGTGGATAAAGTAAAGAAGTTAAGTATTTGCAAATACCCTTTGAACAAGATAGGAGTAGGTAAAGTGGATTCTCTATAGATAAAAATTAATGTTTATATTTTTAAAGTTACTGTTTACATATTCTAAATTATTAGCTTGTTTTTTTAATGTCCTTGATCTCTCAGACACTGAAATATTTTAGTCTCCCACTACTATTGCAATTTCTTCAATATCTCTTTGAATTTTGGGGAATTTTTGCTTTATACATTTTACTGTCTTATTATTAATTATATGTGTTGTATTTTTTCAATTTAATTTAATTTTAAACTTTTTATTTTATATTGGAGCATAGTCAATTAGCAAGAGAACACTCAAAATCCTTCAAGTCAGGTTTTAACAGTACATGAACTGAGAACTTTCAGATGTACAAGCTATATTTAGAAAAGGCAGAGGAACCAGAGATCAAATTGCCAACATATGCTGGATCATAGAAAAAGCAAGGGAATTCCAGAAAAACGTCTACTTCTGCTTCATTGACTTTGCTAAAGCCTTTGATTGTGTGGATCACAACAAATTGTGGAAAATTCTTAAAGAGATAGGAATACCAGACCACCTTACCTGCCTTCTGAGAAACCTGTATGGAGATCAAGAAGCAACAGTTAGAACCAGACATGGAACAACAGACTGGTTCAAAGTTGGGAAAGGAGTACATCAAGGCTGTATATTGTCACCCTGCTTACTTAACTTCTGTGCAGAGTACATCATGTGAAATGCCGGGCTGCATGAAGCTCAAGCTGGACTCAAGATTGCTGGGAGAAACCAGCATAAACTAAGATATGCAGATAACACCACCCTACTGGCAGAAATCGAAGAGCAACTAAAGAGCCACTTAATGAAGGTGAAAGAGGAGAGTGAAAATCTGGTTTAAAACTCAACATTCAGAAAACAAAGGTCATGACATCCAGTCCCATCACTTTATGGCAAATAGATGGGGAAAAATTGGAAACAGTGACAGACGTTATTTTTTTGGCCTCCAAAATCACTGCAGATGCTGACTCCAGCTGTGAAATTAAAAGATGCTTCTCCTTGGAAGAAAAGCTATGACAGTCCTAGACAGCATATTAAAAAGCAGAAACATAACTTTGTCAACAAAGGTTTGTATAGTCAAAGCTATGGTTTTTCCATTAGTCGTGTATGGATGTGAGAGTTGGACCATAAGAAAAGCTGGATGCCGAAGAATTGATGCTTTTGAATTGTGGTGTTTGAGAATACTCTTGAGACTCCCTTGGACTGCATGAACAAACCAGTCAATCCTAAAGGAAATCAACCATGAATATTCATTGCAAGGACTGATGCTGATGCTGAAGCTCCAATACTTTGGCCACCCGATTTGAAGAGCCAGCTCACTGAAAAAGACCCTGATGCTGGGAAAAGTCGAAGGCAGGAGGAGAAGGGGACAACAGAGGACGAGATGGTTGGATGATGTCATCAACTCGATGGGCATGAGTTTGAGCAATCTCAGGGAGATAGTGAAGTACACAGAAGCCCGGTGTGATGCAGTCCATGGGGTAGCAAAGAGTCAGACACGACTGAACAGCAACAGCAATGTTGATTTTGAGCATTATAATAATCGTTTTGAGCATTTTTGTCTACTTACATTTAGTCACAGTAGGTCTCTCGGTTTTCATAATGGGAAATAGCATAAGAACATCTGGTCCAGCAACTTCCAAATGAGTTGCAATTAAAAATTAGTTAGCCACTGAAGCAACATATTTGTATCACTACCCAGGCAACTGCAAATTTTATTTATCCAAAAAGATCCTGGTAAGGATTAAATTATAGGAGAATGCTTTTCATTAGCAGATTTTCATTTGGTAGGCTTTTATTTGTTGAATATATTATGTATGCATTCTTCTTCCAGCTTGCTTATATTGAGAATTAAGGGGAGATATTTGAAAGAGGTAAAATGATAACGGAATGAAGATGACTGGGTGAATACTATTATTAGACAGTTTTTGAAAGTGATTTAGTTGCCATTTTGCTTTCAGATGATTTCTTTTTTAAACATTAGATTAGCAGTTTAAAAAATGCTTTTTAAAACTTGTTTCACTTTTTGTAAAGCATTTTCTTTTTGTAAGAGTCCCTTCATCACTGACTTCTCATGTGATGGTTATTTCCACTTCTTCCATCATCACAGAGGGCACAACTGTACTCATTCCTGCAGCTGAGTTGGAGGGCTGTATTGATGTCTGGGCCCAAGGGTCTGTACACCTAGTATTGTGTGTCAGGAGGACAGAGGGATGGCGCCAACCATCCTGCTGTGCGCCAGTAACTAGAATTAGTTACAAACCGATCGAATCCGTTGCAGCCAATTGGTAAACTAATTGGTAATTTTAGCTGTACATCTATATGTAGTTATCTGAATGCCTATAACATTACTTTCAGAGCCACTTTTGTTCTGTTTCGTCCTGCTTAACAAAATAGCCTTCATAGCTGTAAGGAGAAAGATGTGCATCAGTGACTGTGAGGCTGCTCCAGCTGCTTGTCTTGTTTGTATTCCCTTGTTCGTAAAACATGACTCAGGTTACAGCTGCATGGTACCACTCTGATCATTTCTGATAACAGTGAGCTAAACATTCCTTAAACTAGGTTGTTTAAGCCACCAAATGTACTTTCTCTGTGCCAACTTGTATCAGAAGTATAGCTGCTTATATTCTTGCCTTTTAGAGGGTTTCTTCTTCTTCTTCTTTTTTTCTTTCAGTGAAAAGGGAAATCAGTAGACAACTTTTAAAGGAAATTATTGTGAATTAAATCTTTCTGTACCCTAAAGTAGGTCGCTTAAGTTAATGAATTTAATTAAAGAATTTGAATTGTATTAGTAGAATTGAGAAAAGGAAGTCAACTAAATTTAAAAAATTTTCCTTTTCCTGATCATAGAAAACTTTCATTACCAGTGATTTGGCAATAAGATTACCTTAGAAAGAAAATAAACAGTACTTCTATGTCAGGAGAGTCTTTTAAAGTAGAATATAACTTTTATGACTAAAGTGAGGTTGGTACTATATTTCATTTATGAATAACTTGGCATATATTTATTATTAGTTTTGGGTCTGGTTTCCAAAGTGTACCTGTATGTTTAAAAAAAAAAATTGTAAGTGAAAAGTGTTTTTGAGGTCTTTGAGGCCCACTGATACTAAACCGTGAGTCCAATACTTTGTTATGGAAAAGTAATATATTTTTAAAACAAATAACCGTTTTTATAGCTGGCTGTCATTTTCTGATAGTCATCTTCTGGGAGAATTAGAAAGCTGCCTTTTATAGTAAAGTGAGACTGGCATGTCTTTACAGTAAGATGAGAATAGGATGATACTGGTAAAGTGAATACACTTTAAAGTTCTCTGTCTTATCATTTAAATGGCAACGATGGCCAGTTAAGCAGTGTATGCACATAGCTAAACTTGACATCAATTCCCTTTTGTCAGACATGGAGTGGATCTTAGTGGCTTATGCGTTTAAATCTTTCTTGTGTAAAATTTTTCCATTGCCACTCTCATGTAAAACTAGTCAGTGCTAAGAAAAAAGTCTTTGTGAGATGAGTAGAATGTAGTGTTACAGTAATGTGATTTTGGATTGTCTAAAGAGGAAAATTAGAGTGCAGATAAACTGAATTAGAAGTGATTCCTGTGAAATCCAGTCAGTTTGAAATGTATTTTGTTATTGGAGGCTTAGTGTCTGTGCAAATGCTGTATTTGATAAACAGAATGCAGGTAACCCATATTATGAAAACTGGTGTTACATCATGCATAATTATAATGGCCTTTGATATATTCAGCTTTATATTATTTGCCTTAGAAATGCTGGTAAAATTTTAGACATTTACTTTTCCAAATATATTTCTTTTTAAACTGATGATTTCACATATATGCTAGCAGAATTAAAGATTATTTAAAAAACTAACCATTCTTATTAATTTTTTAGAAATTTGATTTCAGAAAGCTTCAGTTTAGTAGTAAATGTAAAAAATGTTGATGAAGAACACTGGAGGGAAGCATGCCCTTGATAATGGATTTGCTAGTAACTTTTTTCATTCCTATCTTTTCTTCTTTTTATTTTTCTTGCTGCTGGTATAGAACATCTTGGAGGTATGACTTAGCAGAAAGAGCAGTAGGCCAGGAGTCAATGCACGGGGCTTGGGTTCTGTGCTGTCACAGCCAGATCACTAAACTCAGGGTTATCTTGAAAATTAAGTGACTGACTATAGACTATGTGACTTCTTCATTCATTAGATATTCCTCTGAAATTTATTCATTATGTAACATCTTTTGTCACTACTGGTTTTACTTATTCAGCCCATTCTTTAGAATAAAAATTTCTTTTTTTTTTTTAGAATAAAAATTTCTAAACAAGACTAGAGAGGGTAGAAATTTGCTTTAAGAGGGATTATAAATTATAATTAATTTCTGTCATAAAGTACCACTGATAAATGTGACATTGGACATCTGAGGGAATAATCTTCTGTTTAGTTCACTCAGGCTAAAGAGCAGCATTTGCTAGCATGCTACTGATGTTTCAAATCACTGAATACATCTCTCTTGTGGTTTGAATTTCATTGATTCAGTGTTTTGACACATAGTGGATTTCTGACAAATTTTATTTTGGTGAGTAAATCATAGAATCTTAGAACTGTTAGTAAAGTTATCTAATCCACTTACCCATTATACAGTTACCCTTGACCATATTCCCTCTGGTAACTAATTCTCTTTTTGAGACAGCTCTGGCAGGTGAAAATCTGTCATTTTCACTAAGCATTCTTTGTTCTGTAACTTGTATTTATGTGGAAATAATATAATCCCTTTTATGATAACCTCTTTTATGTGAAGCTGTTTATCATACCATCCCATTAGTCTTTAAGCCTAGTCATCCAGTTCTTACTGTAGTTCCTACTATGATGTGATGTTAAAACCTTCCTTGTTATCACACTTGGTTTATTGTGTTCTACTTTACCTATCTATCCTCCTTAAATTGTGCTTACCATGGCTTAGTGGCTAGCAAGTAGCTAGCAACAGAATTAGACTCTAGCTGATTAAATAGAAAAATTAATTTTTTGAGAAGATAGGTCACAGATTTGATACTAAAATCCATGAAACAGGGTTAGAAAATAGGCAGAAACCAGGGAGGGTTTGCAGAGAAACATCTGGCTAGGATGTATTGCTATTTTTTTTTAAATACCACCATTTCCTCTTTATCTTTGCCTTGCTTGCTTGAGATTCAGAGTCCCAGGCAAGTGAGTCTGATTGGTTAAGTTCCAATCATATTACTGTGCTTAACTGGCAAGTAGTAGAGAGCAGAAAGATCTTCTCTTTTGTCTGTGCAAAAGCCCAATTCCCCAATCTAGAAAGAGAGTGGAAATTCTGGTTAGCAATAAAAAAAATATTTCATGTAGACAGAAAACTCACAGAGGAAGTGGTCTCATTTTACCTTATGCTGATCAGACCCCCAGCCTTTTCATAGTTGCTATTATAATTGTATTATTGAAGTGTGAGGCCATATTCACTTTTTCCTCTGGCTCAGCAAACTATTTACTCAACTTGAGTTTAGTGTCAAGTAAAATTACAGTCTTTTTTATATGTGTCATGTTTTGTTAAGACCAACCTCTGCCTAATATTTTACTTGTACAGTTAGTTACTGGATCAAACAGTAGAATCAGAAGCTTATCATTAAAAAATATCTCATCTTTTTTAGATTTGCCGCATTACTATAACCTGTCCATGCTGCCCAATAGAAATATAACATGAGCCACATAGGTACTTCTAAATTTCCTACTTGTTACATTAAAAAGGCAAAAAGAAACATATGAAAATAACATATAATATTTTAAATTTAACCCAATACAGCAAAAATTATTTCAACACAATGGTAACATGTTAGAAATACATAAAAGCCAGCATCAACAACTTCCCATTTGCCAAATCTGGAACAATTCAAGTATTAAAATAAATAATGATAGTAATGGATCATTCAAGAATATAGAAATTGATGAATCCATACTATTATGAATAAGTAAATTAATAAATAGTCAAATAAGGGAGAAGGGAAAGCACCTTTTCTATAACAGAATGCTAAGTAATAAATGTATAAGGAATGATGGAATTAGAAAATCATCATTTAGAAATTATTATAATAATTTATCCAGGCTAGAATCACCAATGGATCTTAAATTAGTGAAATTTGTTGAAGAACATGATATTTATAGTTACAGAATATCTCCCTAAAAGATAGTTCTTAAGTACAGAGAAAAATATGAAGTTTAAGTGGGGAGTTGTTAGATACCACTTATCAAATTATCAAGTTTATTATCATTAGTAATAGGACATATACATAGTGGGTGCCTCTTTATATTAGGCACTGAGAAGACCACAGCATCACTAATGTAGTATTTCTGAGAATTCATTTAATTTGACTTTAAATTGATTGACATATTACAAAATAACTGCCTGTATTCTTTAAAAATATGAGGTCATGAACGACTGAGGAAGAGCAGTAATAGAATGAGGAAGACAGGACAGTTAAATACAAGCATGATTCTCAGTAGGGCCTTGGATTAGATTATTTTTCTTCTCTAAAGCCACCCTGATTATTTAACTTATATGCAGAATACATCACATGAAATGCCAGGCTAGATGGCTCACAAGCTGGAATCAAGATTGAAGGGAGAAGTATCAATAACCTCAGATATTATGCAGATGACACTACCCTACTGGCAGAAAATGAAAAGGAACTAGAGAGTGTTTTTTTTTTTTTTTGATGAAGGTGAAAGAGTAGAGTGAAAAGCTGGGTTAAAACTCAACATTCAAAAAATGAAGATCATGGCATCCAGTCCCATCACTTCATGGTAAATTGGTGGGGGATAAATGGAAACAGTGAGAGACTATTCTCTTGGGCTCCAAAATCACTGCCGTTGATGACTGCAGGCACAAAATTAAAAGACACTTGCTTCTTGGTAGAAAAGCTATGATAAACCTAGACAGCATATTGAAAAGCAGAGACATCACTTTGCCAAGAAAGGTCCATCTAGTCAAAGCTATGGTTTTCCCAGTAGTCATGTACAGATGTGAGAGTTGGACCCTCAAGAAGGCTGAGCACTGAAGAACTGATGCTTTCAAAGCTGTAGTGCTGGAGAAGACTCTTGAGAGTCCCTTGTTCAGCAAGGAGATGGAACTAGTCAATCCTAAAGGAAATCAATCCCGAATATTTATTGGAAGGACTGATGTTTAAATTGAAGTTCCAATACTTTGGCCACCTAATGCAAAGAGCATCATTGGAAAAGATCCTGACATTGGGAAAGATTTAGGGCAGGAGAAGAAGGGGGTGACAGAGGATGAGATGGTTGGATGGCATCACTGACTCAATGGACGTGCTGCTGCTGCTGCTGCTGCTAAGTCGCTTCAGTCTTGTCCCATGCTGTGCGACCCCATAGATGGCAGCCCACCAGGCTCCCCCGTCCCTGGGATTCTCCAGCAAGAACACTGGAGTGGGTTGCCATTTCCTTCAGTGCTTCATTTCCTCCAAAGCATCAGTTCTTCAGTGCTCAGCCTTCTTGAGGGTCCAACCCTCACATCTGTACATGACTACTGGAAGAACCATAGCTTTGACTAGATGGACCTTTCTTGGCATAAAGTGAAAAGTGAAATTGAAGTCGCTCAGTCATGTCCGACTTTTGTGACCCCATGGACTGCCGCCTACCAGGCTCCCCGGTCCATGGGATTTTCTAGGCAAGAGTAGTAGAGTGGGTTGCCATTGCCTTCTTTGCAATGGACATGAGTTTGAGCAAACTCTGGGAGATAGTGGAGGGCAGGAAAGCCTGGTGTGCTACAGTCCATGGCGTCACAAAGAGTCAGACACGACTTAGTGACTGAACAACAACAACAAAAGTTCAGTAGTGGAACAGTTGGTAAAATCTGAGTGAGCTGGAGGACCCACACTTCCTGAATTCAAGCTTACTTCAAAGCTATAATAATCAAAATGATGAGTTGCCAGGATAAGGATAGGCCTGTAGATCTATGTCTAAAGATAGACATAGAGATCTTGGCAACAAATCCATAAGATCTGTGGTCACTTTTCTTGTTAGAATATTTTTATTTATTTATTTTGGGCTATTCTGGCTCTTTGTTGCTGAGCAGGCTTTTCTGTAGTTGCAGTAAGTGGGGGCTGCTTTCTCGTTACAGTGTGAAGCCTTCTCATTGTGGTGGCTCCTCGCTGCAGAGAAAGGAAGAGCTCTGCGGTGCACAGGTCTCAGTAGTTGCATCATGTGGACTCAGTAGCTGCCATTCCTGGGCTCTAGAGCACAGGCTCAATAGTTGTGACACAGGGGCTTAGTTCCTCCACTGCATGTAGGATCCTCCAAGACCAAGGATCGAACCCATGTCTCTTGCATTGGCAAGTGTGCCAACAGGGAAGCCCTGATCATTGTTTTTCTTGACAAGGGTGCCAAGACTATTTCATGGGGAAAGAACAGCCTTTCAGCAAACATTGCTGGGACAACTAGATATCCACACACAAAGAATGGATTTGGATCCCTACCTCACACCATATGCAAAATTTAACTGAAAATGGATCAAAGACCTAAGTGTAAGAGCTAAAACTATAGAACTTTGAAGAAAACATAGATGTAAATCTTTGTAACCTTGGAGTAGGCAATACTTTCTCAAATATTATACCCAGAGCACAAGTAACCAAATAAAAAATATGTAAATTGAACTTCATCTGAATTTAAAACTTACATGTGTTATTAGGACACTCACAAGTGAAAAGACAGCTCACAGAATGAGAGAAAATATTTTTAAACCATATGTCTGATAAGTCTAATATACAGAATATACGAAAAATGCAGTCCAAAAATAAAAAAGACAAATAGCCCAGTTAAAAAATGGACAAAGAATTTGAATAGACACTTTTGCATGGATGATATACAAATGTCCATGGGCACATGAATATGTGTTCAACATTTTTAGTCATCAGGGAAAATCAAATAAAAACAACAGTATCACTTTACTGTCATTAGGTTGACTAGAGTCAAGAAGTCAGAAAATAGCAAATGTTGGTAAGGATTGAAGGAGATGCAACCCTCTCATATTGCTAGTGGCAATATAAAATGGTACAGCTACTGTGGAAAAAATTTTGGTAGTTAATGTTAAATGTTAGAGTTACCATGTGGCCCAGGAAATCCAAATCCATTTATACACCCAAGAGAATTAGAAACGTGTTCACATAAAACCTTGTACATGAATGTTCCCAGCAGCAGCATTCATAATAGGCAAAAAGTGAGAACAGCCTAAATATCCATCAACTGAAAGTGAATAAAAGAAGTTGTGTTTACACAGTTATTAATTATAGAAAGGAATGGAGTACAGATGCATGCTACCAGGTAGATGAGCCTTGAAAACATTCAGTTCAGTTCATTTCCTCAGTCGTGTCGACTTTTCGTGACCCCATGAACCACAGCACACCAGGCCTCCCTGTCCATCACCAACTCCCAGAGCCTCAAACTCATCTCCATTGAGTTGGTGATGCCATCCAACCATCTCATCCTCTGTCGTCCCCTTCTCCTCCTGCCTTCAACCTTTCCCAGCATCAGGGTCATTTCAAATGACTCAGCTCTTTGCATCAGGTGGCCAAAGTATTGGAGTTTTAGCTTCAGCATCAGTCCTTCCAATGAACACTCAGGACTGATCTCCTTTAAGATGGACTGGTTGGATCTCCTTGCAGTCCAAGGGACTCTCAAGAGTCTTCTCCAAGAGTTCAAAAGCATCAGTTCTTCAGTGCTCAGCCTTCTTTTTTAGTCCAACTCTCACATCCATACATGACTACTGGAAAAACCATAACCTTGACGAGACGGATCTTTGTGGGTAAAGTAATGTCTCTGCTTTTTAATATGCTGTCTAGGTTGGTCATAACTTTCCTTCCAAGGAGTAAGCATCTTTTAATTTCATGGCTGCAATCACCATCTGCAGTGATTTTGGAGCCCCCAGAATTAACTGTTTCCCCATCTATTTGCCATGAAGTGGTAGGACTGGATGCCATGATCTTAGTTTTTTGAATGCTGAGCTTTAAGCCAACTTTTTCACTCTCCTCTTTCACTTTCATCAAGAGGCTTTTTAGTTCCTCTTCACTTTCTCCCATAAGGGTGGTGTCACCTGCATATCTGAGGTTATTGTTGTTTCTCCTGGCAATCTTCCAGCATGTGCTTCAAGCAGCCCAGCATTTCTTATGAAAACATTATGCTGACTAAAGGAAGCCACCTCAAAAGACCACATATTATATGATTCTGTTTATATGAAATGTCCAGAAGAGGCCAGCCCATAGATATAGAAGGTTATCAGTGGTTTCCAAAGGCTGGGGAGAAGGGAAAATGGGGAGTGACTGCTAAAGGTTTCTTTCGGGGGAATGATATAAATGTTCTGGAATCAGTTGCATAATTCTGTGTATATATGGTGCACAGCTCTGAATTGCATAATTTAAAATGGTGAATTTTATGGTCTGTGAATTATATCTTAATAAAAATTGAGGGAAAAAAAGCCTATATTATGCACATTCTTCTAGAACATAGAAAAATAGAGAATTCCTTTCAGCATAACCTTGATAACCAAAACTCTTATGAGAAAGGAAAATATAGGCCACACTGAAGTACAGATGCATAAGTCCTAAACCAGATAACGATGTATTGAATCTAGTGATTTGAAGATTGGATAGTACATCACAATCAAGTTAGGTTCTTTGCAGTCCTGCAATGTTTCTTTAACATTTAGAATATGAAATTAATGTTATTTACTATATTAGATGAGTGAAGATGAAAAATCATATGATCATGTCAGTGATTTTGGAAAAATACTTTGTGAAATTCAGCACCCATTCATGATAAAACTAGTAAACTGAGAATAACAGGGAACATCTCTAGTGATCTAAGGAATCTTCCAAAAATTCTAGAGTAAACATCAAGCTTAATGGTGAGATATTGAGAGCTTTCCTTCTGAAATTGTGAAGGAGACAAGATCCGCCACTGTCTTTATTTCTTGAGCCTTGGGCCAGCACAGGAATAAGAGAATAAGACATAAAAGATATGAGACTTATGGAGAAAAATAAGTATGTCATTATTTACAGATCACATATCTATATATATGTATATACACACATAAACACACTTAGGAGATCCAGGAAAATCAACATTAACTGAAAAAAATTTTAAAGCAACTACCATTTATTCTTAGGGTTGAGTCTAACAAAAGATACATAAGACCTCTACACAGAAAAATATAATACATTATTGAGACACACTGAGTAAGATAAATATATAGAGCAATAGGTCTGTAAAGACTAGAAAAACAATGTTATAAGAATATCAGTTTTCTTTCAGTTCATCTATAAAATCAATGCAAATGCAATTAAAATTCTATTTTTTTATCCTTGGGAACTTGACAAGCTGATTCTAAAATTTGTATGGAAATGCAAAAAGGGCTGGAATTAGCCTAGACAACTTTGAGGTCAAAGATAAAGTTGGAGAATTTACTGAGTTTTGAGATTTATTTTAGAACTGTACCAATGCATGACGGAGAAGGCAATGGCACCCCACTCCAGTACTCTTGCCTGGAAAATCCCATGGACGGAGGAGCCTGGAAGGCTGCAGTCCATGGGGTTGCTGAGAGTTGGACATGACTGAGTGACTTCACTTTCACTTTTCACTTTCACACATTGGAGAAGGAAATGGCAACCCACTCCAGTGTTCTTGCCTGGAGAATCCCAGGGATGGGGGTGCCTGGTGGGCTGCCGTCTATGGGGTCGCACAGAGTCGGACACGACTGAAGCGACTTAGCAGCAGCAGCAGCAGCAATGCATGATAATTTACTACTGGTATAAGAATAGACCAGTGTAACAGAAGAGATACTGTAGAAACAGACCCATGCTTTAAAAGATAATTTTGGAGAAATCTTCCTGACCTTGTGATAGGAAAAGAACACTTAAAAATGACACAAATAATATCAGTCTTTAGATAAAACAGTCATAAATTATACCACCTTGAAATTTGGAATTTCTGTTCATCAAAAGATTCCATTCCATTAGAAGAATGAAAAGGTGAGCTTATATGTGCTGCACATATAATCGACAGTAGGCATATATCCAAAAGAAGTTCTTCTGCACATCAAAAAGAGAAAGATACTAGAAAAACAGGATGAGTCTTGAAAAAACACTTTACAAAAAGAGGTTGGCTGATAAGCATATGAAAAAGTGCTGAGAATCATTAATAATCAGAGAAACACATACTAAAACCAAAATGAAACCATTACAGCCCCATCAGCCAGAATGGCTCAGGTTAAAAACACAAAAAGAAGACCCAAAATGGAAATTCCAGGTATAGATGAGGGTGTGCAGCAAGTAGTGCTCACATACACTGCTGCTGGGTGTGGCAACCACTTTGGAAAACAGTTTGTTACTGTGTATGCAAGTGGAACATAGGCTTACTCTGTGACTCAGCAATTATACTCTTGATCATACACTCAACAGAAATAATACACATGTGCAGTGAACATGTACATGAGTAATAGCATATAACTTGTAATATCCCAAATTTGGAAATTAGTTCAATGTGCATCAACATTAGATGGTGTAAATATTAGGTAAATAAATATTAAAATAAATAACAACCAATAAATTTTGATAAACTATAAATTGGGTAAATAAATGTTAATAGAATACTATTCAGAATTCTACTGTTCAGTAGTGACCTTGGAATATGACAGTAAGTGAATGGCAGGTACATTCTGCAATATGGATGAATCCAATAAACAAATGTACGACAGAAACCACAAAATAATGCATAGTCTATTAGTTCATGTTATAAATTTCAAAATCAGGCAAAATAAAACTATTAGAAGTCAAAGCAGTGGTTACTTTGGAACAGTGATTTGGAGGGGGACATCAGGGAACTTTTAGACTGATAGTGTTAAATTTTTTGTCTTGGATGGTGGCTGCATGAGTCCTTACTTTGAAATAATTTATCAGTACATTTATGTTTCATATACTTTTCTGTTTATTAATATAGCAATAAAAAGATTAAAAGAATATTCAGTTGAGAAAGTCTTGAGAATGAATATCAATACCATCTCTTGGTCTTTAGACTGTGAGCTTCACTAATTTCTTACCAAACAGAATGAAAATAACCCCCCACTCCCCAGATATCGGTAGATTTTGCCGCTTCCTCAATGAGGAGTATTAGTGTAAAAATTATTAATTCCTAAGTCCTTTAAAATTTTTTTTCTTGGAAGCTCTTTAGTTTCGGAATGGAATCTAATATTTGTTGTTTGTATTGAATTAGGAGGTGCTGATGATGCTGGATAACTATGTAAGAGATTTCAAAGCATTAATTGACTGGATTCAACTTCAGGAAAAGCTAGAGAAGACAGATGCTCAAAGCAGGTAATGAATTCTGGTCTTTATATTTATAGCAGCTGGCAGGTTCTAAAGCATTTATTAAAATTGACAATGAACTTGACCTCAGCTTAACTGGAAACTTGTCTAAATCTAAATGTTGGGAGCTGTATTTCTCAAGTTCAGTAACAAGTATTTTATTGGGTACCTACTAGTGCAAGGCACTTATTATCTTGTACAGAAATGTAACTGCTGAGTAAGATACACTTAACTGCTTTCATGAATTTGTAGTCTAAGGGTGGGATAAAATAGAACTGATTACTATGAAAAAATTGTCAATATTATAGGTGTTCAGAGGACAGAGTCATATCTCCTTTGGGGAACAGATCAGGAAAGATTTTGAGGAGGTTGTAGAAGTGTTTAAAAAATGTGATGGATTTTAATAAAGTTGGCCTTTCAAATGAAGGGAATAAGGACAGCTATAGAAGTTCAGCGTGCATACGAAGTGACAGTAAAGTAGGGAAAAGTATAGTATTTCTTCTTAAGGTAGTAGGCAGTGAGGAAAATTGATGAGATTAGGGGAATAATGAAAGATCAGAGCTATTTTAGAAACCTTCATTTGGAATCAGCACGCTGGGGAGCTGCACACAGCACACTTTCATCTGGAATTGGTCCCAGTGCCAGGCTCTGGGACTATTGTGATTAAGAAAAACAGACGCAGTCCTGCCCTCATGAAGTGCACAGTGCATTGACAGGAAACACTGAGGTTAAATACTTATCCGTGTACAAAGAGTCATCCCAAAGAAACATACTATACTTTGTGAGTATAATAAAAGGTACCATCAACCAGTTTGTTAAGCCCAGGAGGATTTCCCCCAAGGAGCTTATATTTCAGTGAGGCAGAAATACCAAGAAGCTGTTAGCTTGACAAGGAGAAAAGAAAAATGTAATCCCAGGTAGAGGTGACAGTATAGGATATCCTGGAGGTGCAGGAGAGCACAGAATAGTCCAGGAGTTCAGAGTTTAGCAGGGCTGGAGTGAACAGAACAGGGAAAGAGTAGCATGAGATGAACCTAGAGAGGTAGGTCGAGACCAGATTATGTAGGACTTTGTAGAGGTGATAAACACTTTAGTGTTTATTTTGGGCTATAAAGGTTTTTAAGTAAGGAGATTACATATCAGACTTTTTTTTTTTTTTTAAAGATCTTTCTGACTGTAGTGTGGGAAGGTTGAGATTCAGCAGTATAGTTTATACATTAGATGCTGGCTACTCAGGCTCGAGGAAAGGCAGTGGGGAGAGCCGAGACATATTCCAGAGATGGATAATCCAACTGTGTTTAGTATTTTGGTTATGTGCACAGGCAAAACAACAATTTGCTATTTAGTTTAGACTTATAAGTGAAGCCTGAGCTTTTGTGAAGTGGGTCAGTTCACATGAAGCTACAGTGATGCACTTTTACCTGGCGAAAACAGGCCTAGGCTGCTGCTTTTCCTTGGATTTAACCTTGGTTCAATCTCAGTGAGTGGAGCTGTCCTGTTGAGAAGGCATCTTTTATCCCGTCCTAGTCTGTCAACCCCAGGGGGAAACCAAGAGAGTGAAGGAATCCCAAGGGACAAATCCAGGAAGTCTTGGTTCCCAGGAAACCAAATTCAAGGAAACTGGGCAATAAGCAGTTTCACCTTTACCCCTTGATAATAGGTGATTAGATCGGGTGGGAGTGGGGGATACATTCTTTAGTGGGGTTGAACCAGATCATCATGCTGATTTGGAGTTGGTGACTGTGTATTGCCCTTGAAAAGATAAGCAGAGGAAATCAGGTTCAGAGAAAACAGAATAGATGTACAGAGAGGGCAGATATGAGGGAAATCATCTGGTCTTTCAGAGTTTGAGGGTGTTGCTTTAAAGCCTGAGAGTGTTGCTTTAAAGCCTGCCTCTTCCATACCTAATCCTCATGAGCCACCTTGAGGATGTCCTTATCCTTGTTAAGTTTATATCCTTGCAATAAATCTTTTTCTTTTTTTATTTAGCTTAATGAAGTTTCTGTTCCTTGTATCTAAAAAGGGTCTGTAATGTAACTGTCAATGCATTATAGAAGCTAACTAGTTTTTTTTCTTGCTTGCAAACTACAGGCTAGCAGTGGCTATATTGAAGATTGTATTGAGAAACATTCTGAGGTGAACTCCAAGCTTAACAGCTATGCCTATCCGGGCATCATGGTTCGAAAATATACCTGAGGCAACACTTTAAAAAAATACATTTTATTTATTTGGCCGCATTGGGTCTTAGTTGCAACATGCAGGATCTTTCAATGTGGCACATAGACTCTCCAGTTGCAAGGTGTGGGCCCCAGAGCATGTGAACTTCAGTAGTTGTGACAGAGGAGCTCTCCGGTTGTACAGGGGCTTTAGTTGCTCCTAGGCATGTGAGATCTTAATTCTCTCATAAGGGATAGAACCCATGTCCTCTGCATTGTAAGTCAGATTCTTAATAACTGGACCACCAGAGAAATCCCTGAGGCAACTTTTTATACGTTAAGAACTTCCCAGCATTTCTTCTCTTTGCCTCTTGAGGCAGCTCAGTTCAGTTCAGTCGCTCAGTCGTGTCCGACTCTTTGCGACCCCATGACTTGCAGCACGCCAGGCCTCCCTGTCCATCACCATCTCACGGAATTCACTCAGACTCACGCCCATCGAGTCCGTGATGCCATCCAGCCATCTCATCCTCGGTCGTCCCCTTCTCCTCCTGCCCCAATCCCTCCCAGCATCAGTCTTTTCCAATGAGTCAACTCTTTGCATGAGGTGGCCAAAGTACTGGAGTTTCAGCTTTAGCATCATTCCTTCCAAAGAAATCCCAGGGTTGATCTCCTTCAGAATGGACTGGTTGGATCTCCTTGCAGTCCAAGGGACTCTCAAGAGTCTTCTCCAACACCACAGTTCAAAAGCATCAATTCTTCAGCGCTCAGCCTTCTTCACAGTCCAACTCTCACATCCATACATGACCACAGGCACAGATATAAAAAGCAACCTTTAGTTTCCTGTAGGTGGCATTATCCATCTTTCATTCATCATCTCATGCATCAAATTTTATTTCCCATATGATTTGGCAATAAATTATCAAAAGCTTTAGATTTTATTTGGATAAACATCTATATGAATTTTCTTGTTTTCTGGTAATTACTATCATTTAATGAGAGAAAATTACTATCATTTAATGAGAGAAAAAAATCACAGTCACTAGATTGAATAAAAGGAGAAGGCAATGGCACCCCACTCCAGTACTCTTGCCTGGAAAATCCCATGGATGGAGGAACCTGGTAGGCTGCAGTCCATGGGGTCGCTGAGAGTCGGACACAACTGAACGACTTCACTTTCACTTTTCACTTTCATGCATTGGAGAAGGAAATGGCAACCCACTCCAGTGTTCTTGCCTGGAGAATCCCAGGGACGGGGCAGCTTGGTGGGCTGCCATCTATGGAGTTGCACAGAGTTGGACACGACTGAAGCGACTTAGCAGATTGAATAAAGAGTAAGAGGCTAGGAGATTTGGAGAGTTATGGAGGTCTGATTGAGGGCATAGGGTAGAGAAGATATTGCTTGGGGAAATTTTTTTCAAGTAGAGATTATGCATCCTATCAACTGATTGGTGTGGGGCCAGTGAAGAAGAAGGAATAGGTAGCTTTTCTAGCAAAGAACGGTGAAATGTCTATGATGTTGCTCTTGTGAGTGAGGTAGAGGATGAATGTGTATTCTTCAGTTTAACCCTCAGCACTGTCGGTCTGTCTTGATCTCTGCCCTACACTCTTAACTCTCCAACAATACTGGATACATGTAGCCAAAATTAGTACCATTGCCTTTTTAATGTGTTTTTAGCTGGGTGTATGGAAGCTTTTAAAATAGAAGTAGTTTATGTCGTGTCTTTGTAACCCCATAACCTGCTATAGTGGATGGAAAATCCTGGACCATGAATCATCTGGAATTACTTACTGGTAATATGGTAAGTAACTTTCTGATAGACAGTGTACAAAGGAAAAGTTGTGATCTGCTTATGTTTTCATGCACTTAACAACAAAGAGAAAAGATGAGATTACCCAACCACCACCACCACCACTGCCGCTGCTTCTTTTCTCTTTTAATCTTCTGTGTGTCTTGAATTGGCAGACCAACTTCGTTGGCATGGGAAGTAAAGAAGATGTCCCCAGGACGTCATGTGATTCCAAGTCCGTCAACAGATAGAATAAATGTAACATCAAATGCTCGAAGAAGCTTAAATTTTGGGTGAGATGAACTCAAAAAAGGCTACTAAGGCTTACATTATAGTAAATAAATTTTTTGTGGACAATATACTTGTATTATAAAATGTGCATTTCACTATAAATATATCCTTGTATATGTTTTTGTTTATGTTTGAATAAAAAGTTAAAATCCAGGAGAGTAAAGTTTTAACTTTTAGGAAGTATTTTATGTTCAAACAGAGGATCCCAAAGTTAAAACTCAGAAACATATTTCATGCTAAATGATTAGTAGCATGAATTGTCAGTTTCACAACAGATGACCTAAATATATCATAAACTGTCTTATATGTCATATGGACAGTAATATATCTTTATACATTATAATCTTATCAACAGTTTTATAGTTACTATTTTATGAAGTTGTCTTTTATATCACATAAGAGAAGAAAAGAGTTATAAGAAGAAATAAGTTTGTGTTGTCTTTTGTATTTACCTACGTGGTTATTTACTTTTGGTGGTTCCTTTATCTCTTCATGTGGATTCAGGTTACTGTCTGGTGGCCTATCATTCAACTGGAGCTGTCTTTAATATATCTTACTAGGCAGGTCTGCTGGTAGCAGTTTTTCTCAGGTTTTGTTTATCTGAGAATATCTTAGTTTATCTTTCAGGTTTCTGAAGGATAGTTTTGCTGTACATAGAATTCTTGATTGAGAGTGTTTCTGTTTTAGCACTTGACTATGTCCTCTCACTGGCTTCTGGCTTCCATGGCTTCTGATGAGATATAAGGTGTTATTGTTTCATAAGATACTTCAGTTCTCTCTTGGTGCTCTCAAGATTCTCTCTTTGTCTTTTGTTTTCAATAGTTTGATTATGATGTATTTAGGTGTGGCGTTTGTAGAGCTTTTTTAGATTTGTAGATAAATGTTTTTCATCAAATTTGGTAAGTTTTTGTTCATTATTTCTACAGATACCCTTTCTGTCCCTTTTTCTCTCTCCTCTTCTCTGGAAATCCCACTCATACTGGGATTGTGTTACTCATGATGGTGTTCCAGTCTTCAAGACTCTGTTCAAATTTCTGCATCCATTTTTCTTTCTGTTTTTTTGGGTTAGATAGTCTCAATTTACCTCTTTTTAAATTTGCTAATTCTTTATTTTGCAAGCTTAATTCTGCTGTTGAGCCCCACTGGTGAATTTTCCATTTTCATTATTGTACTTTTCAACTCCAGAACACCTATGTAATTCTTTTAAAGTATTTATTTGTTTATGTATTTGACTGCAACAGGTCTTAGTTGCAGCACGTGAGATCTTCAGTCATCATTGTGGCATGTGGGATCTTTAGTTGTGGCGTTTGGAGTCTACTTCCTTGACCAGGGATCAAACCTGAGCCCTGTGAACTGGGAGCACAAAATCTTAGCCACTAGACCACTAGGAAAGTCTCTGTGATTATTTTTCATATTTGATTTAATTTTTATTGATACCCTGTATTTGGTGAAACATTTTTCTCATACTTTATTTTTAGATGTGGTTGTGTTTTGTTTTTAAATATTCTTTGAACATATTTATAATAGCTCGTTAAAAGTCTTTGTCTAGTAATTCCAATGTTCAAGCTTCCTTCAGGACTTGTTTTGGTTGCTTTTCTTTTGTGTGTCCATGAGTAGGCTATACTTTCCTGTTTCTTTGCATGTCTTATGGCTTTTGTTAAAAACTGGATATTTTAAATAGTAGTGTGATAGCTCTGGAGATCAGATTGCTACACTTGCCAGGATTTGTTGTCACTGTTTAGTGGTGGTAGTTTTGCTACTATTTGTTTGTTTAGTGACTTTCTTGAACTAGTCTTCTGAAGTCTATGTTCTTTGTTATTATAGTCACTGAAGTCTCTTCTTAGTTATGTTAGTTGTCAGCTAATGATTTGACAGAGATTTCCTTAAATGCCTTGATCCATTAAATCTCCTAGCTCTTTTCTAATTTTATGTTTGATCACCATGTCTTCAGTCCTCTGGAGTTTACAATTCTAACTTTGCTCTCAATGCCTGCTTCCTCAGAGCCTCAAGGGCAGTCAGAGGTGAGAGATTAGGGCTGGTTCAGACCTTTCCTGAGTTTGCACACAACCCAGCACATGTGTGTGTTCTTGATTTCCAAGAATGTATTACAACTTTTCAAAGCCCCCCATGGACTTCTCATTCTCCATCTTTGCCTTTTAAGTTAGCCCCTGTTTGCCCAAAATGCTGTTGATACCTCTGGCAGCTATGATGTTGTTCGTGGAAGTTATCATTGTTGTTTTCCTTAAATTTCCATTGCAAAATTCTCATTTAAAAATAAATATGTTTGGACTCTAGTACTTTTTTTTTTTTTTTAATTTTACTTTACAATTCTGTATTGGTTTTGCCATACATTGACATGAATCCACCACGGGTGTACATGCGTTCCCAAACATGAACCCCCCCTCCCACCCCCCTCCCCACAACATCTCTCTGGGTCATCCCCGTGTACCAGCCCCAAGCGTGCCTTATCTTGCATCGGACATAGACTGGCGATTCGATTCTTACATGATATTATACATGTTTCAATGCCATTCTCCCAAATCATCTCTAGTAATTTAGAGTGAGTCTTAACGTTTGTAGTGTCAGGGTCAGTAAATAGTTTGCTTGGTCAGTTATCTTTGTTCGGTTAAAACTTACCCTTTCTTCGTGGCTTCTCATTGCTCCTGTCTCCATGTCCACGGTCAGTTTCATCTCCTGTTACTGCTGGACCTTGCATATATGTATATTATTATTAGATTTTCAGTGTGTTAAAGTTTTTAATGTTTATTTTTTGCTCTTACACTATGACCTTCTTTAAGGCAAGATGTTTGTCATATTTTCTGTATCCCAAGCACCTAGCATTGTACTCAGCCCTTAGTAAGAGCTCATTAAGTGTTATTCAGTAGAATCAATTTTTTGCTTTAAATGAGATTATTAGATAGTATTGCCCTAGGTGAAGTTTGATGGACTTTGGAGCCTTATAATAATTGAACTTTAGTGGAGTTGGGGAAAGATATATAAGCAAATAAAAGCAAACGTTTGTATATTCAAGCACCATTTTAAGAGAAATTCCCCTATAATGCATTCCATTGGTCTGTAGTGCAGAGAGTCTTGTATGGTGCATGGCTTATTTTAACACTGAAAGTCTTTAATGGATACATAATAAAGTTCTCATATTGATCCTCATGTGTTGTATCATTGAATTAATTGACACCCTTTATTATCATTATAAAATGATAATAAAGCATGCTGAAAAACTGTGGCTTATAGGCTGACTTTAGTATATATACTCACTTCTCTTCTTACTGGTTGAGTTAAATGCTTTAGACTCTGCAGTTAGTTACCAAACTTGTTTATTTAAGTTGTCTGTATTTTAACTCATAACTTAAATATTAAGTAAACCACTAAAATATGAGTGTAAAATGAGTCATTGTTTCTGTGAAAACTAGGATGAGTTTTTGGGAAGCTTTGATAAAGTGATCTGTTAAAGTTTTGCTGTCAAATGAGGAGTGGATAGGACAACTATAAAAGCTTAGAGAGGTTATTAAAGTTGAGAAGAATTGGGTTCTTATTTAATAGGTGTCACTAAATTATCACTCCATTTCAAAAAACCCAAAATTGGACATTGTCAATGAGGCATCATACTTGAGGTTCATGTAAGAAATAATACACGTGAAAAACCCTGTTTTAATAGTGCCTGTGTTGATATATGGTCAAATTAATGGACATTTATATTATTAATACATAAGAGTTTTAAATGAAAATAAAAAGGGTATATGTGCAGGTATATATGTGCATATTTTTAAAGATTCTCTATTTCACTGAGATTTTCTTTTAAACTGAATTAGTGACAGCTTTTATATGATATTTGTTCCCATACTATATGTTATGCTGGACTAACGAAGTATTATCCAGGATATTTATGAATATATTTGCCTTAAGTTGCTATGATAGTATGTTATCCTGTATGTGTGGATATACATTCACACATATAATTCATTTAAAATTTAAATATATTAAGTATATATTAAAAATTTTAACATAAATTTGATTTATTAAATTCAGTAATTTTCTCCATAGGGGTTCATCTGGCACAGTGGCTGCTCCGCGTCTGGCTCCCACAGGGGTCAGTTGGGCTGACAAGGTAAAGGCTCATCATACAGGCTCTACTGCTTCTTCAGAGGTAGCACCTGCCCCATCTTGCCCACCAGTGGCAGTGCAGAAGCCTTCCCGCAGAAATGGCAAGTGGTTTTGAATCAACCTTTTTATGCAGTAGACAAGTGGATTTACGTGGATTTATTTATTTTATTTGAAATTGGTCATAGTAGCATTATATATTTATCTGGGTGCATCATTTCTGTGATGTTAATTTGCCTTAGTTAAAATCATAAAATAATCTTAAAAACTATATGAAAACTTAGGAAGATCCTTCTAGTCTCAAGTTTGAGAATGATGTCTTTTGTCAATTCATTTATTAAGATCCTTTATAACTCTTTTGACTTAAAGTAGAAAAGAAATACATAGTTCATCCTCTACTTTAAAATATCATGCCGGTACTTCATTAATATTTAAATACTATTTAAATGCATTTCATTAATAATTAAAATACTGAAATAATATCCTGTTTATCTTTACTCATGTATCTGTTTTCCATACCATCAGAATAAATAAAGGTCAAAAATAAATAGAAGGGCCATTATTCTAAAGACCCATCTTTATATATTCCATAGGGATTTTCTACATAAATTCAAGGTGGATTTTTAAAAATTTTCAGCTATATTAGGTCTTCATTGCTGTGTGTGGGCTTTCTCTAGTTGTGGCCATTTGGGGGGCTACTCTTCATTGTGGTGTGCAGGCTTCTTGTTGAGGTGACTTCTCTCATTGCAGAGCACAGGCACTGGGGTGCACGGGCTTCAGTAGTTGGGACCCATGTGCTCAGTACTTGTGGCACGTGGGCTTAGTTGCTTCACAGCATGTGGAATCTTTCTGGACCAGGGATTGAACCGGTGGCCCCTTCATTGCAAGGTGGATTCTTAACCACTGAACCAGCAGGGAAGCCCCAGGGTAGATTTTTTTTTTTTTATACATTTTTAGAGACTTGGATTTTAGAGTTATAGTAAGAAATAATGAATTTGTATTATGAGTTAGAGACAACTTGAGAATACTGCTTTCTTTTCTCTGTGATGAGAGATCTGTTTGGAGCTTTTTGGTTCGTAAATGTTTTATTGGATATAACAAAGGTAATGCAACATCTTCATTACTGATATTGTGTTGTTTTTTTCCATTTTGGTCTCAGTAAGATGTATTGGGTTGTTTCAAATATATGCCTTACTTTTATAGACTATATTGCCTGTGCTTTCTCTATTGAGAAAGTAGAAGACTGAAAGTAGGCATGAGTTATTTCTTAGGAAAAGGTAGGAAAATGTGTAATCATAAAGCTTAGTGTCTGTATCTTGAAAGAGTCTGAGAGAAATGTATTAAAAAATCAAAACCACAAGGAATTATATTGGGTTGGCCAAAATGTTCATTTGGGTTTTTCTGTAAGATGTTACAGACATATTATAGTTTTGTTTAAAGCAGTATTTATGAGTGTGACCCATTTGGTTGAAGTGAAATGGTTGATCTTAATTATGACTAAACTGAAAAATAATATTGTTAATGTACCAGGGAATTTTGTTTTTGACCACTTTAGTTTTCCATTTCGGGATTTTGATGCACTGTTGTGCACTGTGAGCAAGCTCCAGGAGTTGGTGATGGACAGGGAAGCCTGGTCGTGCTGCAGTTCCTGGGGTTGCAAAAAGTTAGACCTGAGCAACTGAACTGTGCACTGAATTATGGTGTATAACTTAAGTTTAATTTATAACTGCAGTAGCTATAATACTTGAGTTTTTAATAATATGCTGTAAAATTGATTTTTGTTAAAGATGACAAAGTGAGCACAAACAGTTACCTTACTCTTTTCCCAAACTCAACTGAAATGATATGGAAGGACTTAAAGAAAAAGAGACAGGAGAAGAGATGATATGAGCAAAATTTGAAAAGTTGGAAAGTAGAAAGACCAGTGGTGACATTTGAGTAAGCTAGCTGAGTCCTCAGCTCTGAGAGTAGGCACAGCTGTCAATGTCAAGTAATCGAATTTGTTCCACATAACTTCCAAAAGGTCAAAAACTGGTGTGAGCAGGTATCTTTGGAAGTGAGAGTATAGATAGAGATTATAAGTTAAGAAGAATCTTGAATCTTCCTCAATTCTTCCTTACTCTGAATAGTAGGATGAGAGTAGATGTATCTCACTCACCCTGCAAAATATTGGAGGTTCATTCTGTTGAGAAGGTACAAAGATAGTATTTGATCTGAGGGATACCAGCTACATTGAAAGATGGGAGTATTATATTGAAAATAAAGACATTAAGTGAAAGACTATTCATAATGTTAAGACGCCTCAATCTTTCTTCCTCTTCAAACCCTCTCCTCCTACTGAACTGTAAGGTTTCCAGATCAAGAGAACCCACACCTGAGTAACTCATCCAGATCTGGTATAGATCACGAGATACTGGTCTTTGAGGCCAATTCTGTAATTGGATGAATGTCTGGTAGTCCTGGAAGACTTTGGCAGTTGGAAGCTAGGCCGTGAATTGTGGCAGACTGTTGTGACAGTGGGTCTCGGCAGTTTCTCTCACCCACGTGCATGCATGCCACTCCCACTGTCAAGCAGTAGAGTCTGTTTTTCTCCCCATAAGTCTTTGGTTGGTCCTGTGACTTGATATGACCAATAGAATGTATTTAGAGTGACGTTTAGTAAATTCCCAGCCTAGCTGGTAAAGAGTCCTTGCAGCGCCAGTTTTCTCCTTGTTAGAAGCCAGCTGCCCTGTAAAGAGGCCCAAGATAGGCTGGTGAATAATGAGAGACCATATGAAGAGAAAGTGGCCAGGAGAAGAACTATCTCAGTCAGTAACTAGTATCAAAAGTTTAGGAATGTGGTGAGGCTATCATGAACTCTCTGATTTCAGTTGAATCACCGTAGCCAACAGCATGTGGAGATGAGAAGAGTACCCTCCTACCCTCCCCCACAAAAACTGAGCACTCTTCAGATTCCTAACTCAAAGGTTTTCATGGAAATGAGATGATTAGTATTTTAAGATGTTAAGTTTTAGTCTTCTTATATAAAAATAGTTAATGAGACTATTCCCTGTTTGAATAATGTGAGCTATAGAAAAATAAAGGAAGAAGTCATGAAATAATTAAAGAAACTTTTGTTTAACGTGAAGATAATAAGTTTTTAACCATAAGGGCCATCCATTAATATCCAGTGTAATGGATGAAAGTAGAGTGACATAAAAATTTGTTGGGAAATTTATGAGTAATACAGATGATGAGAGGCTCTAAAAATAGAAAAGAATCAGTTTATATACAAATGACCAAGAATCAGAATTGATTCTGAATCAATCAAAAAAAAAATAAACTTTTGCAGAATTATTAGAAGCTACAAGAAAATTGAACAATGTCTTCAAAATTCTGGAGGAAGATAATTTCAAAGCTAAAATCCCATGTCCAGCCAAATTATCCATTATATGTGAGAGTAAAGACATTTTCAAACATGCAAGATCCTAACATTTTTTTTTAACTTCATCAACACTGTCACTACTAGAGAGAAGCCAGCACAGAGAAGAGGCAAAGGTAATAATTCTGCGGTGGTGATCCCAGGATGTTCGCTGTGTGCATGTCTAGGGAGCAACCAATCCAGATTTTTTCATGGTCACAGTGTTCTGTAAGAGAGGAATCCAGAAAGATAAGTGAAATTCTTAAAGCAGCTAATGTGGTTGCACATGTTAGAAGAGATTTAAAATTTTAAGAGAGTTAGTATTGAATTAATTCTAAGTCAGTAGGAAATACTGGAGAAGGCAATGGCACCCCACTCCAGTACTCTTGCCTGGAAAATCCCATGGACCGAGGAGCCTGGTAGGCTGCAGTCCATGGGGTCTCTGAGTTGGACACGATTGAGCGACTTCACTTTCACTTTTCACTTTCATGCAATGGAGAAGAAAATGACAACCCACCCCAGTGTTCTTGCCTGGAGAATCCCAGGGATGGCGGAGCCTAGTGGGCTGCCATCTCTGGGGTCACACAGGGTCGGACATGACTGAAGCAACTTAGCAGCAGTAGCAGCAGCAGAAAATACTGAGGTTAAATCATGAAGAGAAAAGAAACAGAATGCAGAGAAGAGCATAAGAGGCACACATGTAAGAGGAGTCTGTGAAGGGATGGAGTGAATGGGGCAAAAGCAACATTTGAGGAGGTAATAACCACTGAAGATTTTCCCAAACTGCAAAAGACATAAAGTCTTATATTCAAGAAACGCTGTAAACCTCCAAGTAGGAAAAATACAAAATAAATCTCATCTAAATGCAATATACTAAAAATACTAGAATATCTTTGCAAATAATCAGAGTTTTAGAAAAAGCCTTTACAAAGGAGCAACAGTAAACTCATAGCAGATAAAAGCCAGATGAGAGTGGATTGAGATCTTTAAGGTGCTGAAAGAAAATAACTGGCAAGATAGAATTCTACATCCAGCAAAAATAACCTTCAAAATGAAGGTGAAATAAAGGTAATTCTAGATAAATAGAAAATGAGAGAATTTGTAATTAGCAGACTTACACTAAAAGAAATGCTGCAGAGTTCTTCAGGTGGAACGTAAATAATCCCAGATAGAAACCCAGAAATACATGAAGGAATGAAGAACACTGGAAGGAGTAAACATGTAGATAACATTAAATGTGTATTGACTGTATGGAACAATGTCTTGTGGAGCTTGACATGTATGTAGAATGAAAATTTATGACTATAATTCAAAAGATAGGAGCAGAAAAATGGAGTTTACATTATCTAGTATTATCTAGCATTATCTAGGAAGTTACAAAATAATTTGTATTAGGTATAAGTCAAGGATGTGTTATGAACTCAAGAAAGCAAAAAAGAAGAATAAAAGAATGTTCAACTAAATAATCCTTTTGATTAATCCAAAAGAAAACCTGAGAAGAGGAAAAAAGAAACACAAAACAGATAAGACAAATAAAAAACAAATTGTAGTGTATTAGAAGTAAATGCAATTGTATCAGTCCCTACGTTAAATATAAATGGTCTAAATACTAAATTTTAAAAACAAAAATTATAAAGCTGAATTAAAAATAAACCTGTATTCTACATACCAGAGATATACCTTCAATATGAAGACAAGGAAAAGTCAAAGGAAAAAGAGAAAGATGAAAGATATTCTATACATATCCTATTCAAATCAAAACTAGTATTTTTAGAATAACCAGACAAATGGAGTAGACAGGAAGCATTTTAAAGAAAGATTTTTTTTTTCAGTACTAAAGGGTCATCTCATCAGAAAGATAAAGTAATTCTAAGTTGCTTTAGACATACACATGTATATACATATTTTTAAAACATATAAAGCAAAACCAGGCAGGACTGAAAGGAAAAATTGAAAAAAGTCTGTATTTATACCAGGAGATTTTAACATAACTATCTCAACTGATAGTACATATAGATAAAGATCAGTAAAATTTAAAACTCCAAACAACTTGATTAGTTAGCTTTATGTAATTGATATGTCTGACAAATAATGCTTTTTCTTTTCCATTCCGATGCTTCAGTCTGGAAACTTTTTATTGATATGTATTCTAGTTATTGCACTAATCCTCTGTTGTGTATGTCTAATCCATATTTTCTTGAATATATTAATAACAGCTATTCAGAAATTTTGTGTCTAAGAAGTAAAATGTCTGAACTATCCATGGATTTGTTACTTTGAAAAACATTTTTGGGGAATTTTCAGTTTTTTGTTGTTCATTTATTATTCAGTTATTTTATTAGTATGCCACATATTTAATTGAATGTTTAACACTGTGTATTAAAGGTTACAAGGGCTTTTTCTAAAAATGTATTTTTTTATGGAGATAAGAGAACAAACAGAGCACCTTAATCCTGTCAGGGTTTGCCTTGAGGTTTTATTAAAGTTGATATGTTTTAGTTTTTTCTTGTTCCTTTTGGGGTCTTAACTGAAAACCTGGGGTGTTTGCCAACACCACTTCATTCCTGAATTCCAGCTTTTGTTTCCTCAGCACTGTACAGTTGCTACAATATCTGCTTAGCTCGTTAGCACCCCAGCTGCTGTTTTCTTCTGGATTTCTTGGAGTCTTGCCTTGTATATGCAAAGCTTAGCAGTTGTCAGACTTCTTAAGGGAAGATTGAATGCAGATTTCTTTTGGCTTACTCTTCTTCAGTTCCCTGCTCTCTATGATTATTTTTCCTTGAAGTCCCAGTTGCTTTAGATTCAATGAACTCAGTATCTGTCTGAGCTAGATAGGACTGTGGTTTCTACAAGGAGTCACTTTGCCTGCACTGTGAATTCCAGCAGTCTTCAGGGAAAATTCTAGGGTGAATGTGGATCTAATATTGTTGCCTCTATTCTCAGGAATTGTAATTCCTCAAATCTTGCCTATATTGGTTGCTTTCCAGTGCCTTTAAACAATTCATTTTTATATTTTGTCTAGCTCTTGTAGTTGTGTTTGACAGGAAGATTAATTTTAATACAGGCTACTTATTTTCTTACGGCTGTAACTGTAAATTGAAATACATATTCAAGCACACATGGAACATTTACCAAAATTGACATGCTGAGCCATTAAATGTTTCAACAGCTGTTAGATGATTGAACTCATTCTGTCTGAACACAGTGGAATGAATTTAGAAATTAATTATAAAAAGATAGCTGTGCAATTCTCAAATTTTTATAGCTTTGGAATATATTTCTGCAAAGTCCACAAGTCAGGGAAGAAGTCACAATAAAATTAGAAAATGTCAGTTGAAAGAAAATGAACATTTAAAAATCTTTGGGTCTGGTTAAAGCTATGCTTTGAGGAAAATTTCTAGCCTCAATTATACCAACTACAAAGAAGGAAAACCTATAATCCACATTTTGTCCATCTCAAGAAATTAGAAAAGAACTAGTTAGACCCAAGGAACATGGGAAGAAAAGGTTTATAGGTGAGAACACAGAGAAATTAACAAAGCCAAAATGTAATTATTCAGATAGACTAATAAAATTAACAGATTTTTAGTAATAGCAAGAAAAAAAGGAGACAAGGCCTAGTACCAGGAATGAAACAAGGGCATTGATAGAGATCCCACAAATATTAAAATTATGACCAATATTATACACTAAATTTAGAAACTTAGAAGAAATTGATAAATAACTTGAAAATTGTAACAAAAATTGCAGAGCAAGAATTAGAAAAACTTGAAGGAACTTATAAGTATAAAAGAGCGTGTGGGTTAATAGTGAAACATTTTTTCATAAGGAAAATTCCGGGTCACGATGGCTTCACTTGTGAAGTCTTCCAAAGATTTTAGGTAAAGATAGCTTCAATCTTAGGGAAACTCTTCCTCAGAATAAATGAGAGATCATTGTATAACCTTAATATCAAAACCTAAAAGGATATTACAATAAAGCAACATTTTATCTTGAACACAAACAAAATATTAGTGAATTAAATATAGTGCTAAATAAAAATGATAACAACAGTTAGGTTAGGATTATCCCAGTGCTTTTTAAATTATTGGTTTTATTGACTTGAATTTAATACTACTTTATTAATGACATTTGTGAAAATTCTGCAGTGTAAAAACGGTGGTGTGAAATATAGTTTTGAGCTTTGGGCACATCTCTGAAATTATTTTAAGTATTTAGAAGTTCTCTGATAGTTTAAATAATGATTTATTGTTTTTAAGAAGTATCCTTATTTATGGGAATGATTTTTCAATATAGTTTTTATTGAAGTTTTCATTAAAAATGTCATTTGTCCACAACTAATTTCTTAGTGTTTAATAGACCTATGTTATAGTTTCTATTTTGATATACTCTTCTTTTGAACTGCTTCATTTATTTCAGGTTTTTTAAAAAAATTGTGTGATAATGTTTGTATTGGCCATCTTATTGGTTAATGGATTCGGTCCAAGTTTTAAGCAGTATTTTTTTCTATAAAGAAGCTTTCAAAAAGGGCTGTTTTTCTTTATAAAGTAATTAATCATAGTGTTCCTAAGGGTGAGCCAGTTAAATTATCTGGAATCAAAAATCTTTTGTTAAACTTAATTTCATAATTTAGTTGTTTTTTTCTTTTTGTGTATTTGGTTTTTATGAGGTTGATTGTTTTTGAGTTTTTTTTAATATAAATTTATTTATTTTAATTGGAGGTTAATTACTTTGCAATATTGTATTGGTTTTGCCATATATATGAATCCACCACAGGTATACACGTGTTCCCCATCCTGAACCCCCCTTCCTCCTCCCTCCCTGTACCATCCCTCTGGGTCGTCTCAGTGCACCAGCCCCAAGCATCCTGTATCATGCATCAAACCTGGACTGGCGATTCATTTCATATATGATATTATACATGTTTCAATGCCATTCTCCCAAATCATCCCACCCTTGCCCTCTCCCACATAGTCCAAAAGACTGTTCTATACATCTGTGTCTCTTCTGCTGTCTCACATACAGGGTTATTGTTACCATCTTTCTAAATTCCATATATATGCATTAGTATACTGTATTGGTGTTTTTCTTTCTGGCTTACTTCACTTTGTATAATAGGCTCCAGTTTCATCCACCTCATTAGAACTGATTCAAATGTATTCTTTTTAATGGCTGAGTAATACTCCATTGTGTATATGTACCACAGCTTTCTTATCCATTCTTCTGCTGATGGACATCTAGGTTGCTTCCATGTCCTGGCTATTATAAACAGTGCTGCAATGAACATTGGGGTACACGTGTCTCTTTCAATTCTGGTTTCCTCGGTATGTATGCTCAGCAATGGGATTGCTGGGTCATAAGGCAGTTCTATTTCCAGTTTTTTAAGGAATTTCCACACTGTTCTCCATAGTGGCTGTACTAGTTTGCATTCCCACCAACAGTGTAAGAGGGTTCCCTTTTCTCCGCACCCTCTCCAGCATTTATTGCTTATAGACTTTTGGATCTCAGCCATTCTGACTGGCATGAAATAGTACCTCATTGTGGTTTTGATATGCATTTCTCTGATAATGAGTGATGTTGAGCATCTTTTCATGTGTTTGTTAGCCATCTGTATGTCTTCTTTGGAGAAATGTCTCTTTAGTTCTTTGGCCCATTTTTTGATTGGGTCGTTTATTTTTCTGGAATTGAGCTGCAGGAGTTGCTTGTATATTTTTGAGATTAGTTGTTTGTCAGTTGCTTCATTTGCTATTATTTTCTCCCATTCTGAAGGCTGTCTTTTCACCTTGCTTATAGTTTCCTTTGTTGTGCAGAAGCTTTTAAGTTTAGTTAGGTTCCATTTGTTTATTTTTGCTTTTATTTCCAATATTCTGTGAGGTGGGTCATAGAGGATCCTGCTATGATGTATGTCAGGGAGTGTTTTGCCTATGTTCTCCTCTAGGAGTTTTATAGTTTTTGGTCTTACGTTTAGATCTTTAATCCATTTTGAGTTTATTTTTGTGCATGGTGTTAGAAAGTGTTCTGCTAAGTCACTTCAGTCATGTCCGACTCTTTGTGACCCCATAGACGGCAGCCCACCAGGCTCCCCCATCCCTGGGATTCTCCAGGTAAGAACACTGGAGTGGGTTGCCATTTCCTTCTCCAGTGCATGAAAGTGAAAAGTGAAAGGGAAGTCGCGCAGTCGTGTCCGACTCTTCGCGACCCCACAGACTGCAGCAGACCAGGCTCCTCCGTCCATGGGATTTTCCAGGCAAGAGTACTAGTTTCATTCTTCTACAAGTGGTTGACCAGTTTTCCCAGCACCACTTATTAAAGAGATTGTCTTTAATCCATTGTATATTCTTGCCTCCTTTGTCAAAGATAAGGTGTCCATAGGTACGTGGATATATCTCTCGGCTTTCTATTTTGTTCCATTGATCTATATTTCTGTCTTTGTGCCAGTACCATACTGTCTTGATGACTGTGGCTTTGTAGTAGAGCCTGAAGTTAGGCAGGTTGATTCCTCCAATTCCATTCTTCTTTCTCAAGATTGCTTTGGCTATTTGAAGTTTTTTGTATTTCCATACAAATTGTGAAATTATTTGTTCTAGCTCTGTAAAAAATACTGTTGGTAGCTTGATAGGGATTGCATTGAATCTGTAGATTGCTTTGGGCAGTATACTCATTTTCACTATATTGATTCTTCGAATCCATGAACATGGTATATTTCTCCATCTATTAGTATCCTCTTTGATTTCTTTCACCAGTGTTTTATAGTTTCCTATATATAGGTCTTTAGTTTCTTTAGGTAGATATATTCCTAAATATTTTATTCTTTTCATTGCAGTGGTGAATGTAACTCTTTCCTTAATTTCTCTTTCTATTTTCTCATTATTAGTGTATGGGGATGCAAGGGATTTCTGTGTGTTGATTTTGCTGGTTATATTAATGATGTTGTTATATTTTAAAAATTCTATCTTTTAAAGACATATACTGGGTTTCCTTGGTGGCTCAGTGGTAAAAATTCTACCTGCCAAAGTAGGAGACACAGGTTTTGATCCTTGATGGGGAAAATCCCACATGCTGCAGAGCAGCTAAGCCTCTGTGTCACGACTGTTGAGCCTGTGATCCAGAGCCCATGTGCCTCAACTGTTGAAGCCACATACACCCTTCTCTTGTGCTCCACAAGAGAAGCCACTGCAATGAGAAGCCCGTGCACCACAACTAAAGAGTAGCTGCTCACCACAACTAGAGAAAAGCCTGCACAGCACAGGGCCAGCAAAGCCAGAAAGAAAAAAATCTGATGTTTTAAAAAAGTGTATTAAAGAAAAAAAGGACACATACTGAATATTTCCAGGAGAAGTGATGTTTCTAGGATTTGTTTTAAAATATTACAGGGCTTCCCTGGTGGCGCTATGGTAAAAAAAATCTGCCTTCCAAAGCAAGAGACATAGGTTTGATCCCTGATTTGGGATGGTCCCACATGCTGCGGAGCAACTAAGCCCGTGCGCCACAACTATGGAGCCTGTGCCCTAGAGCCCGGAAGCCACAGCTGCTGAACCCATGGGCAACAGCTGCTGAGACTGACACCCTAGTGCTCATGCTCCACAACAAGGAAAGCCACACCAGTGAGAAACCTAGGTACCTCCACTAGAGAGCAACCTCTGCTCTCTGCAACTGGAGAAAAGCCTTCACAGCAATGAAGACCTAGAACTGCCAGAAATAAATAAAATTTAAAAAAATATTTCAGAAAAAACAATAGGGAAGAAGAAATAAGAGAAGCAGAATGTTGATAATTATTGAAGCTTAATGATTAGAGTGGGGACTTCATAATACTATTTTCTGTGTACTGTATTTGAAAATCTTCATAATAAAATATATAAATATAATAAATAATAAAATTATGAAAAAGTAGTAAAAAGGTTAAGAAAACAACAAAAAATTTAAGCATGCTTTCCCCTTGCAGATTTCAAAATGCAGATTTTTCAAATAATAGGTAACAGGTTCCATCTAGTCCTTATTTTAAAGTATAATATAAGTGTAGTAACAGTCGTAATATTTAAAAAATAAGATGAGTTAATATACTGGTCACAAGAATGAGCATTTTGTAAGTATTTTTTTCCTTTGAAATAAAATATCTTCCACGTAGTGAATCATGTAATGGCATGGCCTGTAACGTTCAGTCCCTCAGTCATGTCCGACGCTTTGTGACCCCATGGACTGTAGCACTGCAGGCTTCCCTGTCCTTCACCATCTCCTGGAGCTTGCTCAAACTCATGTCCATTGAGTTGGTGATGCTATCCAACCATCTCATCCTCTGTCATCCCCTTCTCCTTCTGCCTTCAGTCTTTCCCAACATTGGGGTCTTTTCTAATGAGTCAGCTCTTTGCATCAGGTGGCCAAAGTATTGGAGCTTCAGCTTCAGCATTGGTCCTTCCAGTGAATATTCAGGATTGATTTCCTCTAGGATTGACTAGTTCGATCTCTTTTCAGTCCGAGGGACTCTCAAGAGTCATCTCCAATACCACAGTTGAAAAAGCATCAATTCCTCGGCATTCAGCTTTCTTTATAATCCAACTCTCACATCCATACATGACTAAAGGAAAAACCATAGCTTTGACTAGATGGACCTTTGTTGGCAAAATAATGTCTCTGCTTTTTAATATGCTGTTTAGGTTGGTCATAACTTTTCTTCCAAGGAGTAAGCATCTTTTAATTTCATGGCTACAATCACCATCTGAAGTGATTCTGGAGCCCCCAAAATAGTCAGCCACTGTTTCCACTGTTTCCCCATCTATTTGCCATGAAGTGATGGGACCGGATGCCATGATCTTAGTTTTCTGAATGTTGAGCTTTAAGCCAACTTTTTCACTCTCTTCTTTCACATTCATCAAGAGGCTCTTTAGTTCTTCTTCACTTTCTGCCATAAGTGTGGTGTCATCTGCATATCTGAGGTTATTGATATTTCTCCCTGAAATCTTGATTCTAGCTTGTGTTTCTTCCAGCCCAGCATTTCTCATGATGTACTCTGCATATAAGTTAAATAAGCAAGGTGACAATACAGAACCTTGATGTACTCCTTTTCCTATTTGGAACCAGTTTGTTGTTCCATTTCCAGTTATAACTGTATGCTTTTGTTTTATTATCTAGTATGCCACTCTGAATCTTTGGGTTGGAGAATTTGGTCTGTGTTCTTTTTTTAAAACTTATTTATTTTCTCTTTAGGGAATTTCCTTTGGTCATCCTTTAAGGGCTGGTTTGCTAGTGACACATTCACTTAGTGTTCTTTTCATTTGAGACTGCTTTATTTATTCTTCATTCCTGAAGCATAGTTTCACTGATTATAGAATTTGCGATTGACAGTTTTTTCAGTCCTTGAAAGTTGTGCCACTTCCTCCGGGCCTTCAGCCTTTCAGAAGAGAAATTTGCTGTCATTAAAACTGATGTTCTGCTATAGATGATTTATCTTTTCCCTGTTGCTTCTTGTCCCCCCACCATGGCTTCTTTTAAGAATTTTTCTTTGTTTTTTCTTTTTAGAGCTTTCATTATGATGTGATTTAGCATCAGTTTCTTTGGATTTCTTAGTTCTTTTAGTTTGATTTCTTTTTAGTTCCTTTAGTTTTATATCTTTCACTAAGTTTAGAAAGTTTTTATTCATTCTTTCTTTAAATACTTTTTAAGTCCTACACTCTCTCTCCTCTCTTTCTGGGACTCCACTCATACAAATGTTACCTCTTTTGTTGTTGGCATACAGGTCCTTTGTGCTCCATTTAAGACATTCCCTGATACCTTTTCAGCAAAATTGGAGACTAACTGTCACCACTTCCTTGGCTGCTACTGGAGGTAGCTCAGTCTCTTCTGTACCCCCATTGACACAATGGAGTGCCAAAGTGAAGAGGGGACTGGCTCCTGACTTACTTGTGTAAGGTGGAGTGGAATCTCAGCTTTCTGGTGGGTCCTGCTGGCATTATCACAATGTGAAATGGGATCCATGTGCTGAGTAAATGTGTCCTCTACTACTTTATTCTGTAGCAGTGATGTTGCTGAGGGTGGAAGCTCAGCTTTCTATATGGGACCTGCCAAACCTGGGTGGGGGGGGGAAGAATATTGACTCATTCTATGTGTCTTTGATGTTGGATGAAGGTAGAGGCTGTGCCCAGCATTGGACCCTTAAGACAGTGTGGGTAGGGCGGATCAGTGTCTGCCAGTTGTGACTCTCACTTCCTCGTTAAGTCTCACTGCTGCTCAGTTTCCCAGTGACACTAGGGGTGGGGAAAAGTAGAGTGCTGACTAACCCAGTTCCTACTGCCTTGTTTAATGTCATTTGGAGGTAGAAACTCAGCTCACTGTTCAACTTTGCTGACACTGTTTTGGTGAGGGAGTCAGGCCATCTATTTCTACCACGTGGGCAATGGAAGTTCAACTCTCTACTTACCCCTATTGAAACCATGAGGTGCAAGTTTTCCACTGATGGTTGGCTGAATAGAAGGAGGATTGCCAAAATGATTATTTTCTTAGGTCATCATTTCCTCTGCCCTTCGGCTTGGCAAAACAAGTTTTGCTGATGCCTGTTTTGTGTGTATCACTTGTTCTTTCTGGGTTGGAGGCCTTTGTACCATCCTGTCATTTATAGGAAACAATTAGGAAACACAGAGAACTCATTACTATGCTGCTTTTAACTCACAGTGTCACTAGGTAGTCCACCTATCTTTCTGTCTTTTAAAATCTTCCTGTGCTTATTTTGTGAGTTTTTCCAGAGTTCTTAGTTGTAAGAAGGAGGACCTGGAAATACAAGTCAGTCTACTCCATCTTGGCCAGCACTAGATAGCTTCATATTAATTTTGACATGCTACATTTTAGCATATGAACTTTTAAAAATTATGGCTATTAACTGTATATGTGTATACCTCAGGTTGTGACATTTTGAACCATTGTAGTAGAAGATTCATATTTATTTTGGGCTATTTTGCTCTGTCTTTGGACATAGGCCCTCATTTTTTTATGTGTATGGTAAAATACTGAACTAGATCCTCAAGTGTTCATTCAATTAACATTCGATAATCTTATGATCATTAAAATAGTTTTATTTTTCCTTTTTTGCTAAGTTAGTGTACTTTTGGTACTAAAGGAAAAGTACTTGGACTTTGGAGCTAGGCCTATGTTTGGATTCTGAAAGATGGAGAGGCAGTTTTTACATATCCATTAGACCATTGACATCAGAACCAGTTTGGCTGGACTTGCATCTTGGCTTTACCTTTTGTCTCAGTTTCCTCATTGGTAATATGGGAATGATAGTACTGATCTTAGGGAAAGATTAAAAGAGTTATATCGAAGGCACTTATAACAGTGGTAGCACATAGTATACATTCATTTCAGTTCAGTCACTCAGTCATGTCCGACTCTTTGTGACCTCATGGACTGCAGCACGCCAGGCTTCCCTGTCCATCACCAACTCCCGGAGCTTATTCAAACTCATATCCATTGAGTCAGTGATGCCATCCAACCATCTCATCCTCTGTTGTCCCCTTCTCCTCCCACCTTCAATCTTTCCCAGCATCAAGGTCTTTTCCAGTGAGTCAGTTCTTTGCATTAGGTGGCCAGAGTTTTGGAGTTTCAGCTTCACCATCAGTCCTTCCAATGAATATTCAGGACTGATTTCCTTTATGATGAACTGGTTGGATCTCCTTGCTATCCAAGGGATTCTCAAGAGTCTTCTCCAGCACCACAGTCCAAATGCATCAATTCTTCAGTGCTCAGCTTTCTTTATAGTCCAACTCTCATATCCATACATGACTACTGGAAAAACCATAGCTTTGACTAGATGGTTCTTTATTGACAAAGTAATGTCTCTGCTTTTTAATATGTTATCTAGGTTGGTTGTAGCTTTTCTTCCAAGGAGCAAGTGCTTTTTAATTTCATGGCTGCAGTCACCATCTGCAGTGATTTTTTTTAGCCCAAGAAAATAAAGTCTGTCACTGTTTCCATTGTTTCCCTGTCTATTTGCCATGAAGTGATGGGACCAGATGCCATGATCTTAGTTTTCTTAATGTTGAGATTTAAATGAACTTTTTCACTCTCCACTTTCACTTTCATCAAGAGGCTCTTTAGTTCTTCACTTTCTGCCACAGAAAACTAACCAAACTGATCACATGGACAGCAGCCTTGTCTAACTCAGTGAAACTGTGAATCATGCCATGTAGGGCTGCCCAAGATAGACAGGTCATGGTGGAGAGTCCTGACAAAACGTGGTCCACTGGAGAAGCGAATGGCAAACCACTTCAGTATTCTTGCCTTGAGAACCCCATGAACAGCATGAAAAGGCAAAAAGATAGGACAATGAAAGATGAACTCCCCAGGTCGGTAGGTACCCAATATGCTATGGGAGATCAGTGGAGAAATAACTCCAGAAAGAGTGAAGAGACGGAGCCAAAGCAAAAACAGTTGTGGATGTGACTGGTGATGTAAGTTAAGTCCAATGCCGTAAAGAGCAATATTGCATAGGAACCTGGACTGTTAGGTCCATGAATCAAGGCGAATTGGAAGTGGTCAAACAGGAGATGGCAAGAATGAACATCGACATTTTAGGAATCAGTGAACTAAAATGGACTGGAATGGGTGAATTTAACTCAGATGACAATTATATCTACTACTGTGGGCAAGAATCCCTTAGAAGAAATGGAGTAGCCATCATAGTCAACAAAAGAGTCTGAAATGCAGTACTTGGATGCAGTCTCAAAAACAGCAGAATGATATCTCTTTGTTTCTAAGGCAAACCATTCAGTATCATAGTAATCCAAGTCTATGCCCTAACCAGTAATAGTATGCATAATATAAATGTTGCTTTCTGACTGTGGGGCCTTAGGTCAGTCTTAATCTCAGTTTTATCATTTGTAAGATAAGGATAATTATACCTACCCTGTGAGGTCATAGGAATTAGATAATACACACACATACCCATGTACACACACATGAATACATTTTGCATAGTAATCAGTGTCACGTTTATAGCTTAGTTATAGTCAATAAGAATTAGATTGTAAAATATTTTTATTTTATAGGTTTTTGAAAATTTATATCTTCTAAATAATTCTTGATTTATTTTCTTCCCTCAATTGCTTAGAACGGAAAGATGCTGAAGGATGGGAAACTGTTCAGAGAGGAAGGCCTGTTCGTTCACGATCAACAGCAGTGATGCCAAAAGCTTCATTACCAACAGAAGCATTAAGATCAAAGGATGACAGTGATAAAGAAAATGTACATCTTTTGCCTGACGAAAGCATACAGAAAAGTGAATTTGTTGGAGATGAACCTTCTAATACTATAGAATCTCGGCCCAAGGACCCAGGACACTCATGTGATCATCCTCTTGCAGAAAGAACCCAGGTAGTACATTCTGAAAGTCCTTTTACTGCTTTTTATATGGGAGATATATATATATATATATAGGGGAGATATATATATATATATATATATATATATATATATGTAGGAATGTCTTAATTTTTCTATTTCATTGTTTTACTTTTATTGTAAAAAATTTCAGATCTATAGAAAAGTTGCAAGAATAGAATAATGAACCCTCTGGTACCCTTTTCCTAGATTCACAGATTAACATTTTGCCACAGTTTCTTTTCTCTCTTTATTTACGTGTTACATTTGAAAGTAATGTACACACATCACAGCCATTCACCTTTAAATTCTACAGCATGTATCTCCAAAGAACAGAAAACTCTTTTCCATGACCACACTATAATAATAAAATTCAGGGAATTTGACATTTATATAATATTGTTATCTAAACTTATAGTCTGATTTTCAAAAATTCCAGTTGTCCCAGTAATTTCTTCACAGAAATTTTTTCCCTGATTCACGATGCAGTTTAGAATCATACATTGTATTTGACTTTGTTTCTTTAATATCTTTGACTAGCATCAGTTACTCACCCTGTCTTTATTTTTCATGACATTCATTTTTTTGAAGACTACATTGCAGATTTTTTTGGTACAATGTTCTTCAGTTTCTTTATTCATTATTCACTTTAGCTTATGCATTTTAGACAAAAATGAAGCGATTGTCAACCTCACATCTAAAGACATATCATACCAATTTGCCCATGTTTGTTGACTTTGATTACTTGATTAAAGTGATGTCCTCCTGCTTCATTTGAGGTGTTATTTAAAGTGATGAAAGTAAGAATCATTTTCACTTGTTCTACTTTTGTTTCCTACAGTCCAAGTATAGTGATTTGCTAATATTTAAAATAATTCCTTAAGATTAATATCCCCAGTCCTTTTTCTTTTAGTCAAACTTCTTTTGAAGTTTATTTTACTTGTTTGGTTAAGCAGTGCAGTTTTTAAAGATATTTGTTTACAGAAAGATTTATGTTCACTTAGTATAGTTTTCTGCAAAATCATTAGTGAAATATAAGAGATTGTTTGATTTGGGTACAGAGACTAAGAAAAAAAGTTGTAAAGTAACTGTAATATTTCTCAGTCCAGAATAGTAGCTTTTTCAAATTTTCTTCTTTTTACCTGTAGAATATTTATTTTTAGACTCCCATGTTTTTTTTCTTAACGATAATAATAGCTCTTAATCCTGCATTATTCTTAATGTTTTATAACTATTTAATGTGTATATGTTTTATGCCCACATGAGATTGAAAACTCCTTGTGGGTAGAATCTTATGAAAGAGTGAAAGTGAAAGTCAACTTAGTTGTGTCCGACTCTTTGCAACCCTATGGGCTGTAGCCTGCCAGGCTCCTCTGCCTATGGGATTCGCCAGGCAAGAATACTGGAGTGCGTAACCATTCCCTTCTCCAAGTTATCTTCCCAACCATGGGATCAAACCCAGGTCTCCTGCATTTCAGGTGGATTCTTTACCATCTGAGCCACCAGGGAAGCCCATATTGCCTTTTAATTTCCCATAATATGGAGCAGAGTCATAGGCACATAGTAAGTTTATCGGTACATAGCTGTTGGGTAAAACTTTAAGAAACTTTTAACTGTAGGTAAGTTTGATGAAGAAATCACTTTTTACATCACTTAACCAACATTTAGCATTTTTGCTAACATATATTTTAATTATAAGATTTAACATTATAAAAAATGTGCTAATTTTGTGTAAAGAATAAGCTTTCATGATTTTGAGATTTTAGAAATAGTCTATACATAGAGCTTATGAGTAATTATTGCTGAATTATTTCAGTATAAAAGTTCACTGCTTATGGTGTCCAAGCTAATATTAATAGCTGTGTTTTCTCCACTCTCATTCTGAAAATGGAATTAGCATATTCATATATTTTGACCATTACTTTATAATTTAGCTTTGATTCTGTTATTTAAGTTGATACTGGTTTTTTAATAAACAGGACTGACTATATTGTAAAGATCAGTAATACTAATATAAATATTACTGAAAAGATTATAAACCATGATGACTGATGTATGGATAATGTTGATAGCAATGTAAACATTGTGATGCTATTTGAATAATGCGTATGCTAAAATGAACACTTTGGGACACTTTAAAGTTATAACCAATAGTAGAATTTTTAAAGTAGTTTATAAGACTGGGCCAAGTTTAATATTTACTTAAATACTATATCCAACTGGGGTTTTTATGGCCACTGCGGTGTTTATCTGATGTTTATTTAAGTAGTGGTGTGAGTGAGTTTTAAATTCACAACTTCAGATTTTCGTTCTCCTTGGAGTTCATTACTCTGAGTACTGAAAAGCATAGTGCCATTATTTCTGTACTCTGTTAGACAGTGAAAATAAAGTCCTGTTTCTTTCACTAAACTCTAAAATTTTTAAAAGATGTAATGTATTTTTCCTAAGCAAAAGTTGTATTTGTTCTAGATGTTTTTTACATTTCTGTTGCCTTTGTGTTAAATATTCTTAAAGGGGAATGGAGAGGCTATTGAAGTCTAAATAATATGAATTGCTTAAGGAGATTGCTTGCTGACATATGCTCTACTTTTTATGGTGTATTTTTCTTTTAGATCTAAGACTTGGTATTATGTACCATGTGAGTCTTTATGAAAGATGCTTTGAGGTTGTATTAATGTTATCTAAAGAGAGTGAGTTCCATGTTTTGAGTAAAATGCCTTTAAAGTACATATTTGGTGAGAAATGCCTTCATTTGATAATAGTTTTCATAAAAACTATGTAAATATCTTTAGTTATTTGAACATAAAGCATAATATTTATTATACTTGTGACTAGATTTCTTTTGTGAAGCATATAGTATAGCCATCAGGAATCAGCCTAATAAAATGCAATTGCAACATATATTGCTTAATTTCTTAAAACATTTGAGTATCCTTAAACATAGTAGATATGTAAATAAAATTTGTGGCTGCTTAACGTTTCTTTTCTAACACTTGAAACGTACCAAAATAATGAGTGATTGGTCTGTTAGCCAGCCAACTGCTGCTTCACAGTTGGTGGATTAAGCAGAGTCAGCTTTTCTAGAGTGAAATAGTTGGTGAGTATTTTTTGTTACCTCTGATTCATTCTACAATATGTTTTGTTAGTTCACAGTGAGTACACTGGATGATGTCAAGAACTCTGGGAGTAGTTTCTTACCAGACAATTCTGTTCAAACTTCTGAAATACCTGCTGTTCACATTGATACAGAGTGTGTTTCAGTTATTCAGCAAGCTGAAACACCTTCTTTGCAAGCAAGTGAAGACAAATTTTCAGCGGAAAAAGCAAGAATAGAAAGTGAAATGGATCCTTCAGATATTTCAAATGTGAGTGCTGCTAACTTGGTAAGAACAACTTCTCAGAATTCTGAGTAGATATATTAAAGAGGCAAAAATTCCAATAATGAAAAATTGTATTGTGCATTTCTCTACACTTTACAGAGCACTTTTAAACTTAGCATTTTATATGTTATTTTATGTTAACATGTTATTCTTATAGCAAACTTCAGATGTAGTTAAGATTCTTCTTATTTTGTAGAGGGTGGAAATGAGACTGTGAGAGTCAAGTAACTTGCTCAAAATCATTTAGTTTTTGTATGATTTGGTCAAGTGTTCTTTAGCATTAAGAAACTATAACATTAATGTCTTCTATGCAACATCTACCACTCTGTTGGGAAATGGTGCTTAATGAACTTAGTTTTAAAATTCTCTTAACAGAGTGCTTTAGATAGTTATCATTTGGAATTGGTCTTTAAGATGAAATTTGTCATCCCTACTGCTGAATCTTTAAAAATGCATTGACTTGAAATTATTTATAGGATTATGTTTTTGGATGAATAGTTAATTCTGCTCATGTCTTTCTCTTTTCCACTTAAGTAGTAAGATAACTTGGCCTGAGGATAGTTCAGAATAGGTCATGCTGGCATTTTTTAAAAGTAATTTTCAAAAGGAGTAGCTCTATATAAAAAGCTGTTGAGAAAAGTCATTCCAATTTTCATTTTTAAATGGCCACCATATACTATAATTTCCTTTTTTATTTTTTATCTTTATTTATTTTTTATAATTTATTTTTTTTTACTTTACAATTCTGTATTGGTTTTGGCATACATTGACATGAATCCACCACAGGTGTACATGCGTTCCCAAACATGAACCCCCCTCCCACCCCTCTCCCCACAACATCTCTCTGGGTCATCCCCGCGTACCAGCCCCAAGTGTGCCATATCCTGCATCGGACATAGACTGGCAATTCGATTCTTACATGATATTATACGTGTTTCAATGTCATTCTCCCATAATTTCCTTTTAAACTGAGTGCTTTATGATGCTAAAAGATGATGTCAGCAGATGGGGTGTGTGTGCGTGCTTAGTAGCTTCAGTTGTGCCTGACTCTTGTGGCCCCATGGTCGCCAGCCAGGCTCCTCTGTCTGTGAGATTTTCTTGGCAAGACTACTGGAGTTGTTGCCATGCTCTCCTCCAAGGGATCTTCCTGACCCAGGGATCAAATCTGTGTCTCCTGCATTGAGGTGGATTCTTTACCGCTGAGCCACCAGGATTAGGCCAAATCATATATCTTAGAGTAAGATTAGATATAGATGAAACTTGATATGAATTGTTTAAAGAAAAATAAGAGTTATAGCAATAAGAAAAACAAATTAATATTTAGATTCCTTTGTAAAGGAATAGGGTAATTTGTTTTTAACTTACATCTTTTAGTGTGAATTTTTTGAAAGTTAAATGTAATTACTGTCATATAAGTGAGTTTAATGTATGGGGTAGAAATTAGTTATATTTATGCTTTCTTTTCATAGATATCATATTAAATTTCATAGATATCATATTAAATTTCATAGATATCATATTAAATTATTTATTTTGTGAATTGATTCTGTGAGAATCAAATTTCAAAAGAGAAAAAACATCCTATGCTTTAAGCATAAAATAATTTTTAAAAAATTGTCTCATCATTTTTATTTTGATCACATAGGTAAAATTAGCTTGTGGTGAAATATTGAAAACCCTTGGTTATTTTGAGCGTGACGTTACATACTTGAAAGAAAATAAGTTCATATTCATATGCTTTACATATGAATATTAGTGTATTCTTAGAAGTTTTAGAAGAGTTTTAACTAAGCCAAGGTTTTGAAAAATTTTTATATTTTTAATTTGTCTTGGCAGTGATACTTCTATGGGTTGCTCTAGATAAGCACCTTATTGTTGAGATTCTAAGTGAAGGATTATAGAGAACTGTGGTTGTATTGAGAAAGCTGTTTCCTTTTTTCCCTTTACATAATATTGTCTCATAGATGGTTAGAGTAAAAAAACCCTGCAGTTCTTGTATTTAACAGAAAGCTAAGCAAAAAATGACCGTGAGAACCTTTATGTTTGAGGTCCACTTTTGCCAGCATTGTAAAAATGTGCTGATATAAATCCTAGCTACCCTGGATTAGTTTTTTTAGATTTACTGAAATTCCAAGTTTTAATGAAAATTTAGAAATTTCGGAATGATGATGTATACAGATATTTGTTTGCATTTCACAGTGTGGAAAGTAGTAGAAGTTGTATGTGGATAATTAAATCATTTCATCCATAAGCTGTGTTCAGTTCAGTTCAGTTGCTCAGTCGTGTCCGACTCTTTGCGACCCCATGAATCACAGCACGCCAGGCCTCCCTGTCCTATGTTAAAATATTTTCAAGTCTTAAGAGACAAAATAGAAATGTTCTCTGGAGAAGATAAGATTAGGAAGGAAATAAGCTCACATGAGAACATACTTTCTACAAAGTTAAATCTATTCAACTTTAATAGCTTTCTAATCTTTGTTATTTGTGATGTTGGTGTGGCACCTTAAGAAGTTAGTTTCTGTAATATTCAAGAGTTTATAGAGAAAAAGCTTATGATGCAGAGAAATGATTTCTCATCTAAACTCCCTCATCCCATTCTCTTCCCTAGGGACAATCTTGTGTGTTTTGAGGGGGTAGATTATCAACAGGGTAGATGAAGTTGGGAGGAGTGGCTTTAAAGAAGCTACCAATGTTTAGGCTTCAGACCAATTCAGTAATAAGCTGAAGCTCAAGCACTTGCATTTTTAATACCTTTATTGAGGTATTTTGATTTCAGTAAACTTTACCTATCTAAAGTATATATATTGATATATTTTGACATGTGTTTATACCTGTGAAATCATCACTACAATCAAGATAATGTGTTTTTACCTATGAAATCATCATTACAATCAAGATAATGAAAGTATTGATTGCCTCCAAAAGCTTTACATTTTCTTCTGTCATCCTTCTTTCCGCTCTTCCTGTTTCCCTTTCCCAGGTTGTCACTGTTCTGCTGCCACTACATCCTAATCAGCATTTTCAGAATTCTCTGTACATGGAATGATATAATTAATGTAAATTATGTAATGTTCAGCCTCTTTCGTGTAGCATAATTATTTTGAGATTCACTGACATCACTGTGTATGTTAATAGTTCCTTCTTTTCCTGTTCTCTTTCGGAGTACTCTGTCATATGCGTGTAGCTCAGTTCGTTCATCCATCCAGTTGTTGACAGATGTTTGTTTCCAGTTTCTCTGTTATGAGGCACCATGAACATTTGTCTTTGTTTTGAACATATGTTTTTATTTCTCTTGAGAAAATATCTAGGTCAGTTTTGTTGATAATGTTGTTCAGGTCTCCTTTGCCAATTTTTTGTACCTATTCTATCAGTTGAGAGAGAGGTATTGAAATCTCTGCATGTATCTGTGGGACTACCTTTTTAAAACCAACTTTATTGACATATAACTTGCATAATATACAGTTTATCCATTTAAAGTGTACAGTTCAGTGTTTTTTAATATATTCACAGAGTTGTGCAGACGTGACCATGATTAGTTTTAAAACACTTCATCACTTCAGAAAAAACCCAGTGTCTGTGAGCAGACCTCCCTGTCTCCCCACCTCCCAGCTGCATACAACCACTCATCTGTCTTTTCTCTCATATACAGTACGTGGTCTTTGTGAATGGTTCCTTTCACTAAGCATGTTATTTTTAAGGTTTATCTGTGTTTTAGTCTGTACCAGTATTTCGCTACTTTTTATGGCCAAATAATATTCCATTGTTTGAAAAATGTGGACCGTACCATATTTAATCCATTCATTGGTTTATGAACATTAGGTTTTCTCCACCTTTTGGCATTTGTGAATAATGCTACTTCAGGTATTTGTGTACGAGTTTTTTTGTGAATGTATGGTCTCGTTTCTTCTGGGTGTACATCTAGAATTGGAAGTTTTGGGTCATATGATAACTTTCATGTGGGCTTCCCTGGTGGCTCAGATGGTAAAGAATCTGCCTGCAGCACAGGAGAACTGGGTTCGATACATGGGAAGATTCCCCTGGAGAAGGGAGTGGCTACCCACTCTAGTGTTCTTGCCTGGACAATTCCATGGACAGAGGAGCCTGGTGGGCTACAGTCCATGGGGTCGCAAAGAGTTGGACACAGCTGAGTGACTAACACGTGGTAACTTAATTTTTAACCCTTGTGTGAAACTCTCAGACAGTTTTCCAAAGTGGCTGTACCATTTTACATTCCCATTAGGTTTATTTTGTCTTGTAATTCTGTCAGTTTTTGCTTCCTTTGTTTTGAAGGTATGTTCTTAAATTCACAAACCTTTAGGATTGTTTTGTCTTCTTAATAAATTAACTGTTTTATCATTATGAAATGACCAGCTTTATCCCTTGTCATATTTTTTGTTCTGAAACCTACTGTGTCTGATATTAATAATTCAGCTTTCTTTTGATTAGTGTTAGTATAGTAGCTCTTTTATTTGTAATCTGTTTATACTCATATTTAAATTAGGTTTCTTATGTGCAGCATGTGGTTTGGGGTCTTGCTTTTATCCAGATTTGAGTCTACTAGTTGAAATGTTTAGACTATTTCTGTTTAATGTGACTATGAATATGGTTCTTTTAAATCTACCATCTTATTATTTTTCACTTTGATTCACCTATTCTTTATCCCGCTTTTCCTATTTTTCTCCTCTCTTTTTAATTAATTATATTTTTTAATTTGTCTCCTTTGTTGCTTAGTAGTCATAAATCTTTGTTATTTCAGTGTTTGCCTTTGCATTTCTAGTATACGTTTAGTTTATTATAGGGATTTACCAATTAATTCTGGTACATATTATTTGTATTATATACTTCTAATGCATAATTTTTAATTAGGTATATATGTTTAAAAAATATTAGTAATACCATTATGACATAATTTTTTTATGTTCCTTTTTAAGAATAGTGTTTTTCTTTTGTTTGTAAGATATTTGGTCTGTAACTGTTTTGAATTTTGGTGCTCAAATGAAATTCACACTTTATCATTAATAATAATAATACCTCTTATTTATATAACTTCACAGTTTTTCATACCCAGTGGTCTGGTAAGAAAGTAAGTCATGGATTATTGTATCATTTTATGGAATACAGAATAGTTTCTTGCTTTTAAGAAATTTCTGAGTCACAGAGCTGGACCCCAAGTTTTATAGTTCTTTACCAATGCTGTTTTTATGTATGTGTTGAGTATATGATTAGAACATAAAGAGAGAAATAATTACTTGACTTTCCAGTCTACTGATGATTCTTCTTATTGTTTGTTTTTAACTTCATAGTCTATGGCAGAAGTTCTTGCTAAAAAAGAAGAGCTAGCAGATCGTCTAGAAAAGGCCAATGAAGAAGCCATTGCCAGTGCTATTGCTGAAGAGGAACAGTTAACTAGAGAAATTGAAGCTGAAGAAAACAACGATATCAACCTTGAAACTGACAACGACAGTGATTTTTCTGTAAGCTTTTAGCATTTTTATTCTCTGGGTGATTGAGACATACAATAAACAATAGGAAGTCTTTTTTAAAGCACTTTACCAAGTGTTTTTTATATATGATGCAATTGACAAGCTGGAAGTTGGTTTCTCATTTTACAAATGAAGAAATTGAATCTCAGAGTAAGTAAAACATAACATTTCTCAGATTATAAGTGTAAAGATTGAAGAAGAATCTAAGATATCTTTTTCTATTATACTGATAAAAAGCAAATGATACATTGCCTTGCTGTCACTAAGCACTCATGATATATATGTTGATGAGAGGGATTTCTTAAAGAATGAAAGTAACTGTAAATCTTTCAAATATTTTTCTATTAATTTTAATGCCCAACAAGTACTTTTGGGCTTTTCTGATGTATACTGTGAATATTTCAGAGTTTTATGTAGTAGTAGTTTAAGGCCAATACTTTTCTTTTAAAATTACTTCATTCATTTCTGCTGTTAATGTTGGTGTTGGACTGTTTGCTAAATGAAATATATGAGCAATAGATAGGAAATTTTCATATATAGTTCATTTTATTAGTTTATAATTGGTTCAACTCTTTTTCAGTTTTTCTTATTCCCTTTTAGGCCAGCATGGGCAGTGGCAGTGTATCTTTCTGTGGTATGAACTGGAATGATGTCCTTGCAGATTATGAAGGTAATTTATGTGTGCATGTGTGTGTATGTGTGTGTTGTATGTATAGGTAGAGCAGTACAAAATAGATTTTGTCAATACATGTGGTTTCTGTGTAAAATGAATAATTTATTAGAGTAGGATGCCTTTTAAAAGTCGGTTCTCAAAAGTTGCTTTTATAGAATTACGTGGTTAAACAGTAACAGTGGTTTTTCTTTTTTCTCAAAATAGCTCGTGAATCTTGGCGCCAAAACACATCCTGGGGGGATATTGTAGAGGAAGAACCTGCTAGGCCTCCAGGACATGGAATTCACATGCATGAAAAACTTTCCTCACCATCTCGTAAAAGGTCTGGCCTTTGAAAATTAATTTGAAATGTTTCACAGTAAGGGAGCTGCTGCTGCTGCTGCTGCTAAGTCGCTTTAGTCGTGTCCGACTCTGTGCGACCCCATGGGTGGCAGCCCACCAGGCTCCCCCGTCCCTGGGATTCTTCAGGCAAGAACGCTGGAGTGGGTTGCCACTTCCTTCTCCAGGAAGGGAGCTAGCCATTCTTAATTATTAAATGGAGTTGTTACATACTGATACTATTTTAAGGTACGTTATTCAGGACAGTTTCAGATCTTTTGAAAAGTGACAATGTTTTCCTGAAATGTTAAGCCAAATTAGTTTTGTGTATTGTTTATATTTATTTTAAGAACTTTGAAGACTAAAGAAGATATTTTTGGCTTTATCATGTAAACATTTGTGTCTCTTGTCCTTTGTTTGTATTAATAGAACAATTGCAGAATCTAAGAAGAAACATGAAGAAAAACAAATGAAAGCACAGCAGCTAAGGGAAAAGTTACGTGAACAGAAAACATTAAAGCTTCAGAAATTGTTAGAAAGGGTGAGTTTTTAATTTTTAGAGAACCGTGATTGCCTTAAATTGCTGGGCTTATTTTCATATTGACTTTTTTCTGGTTTCAGAGAAGCTAAAAGAACAGTAAAAATAAATTCACTAGAAATTAAAAGCATTTCTAGCTACTGAAAATTACCTGTACCTTTCTAAATAAAGAAATAAGAATTTGTCATTCCTAAAATAGCTAGTAAATTGATGTTTTGCAGTTTGCATGGATTATTAAAGGTGCACTTTTTCTTTTGCCATTTTCATTGGGGGTTTCCTTAGTCAGTTTTGTGCAAAGTGTTCGATGAATCGGTACAACAGTTTTGAACCCGAGATGGTGAAATTTGAATAAGCAGGGCACTAAGTAGATTCATGGGGCTTCCCTTGTGTCTCAGACAGCAAAGAATCTGCCTGCAATGTAGGAGTATTTAGAGAAGTGTAACTTTTGGTCAATGTGATGTAGTGGAAAGAACATGGACTCTAGAGATAGCCAGTCTGGTGAAATCTTGATTTTAACCACATGATAGCATGTGGTGGGTGCCCTTGGCAAATAACTTCACAATATTGCCTTTTAATTTCTTTATCCATAAAATGGCATTTATAACTGTTAACCAGCTGTGTTGATGAATGTAGCAAGTATGTAAAACTGCAGCATGGTACTTGGGTGACTGTTTTTCCGTATCTGTATGGTCATTCTCATTGTTAATTATACATGTTAGATGTGAGTACTGTGTTAGTCTTGTGTGCTGTATAACAAAGGACCTCAAGACTCAGCAGTTTAAAACAACACACATTTATTAGCTCACAATTTCTTGGGCATGGAAACTGGAAGTGGCTTATGTTGTAATTTTTTGTTTGTTTGTTCAGAGTCTCGTGAGGTTGCAGTCAGTGTGTTGGCTCAGGCAGCAGTCATTTGGAGCTGAAAGATCCACTTTCAGATCCCTCATTTGGCTGTTGGCAGGCCTGGAGTCCTCTTTAGTGGTGGGTTGTGGACCTCCATTTCTTGCCATGTGGGTCTTTCCACAGGCCAGTGTTCTCATGACATGACTGCTACCATTGCCACAGAATAATCTGAGAGAGACAAAGAGAGAATGAATAAGTGATCTGCCAAAATGGAAGCTGCATCGTCTTTTTATAATAACCTGATCTTAGAGGTGATGTACTATCACTTTTGCTGAATTATATTGCTCCTTGGAAGGAAAGTTATGACAAAACTTGACAGTGTATTAAAAAGCAGAGATATCACTTTGCTGACAGAGGTCCATCTAGTCAAAGCTACGATTTTTTTCCAGTGGTGGTATATGGATGTGAGATTTGGACCATAAAGAAGGCTGAGCACCAAGAATTGATGCTTTGAAATTGTGGTGCTGGAAATGGCTGTTTAGAGTCCCTTGGACAGCAAGGAGATCCAACCAGTCCATCCTAAAGGAAGTCAGTCCTGAATATTCATTGGAAGGACTGATGCTGAAGCTGAAGCTCCAGTACTTTGGCCACCTGATACAAAGAGCCAACTTACTGGAAAAGACCCTGATGTTGGGAAAGATTGAAAGCAAAAGAAGAGGGCAGCAGAGGATGAGATGGTTAGATAGTGTCACCAACTTAGTAGGCATGAATTTGAGCAAACTCTGGGAGATAGTGGAGGCCAGAGGAGCCTGGCATGCTACAGTGCATGGGGTTGCAAAGAGTCAAACACGATTTAGTGACTGAACAGCAACAGATTGGTTGCAGTCCTGATAGAATGTGGGAGGGAAATATGCAAAGGTCTGAATACCAGGTGACTGGGATCATTTGGAGCCATCTTGGGGTCTGTGTACTGCAAATGCTTGACGCAGCACAACAGAAGCCGTGTGCCCCCTGTAGTATGTTAGTCACTCAGTCATGCCTGACTCTTGGCGACCCCATGGCCTGTCGCCCGCCAGGCTCCTCTGTCCATGAGATTCTCCAGGCAAGAATACTGGAGTGGGTTGCCATTTCCTTCTCCAGGGGATCTTCCCAACCCAGGAATGGAACCTGGATCTCCTGCATTGCAGGCAGATTCTTTACCGACTGAGCTATGAGCGAAGCCCTCCCCTGTAAACTCTTTCGTTTACCTTTTGGTCCTAGAAAGGAGGACTAATATGCATAGGTTAAAAGTATTTTCACTCATTTTGTGTGTTTTAAAATTGGGAGAGATAATTAGATCAAATAGTTTGATTGTAAAAATGAAGTGACATAAGATTCTCCTTAATGCAGTAGAAAAGTTGATGGGAAAGGAAGAAAATCTGTAATTTTTCTCTTTACCTGAATTTCAAGAATTTAATTATTTTTATTTTAATCATTTAGTTTGGATAAATCAAGTATGAAAAACAGTCTCCTTGTAATGGGGTTCTACAAGAGTTAATATATTTTTTCATTTTAAGCTTCAGAAAAGTGTTCTAACACAATTATACTTTCCCTTCTTATTCTGTTTTTAATACAAACAAAATTATATAGTTTATTTTCTCATTATATAATATAATCTCCAGATAATTCACACAAACACAATAATAAATCCTTGAAATTGTACAAGACATTAGAAGTTCTTAATTTTCCCATCAATGTCAGTATCACTTCAATTAATTCAAATGATAAATCTCACCTTCCATTTGTACAGTGGTTATTGTTTCATTACTGTTCTGACATATATGGTCTCATATGATCACAACAGTACTTCTGTGAGGCACACAGAGTTGAACAGATCCTGAACCCCGTTTTATAGATGTGGAAACTGAATCTAGGAGAGACTAAGGGCTGTCTCCAGTGTCCTAGCACCAATCATTTGCAGAGATGGGGCCTTAAGGACCTGTTTTTACCTCCTATTTCAGTGCTCTTTCTGCATCATACTTTCTAAGGTGGTTAAACCCATTATTATGTAGCTAAAATTCAACTTAAATGTTAGTTTTCTTCCCATTCGTGTTAAGTCAGCGTTGATTTTCTTTTTTGTTTTTGGTGCTGGCTCTAAAATGTTGAAGCACAGGACAAGTCTTTTACTTCTCCTATTTGATATTGTTTTAAGGAATTAAATGCAGCTATCATAATTATCTTTATTCTTCTATAAGCAAAACTCTGTGTGTTCCTTCAGGGAATGTACTTATGCAGATAATTGTGACTTTTCAAACTTCTCACCATTTTTCAATTTCTAGGGTACTCATTTGCCTTGAATTTGAGTTATAGAGACAACGTTTATAAGGATAAGAAATACTATTTTTAAGTGTGCTCATAGTGCAATATAATAATAACAGCAAATATTTCTCTTGAGCAATGTCTAATGTACTATTCTAAAAGTTTTACATATATTGACTGACTCAGTCTTTAAAACCTATGATTTAGATACTACTATGATTCTGTTTATAGATGAAGAAACTGAGATGTAGGCTAAAAACGTTGCCCAGTTTACATATCTAGCAAGTGACTGGTAGATTATGAACTGTCAGGCTTTATAGTCTGTGTTCTTAATAATTAGTCATGATCTTTAGATCTTTCCTGGTTCTTCACTTTGTAATTCCTAAGCTGTTTACCTGTTTGCACTTCTTGTCAAATGACTGTGTATGCTGAAATTAATGATGTGATAATTCATTGCGTTTAGGAGAAAGAAGTCCGGAAGTGGAAAGAAGGGTTATTAGACCAACGACGTAGGATGATGGAAGAGAAATTACTTCATGCTGAATTCAAACGAGAGGTGCAATTACAAGCAATTGTTAAGAAAGCACAAGAAGAAGAAGCTAAGGTATGTCTTAGGTGTTTTGAACATTGAATTAGTTACTCAGGTACTTTTAATTGTTACATGAGAAGTTAATATTTATCAAGTGTTTATTCGGTACCAGAATGACAGCATTTTTATAAGCTCATTTGAAATTTATTCTGTACAATATTTTATTCTTAAAATAATCCTATGAGATATATATTATTTTTATAGCTTTGTTGAAATATAATTTACAGGTAATAAATAACACATATGTGAAGCATTAGTTTGATGAGTTTTGACATATGTATTCCTGAAATGATCAGTACAATGAAAATAATAAACAGTTCCATCACCCTCAAAAGTTTCTTCATACCTTTGTAATTCATTCCTTCATCCAACTCTTTTACCGTGCAATTGCTGATCTGCTTTTTGTCACTATGGATGTTAGCATTTTCCAGAATTTTATGTGAATGGATTCCTAGAGTAGGTACTCTTTCCTCTGGCATCTTTCACTCAGCATAGTTAGTGTGAATTTTATCCATGTTGTTGTGTATATAATTTCTGTTGTGTTGCTGAGAAGTATATCATTGTGTAGAAATACCATAGTTTGTTACTCCAGTCACTTGGTGATGGCCATTTGTTTTCATTACAGTTTTTGGCTATTATAGATATAGCTGCTGTATAAATTCATGTACAAGCCTTTGTGCAGATGTGTGCTTTTATTTTCTCTGGTGAATACCCAAGAGTGGATTGGTGGAATCCTATGAGAAGTTTAACTTTTAAAGCAACAGTTTATATACTTTTACCAGTAGTACATACATGAGTGTTCTAGTTAGCCACATTCTCACCAATACTTGACATGGTTACACATTGTAATTATAATCGTTTCATATTAGTCTGTATATATAGTTCTCATGTGGTTTTAATTTGCTTTTTGAACATTTTTTATGTGTTTTTTTTTCTGTCTGAAGCTCTTATTTGGTGCAGTGTTTATTCAGATATCTGTTGATTTTTGAAAGTTAGATTGTTTTATTGTTATTCAAACAGGTGTCTTTTAGCTTTTTTGAGGTATAATTAACAAATGAAATAGATACTTACATGATAATTTGATATACATATACATTGTGAGAGGATTCCCGATTGAGTTAATTAACATATTCATCACCTCTCGTATTTATCTTGTGTGTGTGTGTGAACATTTAAGTTTTCCCGTATCATATTTTAATTATACAATACAGTGTTATCAACTATAGTTACCATATTATATGTTAGATGCTCAGGTCTTATTCACTGTGTAACTGAAAGTTTGTATCCTTTCCAGTCTCTTCCTATTGCTGTCTGTCTCCTTTTGGCCCCTGGCAAATACTTTTCTACTCTCTCTTTCAAGTTGTTTTTTTTTTTAATTGAAGTATCAGTTCAATGCAGTTCAGTTGCTCTGTCGTGTCTGACTCTTTGTGACCCCGTAAACCGCAGCACGCCAGGCCTCTCTGTCCATCACCAGCTCCTGGAGTGTACCCAAACTCATGTCCATTGAGTTGGTGATGCCATCCAACCATCTCATCCTCTGTCGTCCCCTTCTCCTGCCCTCAATCTTTTGCAGCATCAGGGTCTTTTCAAATGAGTCAGCTCTTCACATCAGGTGGCCAGAGTATTGGAGTTTCAGCTTCAACATCATTCCTTCCAGTGAACACCCAGGACTGATCTCCTTTAGGATGGACTGGTTGGATCTCCTTGCAGTCTAAGGGACTCTTGAGAGTCTTCTCCAACACCACAGTTCAAAAGCATCAATTCTTTGGCACTTAGCTTTCTTTGTAGTCCAACTCTCACAGCCATACATAACTAAAGGAAAAACCACAGCTTTGACTAGATGGACCTTTGTTGACAAAGTAATGTCTCTGCTTTTTAATATGCTCTCTAGGCTGGTGCTCAGACAGTAAAGCATCTGTCTACAATGCAGGAGACCTGGGTTTGATCCCTGGGTTGGGAAGATTCTCTGGAGAAGGAAATGGCAACCCACTCTAGTACTCTTGCCTAGAAAATCCCATGGGCGGAGGAGTCTGGTGTCCATCGGGTTGCAAAGAGTCGGACACGATTGAGTGATTTCACTTCACTTTCACTAGGTTGGGCATAACTTTCCTTCCAAGGAGTAAGTGTCTTAATTTCATGGCTGAAATCACCATCTGCAGTGATTTTGGAGCCCCCCAAAATAAAGTCTGACACTGTTTCCCTATCTGTTTCCCAGGAAGTGATGGGACCGGATGCCATAATTTAGTTTTCTGAATGTTGAGCTTTAAGCCAACTTTTTCACTCTCCTCTTTCACTTTCATCAAGAGGCCCTTTAGTTCTTCACTTTTTGCCATAAGGGTGGTGTCATCTGCATATCTGAGATTATTGATATTCCTCCGGGCAATCTTGATTCCAGCTTGTGCTTCTTCCAGCCCAGTGTTTCTCATGATGTACTCTGCATATAAGTTAAATAAGCAGGGTGACAATATACAGCCTTGCTTCTGCTGCTACTAAGTCACGTCAGTCATGTCCGACTCTGTGTGACCCCATAGACGGAAGCCCACCAGGCTCCCCCGTCCCTGGGATTCTCCAGGCATTGATGTACTCCTTTTCCTATTTGGAACCAGTCTGTTGTTCCATGTCCACTTATAACTATTGCTTCCTGACCTGCATATAGGTTTCTCAAGAGGCAGGTCAGGTGGTCTGGTATGCCCCTCTCTTGAAGGATTTTCCACAGTTTATTGTGATCCACACAGTCAAAGGCTTTGGCATAGTCAATAAAGCAGAAATAGATGTTTTTCTGGAACTCTCTTGCTTTTTCCATGATCCAGCGGATGTTGGCAATTTGATCTCTGATTCCTCTGCTTTTTCTAAAACCAGCTTGAAGATCTGGAAGTTCACAGTTCACATACTGTTGAAGCCTGGCTTAGAGAATTTTGAGCATTACTTTACTAGTCTGTGAGATGAGTGCAGTTGTGCGGTAGTTTGAGCATCCTTTGGCATTGCCTTTCTTTGGGATTGAAATGAAAACGGACCTTTTCCAGTCCTGTGGCCACTGCTGAGTTTTCCAAATTTGCTGGCATATTGAGTACAGCACTTTCACAGCATCATCTTTTAGGATTTGAAATAGCTTGACTGGAATTGCATCACCTCTACTAGCTTTGTTCGTAGTAATGCTTCCTAAGGCCCACTTGACTTCACATTCCAGGATATCTGGCTTTAGGTGAGTGATCACACTATCGTGATTATCTTGGTCATGAAGATCTTTTTTGTACAGTTCTTGTATTCTTGCCACCTCTTCTTGATATCTTCTGCTTCTGTTAGGTTCATACCATTTCTTTTATTGAGCCTATCTTTGCATGAAATGTCCCCTTGGTATGTTTAATTTTCTTGAAGAGATCTCTAGTCTTTCCCATTCTGTTGTTTTCCTCTATTTCTTTGCATTGATTGCTGAAGGAGGTTTTCTCTCTTAGCTATTCTCTGGATCTCCACATTCAAATTGAAGTATAGTTGATTTAGAATATTGTATTAGTTTCATGTATGCAATATAGTGATTAAGTGTTTTTACAGATATTACTCCATTGTTAGTCATTGCATGATAATGACTGTGATTCCCTACAATAGCAATATATAATTTTTGCTTATCTATTTTATACATAGTAATTTGTATTATTCTGTACCCCCAATTTGCCCCTTCCCCCCCTTCTTTTTGGTTACCACTTGTTTGTTTTCTATATCTATTTCTGTTTTGCATATATATTCATCTGTATTATTTTTTAGATACCTCATAGGAGTGATATCATGTAGTATTTGTCTTTCTTTGTCTGACTTACCTCACTGAACATAATATTCTTTAGGTTCATCCATGGTACTGTAAGTGGCAGAATTTCATTCTTTTAAGGTTGAGTAATAGTCCATTGTACACATGCACACCCCACACGTCTTCTTTATCCATTCATCTGTTGATGAGCCTTTCCGTTTGTTCCATATCTAAATAGAAATTCAGTAAAACAAGGATACTTTTTGATCCTGTAGACCAGTTGGACTTAATAGATATATATAGGACATCATATTCAAAAACAGCAGAATACACATTCTCTTCAAGTGCACATGGAATGTTCTCCAGGATAGATCACATACTAGACCATAAAACAAGTCATAACAAATATAAGAAGATGGAAATTATATCAAGCATTTTTGCTCACCACAGTGCTTAGCAAACTGGAAATCAGCTACAGAAAGAAAAATCTGTTTTGATGAGTTTGACTTTTTCTTTTATATTCCAAATATAACTGGTACAATACAGTATTTTTCTTTCTCTATCTGGCTTATTTCACTTTAGTATAGTACCCTCCATGTTCATCCGTGTTGTAGCAAATAGCAGGATTTCTTAAAAGATTTTATATATTTTAGATATTAACATCTGTGTTTTGCAAATGTTTTTTTCTCAGTCTATGGATGACCTTTTTATTTTCTTAGAAGTGTCTTTCGAAGCTTTAAAAATTGGAAAGGTCCAATATATTGACTTTTTTTCTATACTTTGTGTTTTTTATGCCCTTTTAAAAAAATCATTATGTAAATTTAAGATCACTAAGATTTTCCCTTAAGTTTTCTCTAGACATTTTAAATTTTATGATGACATCTGTTCCATTTTGAGTTAAATTTTGTATATGGTGTGAAGTAAAGTTGAGGTTCATTTTTTTTAGATGGATATCAAATGTTCCATTATCATTGTCAAAGAGGCCATCTTTTATATAATGAATTGCCTTGGATACTTGTTGAAAAGCAGTTGGCCATATATGTGTGGGTTTGTTTATGATTTTCTGTTCTGTTACATTTATCTTTATGCCTATTTTTAGACCAATAACACTTTATTACTCTACCTTTATAAGTCATGCAGTCAGGAAGTATAAATCCTTAAGCTGTATTTTCTTCTAAAATATTTTTGCTATTTCAGGACAATATTGACTAGTTGTGATGACAGCTGACATCATTGCCATGTTCCCAGTTTTAGGAAGAAAGCATTCAGTCTTTCACCATTAAGTATAATATTAGCTGTGGATCTTTCAGAGACGTTCTTTATTAGATTGAGAAACTTCCTTTCTATTCCTGGTTACTAAGTTTTTTTACCGTGAAGTTTGAATTTGGCTACTTGCTATTTCTGCATTTATTGAGATAATGTTATGTTTTTATAAGATTTTTAAATGGTGAGTTTCAGTATTTGATTTTCAAATACCACAGTGTGTAGTTCTAGGATAAACTTCACATGGTCATGATATAAAAACATTTTTATATTTTGGAGAGCTTGGTTTGCTCAAATTTTAAGAATTGTTGGATCAGTATTTATGAGGGGTTTTGATTTTCCTAGTTTGTTGAGTGCTTTCATCATGAAGGATACTGTATTTTGTCAAGCACTTTTTCTGCATCTGTTACAAGAATAATGTGGATTTCTCCTTTGTTCTTTTGCTATGTGGTATATTACATTATTCATGTAATTTATATATTTTCGTCTAATTTTTTAGTTGTTTAAGGTAGAAAGGTACATCTGGACCCTTTTACTCCATTATAGCTGGAAGTGGACGTCCTGAACTATGTATTGTTTTTATATTTTAGAGGAGCAATCTGAAAACAGATTGTTGATGGTCACAGCCAGAATTAAAATCCTGGTGTTTATGGTTCCAAAGCCCATGCTTTTACCACTGTTCTTATTATTGGCTTAGTATTCTCATTTTGTGGTCTTTTTTCATATGACTTGTATGAATTTTGATTTGTCTAATTGCTTACTATATTTCTTTTCATTATAATCTCATTAAGCCAGAGGTCAGGAAGATCCTCAGAAGGAGGGCATGGCAACTCACTCTAGTATTCTTGCCTGGAGAATCCTATGGACAGAGGAGCCTGGTGGGCTACAGTCCAGAGTCTCAAAGAGTCAGACATGACTGAAACGACTTAGCATGCAGCAAACCAAAGTGACGCCTGTAAACATAATAACCCAAACTATAGTTTTAAGTAGTTTCCATCAGGATAAATGATCAACTGCTGGTTGTGTTTACATAAAGATATCAGCTGCCATTTGCAGTTTAAAAAATTCTTAATAATCCCAGTTAACTAAGATGAGTGTATACTAAAATTTTTGCTAATATGAAGTACTTCTTTAAAACCCTACTACCAATATGCCCTGTTGGTTTCTCTTCGATAATCTCTGAAATCCTATTTTGAAATGTATTACATATACAAAACCAGGGTTTTTTTTTTTTTGTTCTCTCATTCATTTAAATGTTTTATGAATGAATTGTTCTTAGTGTAATTACATAAATATCTTAACAGTTTGTGTGGAACATTATCAGTTATTTTCATCCCCAGACATTTTAATCTATGAAACAAAACCTCCTCCAACCTTTGGTTTTTTCCACATGCCAGTATTTCCCAGTCTTGTCTGATTATAATAGTCATCTGAGTTGTTAAGAAGAGAGATTTCCAGGCTTTGCAGGTTTTTTTCAGTAATGCTAGAGTGACCTCTGAGGAGCTTTTTTGTTTGTAGGAAGACTTCCACATGATTCTTATGATCAGGAAATTTGGTTTCACATATATCAAAGAGTGGTTCCTTCTTCCTATTTGTTTAGTCACATCACTTTCTCCATACACTGCATAAATAATTTTTTGTGGTTTGGTTGCCTTTTTACCTTTCTTGAAATAATAATAATATGCTGAATATGTTGCTTTTTTCTTCCATCTTCAACATTAAAATGTCTCTGTAAAAATTCATCAGTTTTTTTTTTTTTTCAAATACACGTTGATATGACACCTGTTACTATATAATCTAACAATGGTTTCAAATGAAGTTAAAGACAACTAAACACTACTAGACCCATCTTATGAAAAAACTGAATGAACCCTTTGGCCAACCCAATATATTGGAATATTTTCTTTTGACTTTCTTAATATAGAAATTATTTTTATATTAGGTCATCTTTACTTGTTCTCCATGTTCAAAAGTTATTACTTTTACTTAAATTTTATATTTTTAAAGTTCAGAGTAACTGTGATTGTAACAAGCCTTTCCTCCATTAGTGATTTGATGTTTTACCATCTTTGTTCTGTTTTCATGCTTAATTAACTGAGTTAATTCTATGATCATGTTACCTTTTCCTAAGTTTCCTTAACTTTCTTGTCTTCCTTTATTTTATTGTTATATCATTTTATCATTTGTTTTGCACCTTTAAATCCAAGTGCATGTTGACTTCTCTTACATTATAGAATTTGCCTACGAAATTTTCTGCTTTTTCTTTGGTTATGTTTTATTCCAGTAATTTTCAGGAAATGTCTTATTTATTTACTTACTTATGGTTTTATTGAGATATCATTGACTATCAAAATTATATATATTAAGGTATACAACTTGATATTTTGATATACATATATATTTTGATATAGTCACTACAATCCAGCTAATTAGAACATCTGTTACTTGTTAGTTACTGTATGTGTGTGTGTTACAATTTCAGATCTGTCTTCTAAGCAAATTCCAAGTGTATGTTATAATATTGTTAACTGTTATCACTATGCTGTATTTTACATGGCCAAACATATTCAACTTGTGTAACTAAAACTTTCAACCATTTGACCAGCATTACAGATTGGATTTTTTTATTCTATTTTTGCACATTCTTCCCTCTGAATTTTATTTTATGTATTTTGTTTGGAGCATTAAGATCCCATTTATTTTTCTTTCATCCTAATTATGCTTAACATGTGACCCTTGATACAGTATGATTAATTTTCCTTGACCATACCTGTTTGTCTTATACTTTCAGTCTAGTTTGAGAAATGATTATGTTGTTAATTTACTTATGAAAGTGGCTATATGGCATGGAGATTGGCAAATCTTTTTTAGAACTTCATTCACATGTGAGTTTGACACTTGCTTTAGTTTGAAACATATCTAGTGGTAGGTTTTATTACATTTAGCATGGATTCCTGGAGTCTGTACTTCTGTCAGAGAGAGCAGCTCCAATGTTTAATTCCCTGTTTCACTCTACCTTTTTCACAATAGCATGCCATCCTTATGGCTTTCAAGAATGAGGAATTTGATCCCAACTGACATTTTCCAGTTTTTTATCATTCAGCTTAGTTGCTCAGTCATGTCCGACTCTTTGCGACCGCATGATTGCAGCACACCAGGCCTCCCTGTCCATCACCAACTCCCAGAGTTCACTCAAACTCACATCCATCGAGTCGGTTTTGCCATCCAGCCATCTCATCCTCTGTCGTCCCCTTCTCCTGCCCCCAATCCCTCCCAGCATCACAGTCTTTTCCAGTGAGTCAACTCTTCGCATGAGCTGGCCAAAGTATTGGAGTTTCAGCTTTAGCATCATTCCTTCCAAAGAATACCCAGGACTGATCTCCTTTAGAATGGACTGGTTGGATCTCCTTGCAGTCCAAGGGACTCTCAAGAGTCTTCTCCAACACCATAGTTCAAAAGCATCAATTTTTCAGCGCTCAGCTTTCTTCACAGTCCAACTTTCACATCCATACATGACCACTGGAAAAACCATAGCCTTGACTAGATGGACCTTAGTCAGCAAAGTAATGTCTCTGCTTTTGGATACGCTATGTAGGTTGGTCATAACTTTCCTTCCAAGGAGTAAGTGTCTTTTAATTTCATGGCTGCAGTCACCATCTGCAGTGATTTTGGAGCCCCCAAAAATAAAGTCTGACACTGTTTCCACTGTTTCCCCATCTATTTCCCATGAAATAATGGGACCGAATGTCATGATCTTAGTTTAGTTTTCTGAATGTTGAACTTTAAGCCAGCTTTTTCAGTCTCCTCTTTCACGTTCATCAAGAGGCTCTTTAGTTCCTCTTCACTTTCTGCCATAAGGGTAGTGTCATCTGCATATCTGAGGTTATTGGTATTTCTCCCGGCAATCTTGATTCCAGCGTATGCTTCTTCCAGTCCAGCATTTCTCATGATGTACACTGCATATCAGTTAAATAAGCAGGGTGACAATATACAGCCTTGACGTACTCTTTTTCCTATTTGGAACCAGTCTGTTTTTCCATGTCCAGTTCTAACTGTTGCTTCCTGACCTGCATATAGGTTTCTCAAGAGGCAGGTCAGGTGGTCTGGTATGCTCATCTCTTTCAGAATTTTCCACAGTTTATTGTGATCCACACAGTCAAAGGCTTTGGCATAGTCAATAAAGCAAAAATAGATGTTTTTCTGGAACTCTCTTGCGTTTTCCATGATCCAGCAGATGTTGGCAATTTTTTCTCTGATCCCTCTGCCTTTTCTAAAACCAGCTTGAACATCAGGAAGTTCACGGTTCATGTATTGCTGAAGCCTGGCTTGGAGAATTTTGAGCATTACTTTGCATTCATAAAAACTGTATTCTCTAGCTAAACTTGACTGTTAAGAATCAATATATGTAAAGTTGAGGATGAAGTATATGTAGTCAGTACTTTGTACCTAATTATAACTTATTTGGTGTATGTTGAAGAAAATTGATTTGTACAGTAACTAAGACAGTATGGTACTGGCACAAAACCAGAAATGTAGATCAATGGAACAGGGTAGAAAGACCAGAGATAAACCCACGCACTTATGGTCACCTAATCTATGGCAGAGGCAAGAATATACAATAGAGAAAAGACAGTCTCTTTAATACGTAGTGCTGGGAAAACTGGACGGCTGCATGTAAAAGAATGAAATTAGAATACTCCCTAATACCATGCACAAAAGCAAAGTCAAAGTGGAATAAAGACCTAAAGGTAAGACTGGACACTATAAAACTTTTAGAGGAAAACAGGAAGAATACTCATCTTTTTGACCCACCTCCTTGAGTAGTGAAAATAAAAACAAAAATAAAGAAAAGGACCTAATTAAACTTAAAAGCTTTTGCACCACAGAGGAAACCATAAACAAGATGTAAAGTCAACTCTCAGAATCGGAAAAAATATTTCCAAACAAAACAGTTGACAAGAAATTAATCTCTAGAATATACAAACAACTCATGCTGCTCAATACCAAAAAATATAAAAACAAACAACCCACTCAAAAAATGGGATAAGACCTAAATAGACATTTCACCAAAGAAGACATACAAATGGCCAAAAAGGACATGAAATGATGTTCAATATCACCAATTATTAGAGAAATGAAGATCAAAGCTACAGTGACGTGTCTCTCCACATGGATCAGCATGGCCATAATAAAAAATGCTTTAAATAATGATGGAGAGGGGGTGAAGAAAAAGGAACCATTTTGAACTATTGGTGGGAATGTAAATTGATACAGCCATGATGGAGAACAGTATGGAGATTCCTTAAAAATCTAAAGGTAGAACACCATATGACTCAGCAATACCACTACTGGACATATACCCTGAGAAAACCATAATTCAAAAAGATACATGCACCCCAATGTTCTTTGCAGCATTATTTACAATACCCAGGACATGGAAGTAACCTTAATTTCCATCTACTGATGAATGGATAAAGAAGATGTGGTACATATAGTCAATGGAATATTACTCAGCTACAAAAAGGAATGAAATTGGGTCATTTGTGGAAATGTGGTTGGAGCTAGAGACTGTCATATACAGTGAAGTAAGTCAGAAAAAGACAAACGCCATATGATGTCACTTGTATGTGGAATCTAAAATATGACACAAAGGAACCTATCTACAGAACAGAAATAGACTCACGGACATGGAGAATACACTTGTGGTTGCCAAGGGGAGAGGGCACAGGGGAGGCCTGGATTGGGAATTTAGGGCTAACTATTAGCCCCATAATAACTATTAGCCCTGTACTAGATGCAAACTATTGTATATAGAATGGATGAATAACAAGGTCATATTGTATCACACAGGGAATTAATACATATATGTATGTATAACTGAATCACTTTGCCATATACCAGAAGCTAACAACATTGTAAATCAATTGTATTTCAATAAAAAATTTCAGTGGCAGGCCTTTATTTACTCTATTTCACTTCTTGCTGTGGCCTATGGATTTGTTATATACACTGGATTATTATCCATTTGGGGAATAAATATTGAAATAAAAGACTGGAAGTCATTCATTTTTTGTTCTGTGCCTTATACAACTGGTTTATATTATTAAATTATATTGTTAAATTTCTTAACATGATGTGTTAAGAATCTGATGTATCTGATGTGCCTTAGAATGAGCCTAATTTGAAACTTACTTTCTGTGGTTTTTGTTGTTGTTGTTGAAGGTAAACGAAATTGCCTTTATAAATACCCTTGAAGCCCAGAACAAACGCCATGATGTTTTATCAAAATTGAAGGAATATGAGCAGAGGCTTAATGAGTTACAGGAAGAGCGTCAGAGAAGACAGGAAGAAAAGCAAGCACGTGATGAAGCTGTTCAGGTAGAATTTTATTCAGCAGGCATTTGTGAGCACTGTCCATTTCCTAGTCCCTGGGCATAGAAAAAGAAGTCAGTCCTAGACTCTGTTCCCAAGGGTGTATGGTTTAGTCCCGCATGGCTTGGAATCAGGAAGTCTGATAGCAAAGGCAGTGTGTACTTCTTTAGATAACGTTATCGGTGTCTTTGTCAATTTGAATCTCTAGTCTCAACCAGATGAAGAGCTAAATTGCTCTGGACAGATTATTATCTATTCTTTTCTAATTAGGTTGGGAAAGAATATGTTCCTTTCATCTATTAAAAATGGATTGTGTTTGAACCTATGTTTATAGCCTTAAGGAACTGGGCAATTTTAATGCTTATAACAGGGAGCACCTGTCGTATATTGGGCAGTATCATCAGGTACTTAAACCTCTGTAGCATACCATAAGTCAGCTACCATTTTCAGAATGGGAAGAAAGATTAACACATAAACATGAGTGATGTTTTTTAACTATTTTAGATCTTCCTCAAGATCAAGTATGAATGCAGACACATACTTTATTATAACTAATATTTATTTGTTTATTCATTCAGTGATCATGTATTGAATTATTGCTGTTATTCACATGCTGAGCTTTGCTTATGTGTGTGTTAGTCACTTAGTTGTGTTAACTCTTTGCGACCCAGTGGACTGTCTGTCGCCCACCAGGCTCCTCCGTGTATGGGCTTTTCCAGGCAAGAATACTGAAGTGGGTTGCCATTAGCTTTGCTTAAGGACATGAAAAAGATACGTCTTGGATCACAATGCAGAGACGTATATGTAAATAAATCTTAACCCATTAGGATAAGTGTAACAGTAAAAGCGTTTTGGAAGCACAAAGGAGAACACATTACTCAAACTGAGACATGAGAAAGTCAAGAAAAAGCTTTCTGGAGGAGATGATGCCTTAACCAAGATTTGAGTAATGAGATAGTTGCAAATGGTGGAAACAGGCATTTCATGCAGAGAAGGAGATACGAGCGAGTACAGCATGTAGTTATAGACTTGATCATGAAGAGCTTTGTTGTTACGTTAAAAATTAGGGATGTTATTAATATTTTATGCTCCTTTATCTCACTGGTAATTTTGAAGATTAAAATATCAGTATAGCTTTCAAGTTTATTGGTTACTTCATGCTAGCAAGCAGTCCCATATTCACCCAGTCTCTGTTCAATTTGAGTTCAGGGTCTTATTTTAATCTTGAGTGCCAAGCTAACTTATGTTTAAAAGTACAGAATGTTACTATTAGAGAAAATTTAGCTTTTCCTATCAAAGTGACAGTACAAAGTTTCATTATCATTTAAAAGTTAAAGTTGTCCATTAATTAATATTCTTAGATGAATAAATGAAATAGGATATTTGAATTTTTAATCTGTGCCATCTCTTCAGCTTTATTGCTGTTTTCTTTCTGCAGTGGGACCATTTTATACAAATAATTGTTTTGAAAATAGTGTGTTACTTTTGAATAAATATTATGCATTAGTAATTCAGAAATAAATAGATAATGATCTTTGCCTTAATGGTAAATAATAGAACGCAGTGTGAAAATGTAACAGAAACTTGTATAGGCTATAGCAGTATCACAGAATAGGGAATAATTAGCTCTGTTGCTGAGAGGGGAATGTCAGGGAAAGTTCTCTGAATGAGGTGACTCCTTAGCTGGATTTTGGGGGAAAATATATGAGTAATATTGTATATTTTTTAATAGACTTCTGTGGTTACTTTTTCTACATTTATTTTGCAGATTTGAAAATACAGCAGTTATTCTCTGTTTAAAAATTACTCATTTCATAATTTGGAACACTTATTAAGGCTTAAAGGAAAGTAGATCTTTTCTGAAAGTAGTAAGGGATTTTTGGTAGTCATTAACACATTTTTTGATTACTCAGAATGTTCTTTCTTAAAATGTTGAAATTTCTTGTGGATTTAATGTTCAATGGAAAATTTAAAACCTGTATACATAAGTTTAATCTGTATAATGATAGTAGAAAATTTATTGCTTTTATATACATATATATATAATTTAAAAAAAATTTAATGTATAGTCATTACTAGATGTGCTAGGCACTAAAGCCAAACGTATAAATACAGTAATAGTAAGATACTAACTCAGTGAAGAATTTAGAGCGGCCTCCATCTGCTTTAATTGTACTCTCGAAAAACTTCCAAAATTAATTGTTAAAAGCAGTTGTGACTCTTGGTTTTTTTGCAAGTGAAATACTAAGTTAATGCTACCATTGTATATCCTTAATTTGCCATTTTTGCTATATAAATTATTGATAGATTAGTTTTAAGCCCAGTTTCCTTAGACAGTCTGCCTTGTCCTCTTGCCATAATCTTTTGATTTGCAGGCATAGAGGGCAGGGTTACAAAATCCGTTCTTTGGCCACATAAACATATCCTTGACTTTGAAACAAAGTACATGGGAGTCTGAGAGGTTTCAGAAGGCTTGAGAGGTAGATGTCTTTCCAGTTAGCTGCTGTAGGTTTATACTTTATATTTGTAAGCTTACAGATTTATGATGAATACTATTTTAAAACTTATGCTTCATTTGTTTAATAGGTATTTATCAAACTCCCGCTCTGTACAAGATGCTTTTATGGAGTGCAGAGTTTCCTGTCTTTAGGAAACTTATATTTTAAAAAGGAAAATACTAGCTGAATTTACTAGTTTTACTCACAAGTACCAATTTTCTTTTCTAGTTATTAAAAACAGAAATTAGAGGATTGGATTTTATTTGAAATTCAATTATTTGTTAGTACAATGTTGGAGTATTTCTTATATCCCTAAAAACATTCAACAAGTTTTATTTATGCATATAACTTACATTGCATATACACATAAAGTAACTGTTTTATATAATATTAGTATATTTAATTTATAAGACCAACTTATAATTTTAAAAACTATATTCCAGAAGATTTTGTTTTTATAAAATGTGAAATGAAAAGTTCTGGTTTAATTATACTTAAGCTTTATCTTTTTATATTTTAGTGTGGCAGTTGTGTTTTCAGATATACTACAGATTAAAAAAAAAATACTTCAAGTAAATTTGAGGTTAAGAGAAAACTTTGTGTTTTACTCTTCGGTTTTTCAGATAATTAATAGCTAAACAAGTTGCTACATTTTATACTTAGTAGTGAGAGGTAGCTGTAACCTTAATCCATGAATAATATTTCAGAAAGTAATGACTGTTTAAAATCTATTTGGATACCTTTACAAGTCTGCAGTCTGTCAGATATACTCTTCTGAAATCAGTGCATTTCCTCTAGCTCCCAGTCCCCTCTCCAAAAAGAAAAAAGAAAGAAAGAAAAGAATTAGGTACCTTTTGGTGGTACTACTTTAAAAAGGTTTTTTTCCCCTGCATACATACAGCTTCTTGTAGAGATAAAGTTACCATTGTGAGTTAAGTTAATTATTAGAAATATTTACTTCTCTCCTCAGTGTTCTTGAGACAGAAACTGCTTTATCTTCAGTCGTTTACTGAACACTTTACATCATACTAAACACTTTGTTAGGTACTTACCTATATTAATAATTTAAATCTCACAACAAATGGTGTGTCTCTTTAAGGTAAAATGACTTGCTCAAAGTTATCTAAGTCGTTGTTACTAGAGCCTAGATCGGTGTGTTCTATTTATCATTAAGAGTTGCGTCCAGGGAGATGTTGTGTAAGCTGCCTAGAGAATGGGGATGAATTGAAAGAAATACATCGGTATCTAGTAATATGGTGAAATATATACAGAAAGTGTATCACTGTGTTTTAATGAAGTATCTTCTACCTTAATAATGATTATAATAAATAATGACTGAGAATTTAGTATATGCCAACCCCTGTGGTAAGTGCTTGTCATGTATTATCTCATACGTTCTTTACAGTATCCTTAAAAGTACTATTGTTATTTTTTGTCTTCTAGAAAACTAATTCAACTAGGCCAGAGTCACCCAACAGTAAATAATGGAATCAGGGAACAAAATTAGAGTCTAATGCAGTATCCACTCTCTTATCCACTATGCTATGTTATAATGCCTCTTTCTCCTGGCCACGAACTTCGGCCTGTGTGTGTGTGTGTGTGTGTGTGTGTGTGTGTGTGTGTGTGGTGTGTGTGTGTGTGTGTGTGTGTGTACAGTTGCTCAGTCATGTCTGACTCTTTGCAAGTACCCCATGGACTGTAACCCATCAGGCTTCTCTGTCTATGGGATTATCCCCTTAAGAATACTAGAGTGTGGGGCTTCCCTGGTGGCGCAGAGGTTAAAGCATCTGCCTGCAGTGTGGGAGACCTGGGTTCGATCCCTGGGTTGGGAAGATCCCCTGGAGAAGGAAATGGCAACCCACTCCAGTATTCTTGCCTGGAGAATCCCATGGATGGAGGAGCTTGGTGGGCTACAGTCCATGGGTCGCAAGAATACTAGAGTGGGTTGTCATTTCCTCCTCCAGGGGATCTTCCCCACCCAGAGATTAAACCCATATCTCCTGTGGCTGCTACCTTGGCAGGCAGATTCTTTACCACTGAGCCACCTGGGAGGCCTGGCTACAAGCTTTTCTTCAGTTAAGAAGAAAGCTTAGTTCAGAAATAAATTCTGTTAATTATGCTTTCTTCATCATATTCTGTTATTTCTACAACCATCTAAACACAAGGGTTTAGAAGTGATTAAACATAAAATATTTATCAGATTCTCACAGAATATAAATAACATAATATCTACTAAAATAACATTATTCTTTTTTTATTAATTTATTTTAATTGAAGGATAATTACAGTATTGTGATGGTTTTTTCCACCCCCCCCCCCCACCTCCATCCCCACCCCATCCCTCTGTGTTGTCTCAGAGCACTGACTTTGAGTGCTCTGCTTCATGTATTGAATTTGCACCGGACATCTATTTTACATATGGTAATAAACATGTTTCAGTGCTTAAAATAGCATTTATTCTTATAGTTATTTGTAGCACTGATAAATGACGTGTGAAAGCCAGATGTTACTGATACTTGATTTTTGTTTAAATTCTGAGAAACATAATGACAAGTCAGGTATTTGTCTGTCTTGAATATATAAGTCTATGTCCAAGCTATGTCACCTTTAATCATCTTCATCTTACACATAATTCTAACATCTTTTAAAACACTTCTGATACTAGGAACGTAAGAGAGCTCTAGAAGCAGAACGGCAGGCCCGTGTAGAAGAATTGTTAATGAAGAGGAAAGAACAAGAAGCCCGAATTGAACAACAGAGGCAAGAAAAGGAAAAAGCCCGCGAAGATGCAGCCCGGGAAAGAGCTAGGTACTTCATTTGCTATCTTGATGTTTGGTCCTGATGAACATTTTGTAGTGAGTGTATATTCAGATCAAATTTTGAAGCTATTTACTATCATGTAGATTTTTTAGAAATAGTCACATATACAGAAATGTTTTACTGAATTTTGATTTCCAGGAATTAAGACACTACTTAAAATGGAAACCTTTTGAACATTCTGTTGGATGGGAAACTTGAGGTTTCAAGATATTTTCAGTTGTAAGAAATAGAATTTGATACTAGCTAACTTAAGTATTGGGAGGAAAAGTGACAGGAAGTTAGAGGAACAGGTTTGGACTTGGTCAGACATCAAAGGCTAGGTCACAGGAGCTACAGCAGTGGTCCTTTGATGGAAGTAATCCAGTTAGTATGTTGTCTTTCTCATTATAATAAATGACACTTATCCATTCCTACTTTTTAAAATCTCTTGTTTAAGATTCAAAGACCAGGACACTCAAAGCTGGTGCTCTGGGGCAACCCAGAGGGATGGGGTCAGTAGGGGGTGGGAGGGTAGTTCAGGATGGGGAGACATGTGCACCCGTGGGTGATTATGTCAGTGTATGACAAAAACCACCAATATTGTAATGAAATTATCCTCCAATTAAAATAAATTAATTAATTTTAAAAAAGATTCAAAGACCAAAGACAAAGCATTTAATTGGCCAAATTGATTTGTGCTTTTTGATCTTGTTTATGAAATTTTTTAATATCCCGTGTCATAAGATATTCTTCAAAATGTTATGGTTTTCAGTTTGATACACATTTAGGTTTTATATCCTTTTAAGGTAACTTTTAGATATAATATAAAAAGAAAAATCTAAATTTATTCATTTGCCTATGGTACTCATTTGTTGAATGCACCATTTGTTGAAGCACCATTTGTTGAAGAGTCTAGCTTTTAACCATTGAACTGCCTTGCTACCTGTTCATGATCAATTAATCATAGATGGGATAGTTTATTTCTGGACTCTGTCCTTTTCTTTTGATGTCTCTTCTTACTTTAGCACCACACTGTTTTAACTACTGTAACTTTATATCAAGTTTTGAAAACAAGTAATATAAGTACTCCAGTGTTGTTGTCCTCTTTCAAAATTGCTTTCCAAATAGTTTTTTAGGGTGTGTTCACCATTTTCTTAAAAATAAAATGCTTCCAAGCTTTTTTATAGCAACTGCCTTGAATCTATAGATTGTTGTGGGGAGAATTGCCACTTTTATAATACTGTGTATTATATATGAATATGGTGTATGTCTCTGTATCTGCTTTAATTTCTCTCAACAATATTTTGTAGTTTTTAGAAAATAGATCTTGTAATTCATTTCATTTCTTAAATTTAGTTCATTTCTTAAATCTATTAAGTACTCTTTTTTTGAGGTCATTGAAAATGGAATTATTTTATTTCATTTTTGGTAGTATTTTTGCTGTTGTATAGAAATACAATAAATTTTTTATTTATCTTATTTTACAGTTTTTTAATGATCTTGCCCAGTTTTCCTATGAAAACTATTAGTGTTTTCTTTTTTGCTGTTTTTGTTCTTTAGGACATTTTCATAAAGGCTCATGTCATCTGCAAATAGCCCTTGCTTTACTTCTTGCTTTGTAATACAGATGCCTTTAATTTCTATTTTCTTGCCATATTGCACTGGCTAAATCCTTCAGTACTTTGAATATTCTTACTTTTGTTGTTTTTGATGAAAATTCAGCCATTAATCATACTGTTTTGCCACTGTATATGGTGAGGGTTTTTTGGGTTTGTTTTCTTTCTTTTTTACTTTTTTTTTTCACCAGTTTAATTATGATTTGTCTAGCTTGGTTTTCTTCATGATTATCCTACTCTATTACATTAGTGTTTTCATCAAATTTTGAAAGTATTTGGCCACTATTTCTTCAGATATTTAATTGTCATTTCTCTTCAGGTTCTTCTGAATTGTAGCAGTTTCTCAGACTTTCCATGGTTTTGATGACCTTGACAGTTCTGAATAGTGGTCAGGTATTTTGTAGCCTTTTCCTCAATTAGGATTTGTGTGATGTTTTTCTCATGGTTATATCGAGGTTATGATTTTGGGGAGGTGAATGTGAGTTACCATTTTTCAAATGTCAAAAGTTCATGATATCACCTTGTGTTTTCAGTGGTTTTGTTAGTCTTGATCATCTGGCTAAGGTAGTTTTGTTAGATTTCTACACTGTATACTTTAAATTTCTGATATACTATCATCCTTGGGAGCAAGTCACTAGGCACTGGCTAAGCTGAAGAGATGGGGAGTTATTCTCTACCGCCTTGAGAGAAGAATTCCTACATAAATTGTGGGCACTTCTTCTGTACAGGATATTTGTTCTCCTATTTATTAAATTCCTATTTTATATCAATATGTCATTTATACACCAATATTATGGTATGTATTCTCTTACTCAAGTTGGTTCATCCTTGGACGTTGAGAGCTTTTTCATTTGACCCCCATTTGCCTTAGATATACTTCATCATTTCGGTTTTTGAGAATATCCTTACTTCCTGGCACTGAAAGATGCTTCAAATTCATCTTATATTTTCCCTGCTGCACCCCTTCAATCAGCCATTTGTTTAAGGATTCCTAGTTTCTTTTGTTGTAAAGTTTTTTAAAAACTCTTTCTCTATTGAGATTTTCTATCTGTTGAATCATTGTCATGATATTTTTTCCTTAGGTTGGCATACTATCTTTTAATTCTCAATAATGTATTTACAATAGCTGTTATAGTTCTTGTCTACGAAATCCAACCTGAGGCTTCATTCAGAAAAAGCTTCATTTGACTGCTTTTTTCCTAAGCATGGTCTTACTTCTTTGTACATCTCACAGCTTGTGATCGTTTCCTCTCCTGTTCTCTTTGTCTTTGGGAATATTAGCCTTTTCTATCCCTTTCATAATTTATAGACTTTATACAGGAAAAGAGATAAATGTATATTTTCAGTATGCCATAATTAAATTACAGTTCCAATGAAGTGAAAGTGAAAGTCGCTCAGTCGTGTCTGACTCTTTGTGACACTGTGGACTACACAGTCCATGGAACTCTCTAGGCCAGAACACTGGAGTGGGTGGCCGATCCCTTCTCCAGTGGATCTTCCCAACCCAGGAATCAAACTGGGGTCTCCTGAGTTGCAGGCGGATTCTTTACCAACTGAGCTATCGTGAACTGTACAGTCCCTGGGGTCACAAAGATTTGGACACGACTGAGTGACTTTCACTTTCACAATCCCAGAGCTAGTATTTAAACCCATTCCTGGGTCCAGAAGCCTATTAGGTTGGTGCAAAAGTAATTGCAGTTTTGCATTGTTGAACTTTGCCCTTTGATATTGGAATATGGTTATGTTATACATCATTTTAATGCACATTCCTCACTTTATGTTTTTTGCTAATGACTTATTACTTGCTGTTTATTTTATGTTTATTTTAGACCATAGAAATGACATCAGACAAAAAGTAAATTCAAGCAATTTTTTTATTCAAGTGCAAAATAGATTGTAAAGCAGTGGAGACACTTGCAGCATCAACACATTTGTACCAGGAATTGCTTAACAAATGTACAGTGCAGCGGTGGTTCAAGAAGTTTTGCAATGGAGATTGAGAGCCTTGAAGATGAGGAGTGTAGTGGCAAGCTGTCGGAAGTTGACATTGCCCAATTGAGAGACATTGTTGAAGCTGATCCTCTTACAACTACATGAGAAGTTGCTGAAGACTGCAGCATTAACCATTCTATGGTCATTTGGCATTTGAAGCAAATTGGAAAGGTGAAAAAGCTCAATAAGTGGGTGCCTCGTGAAGTGACCAAAAGTAAAAAAAAAAAATGTTGTTTTGAAGTGTCTTCTTGTCTTATTCTGCACCACAGCAGCAAACCATTTCTTGATCAAATTGTGACCTGCAATGAAAAGGGATTTTATTCGATGATAGGCAGTGACCCTCAGTGGTTGGACCGATAAGAAGTTCCAGAGCACTTCCCAAAGCCAGACGTGCACCAAGAAAGGTCATGGTCACTATCTGGTGGTTTGTTGGTGGTCTGGTCCACTCCAGCTTTCTGAATCCCACTGAAACCATTACATCTGAGCAGTATGCTCAGCACACTGATGAGACGACTGAAAACTGCAATGCCTGCAGCTGGCACTGGCCAACAGAAAGGGCCCAGTTCTTCTCCATCCATGGCGACACCTGACTGCATGTCGCACAACCAAAGCTTCAAAAGGTGAACGGATTGGGCAATGAAGTTTAGCCTCCTCTACCATATTCCCCTGACCTCTCGTCAGCTGACTACTTCTTCAAACATCTCAACAACTTTTTGCAGGGTAAACATTTCCACAAACCGAGAATGCAGAAAATGCTCTCCAGGAGTTCGTTGAATCCCAAAGCACAGATTTTTGTACTACAGGAATAAACAAACTTGTTTCTCATTGGCAAAAATGTGTTGATTTTAATGGTTCATATTTTGATTAATAAAGATGGGTTTGAGCCTAGTTATAATTATTTAAAATTGACCGTCCAAAGCCACAATTACTTTTTCATCAACCTAATATTTGTATAACTAACAATGTCTGTTGCTTCCCAAATGTTAGATGTGCAACAATATATCCAAGACTTAGTAGGCACTCTGAAAAAATAATTTTATTTTTGTATTTTTTTGTATTATTGTATTTTTTTAACCTCATGAAATTTGTTACTGTAAACATTGAGTTTATAACTTTTACTGTCTTCTTACAGAGACAGGGAAGAACGATTGGCAGCACTCACAGCTGCTCAACAAGAAGCTATGGAAGAGCTACAGAAAAAAATCCAGCTCAAGGTAGGAATATTGTATATTTTACTTTGACATTTTAGAGCTGTCTTAATGTAGCATGAGATTAATATTTTCTTTTTTAATTAATTGTATAAAAATTGAATTAATTTGTGTTACTAATTTTTGGAGTTATGTGGTGTGTCTATGATCATTTCCAACTCAACTATCTGAAAACAAATTATTTTAATAAGATAAAGCCATTGAGGGAAAATATTTAAAGAATTTTAGCATTTCTTGGTTTTATTAAGTAATTTGTTAATGACTCGAGGACATTACTATTAAAGTTTTAATATTTACAGACCTCTAATAATTTAGAAATAAATTAAAATATTGTTTCAGTGCTTATGAATTGCATAATTATAGCTTGGGAGATGATGATAAGCTGATATTTTCTAGAAAGTCTTTGCCATTGGTAGTTTCTAGCAGTGTGAATATTTTACATTATGTCATAATTATTTACATGGTGGGGTTTCACAAGGGTAGTAAATTCCATAGAATAGAGGATCCTATATTACTGTTTGTAAGGTCCTAGAACTTTATTATTGATTTAAATCTAATGTAGCAAATACTTATTGAATTTGGTGGTAGGCATAGGGATACAGAGAAGAGTAAGACAGGGTTCTAAGTTTCAAGAAACTCATAATCTAGTGTGAGATTGAGATGCTAAGCAGATAATTTCTATATGGATAAAGATAATCATGGAGTGTCATGAAAATACAGAGGAGGAAACACATAAGCTAACATGAAGGATTTCAGAAGTCAGGGAAATAATTTTAGAGGATAATTTCTGAGCTGAATCTTGAAAAAAAGATGAATTGAATAGATAACATGGGTGGGATGGCACCCAGCCATATAAAATGATATGAGCATGAAGTCAAAAGTCTGAAATAGTGTTTTGGGGTTTGTTTATTTTTTGTTTTCTGGGAAGTTGTTGGAGATGATGTAGGTAGAGGTCTGTGTCATGATGGGCCTTTTCTGCTGAGGATAAGCTTGGTCTTTACAGTGGGGCAACATTTCCCATAGTATATTCCACGAAGTGCTTTTCATGTATGTTATGGTCAAAAAGGTGTATAAAATGTTGCTCAGTATAAGCTAGGTTTATTACATCAGTGCAGAATGATAAGCCTAGAGCCAGTAAATAGCTTTAACTCACTATTTTCCAAAGTTATTTGACCACAGAAACTCTTCTGCAAAATGCTTATTAATAACCCAGAGTGTAGTTCCATGGAGTACCCTTTAGAAAATGTTACTATGCATGTAGGAGATGATAAAGGGCTTTATATAAATTCTTATCATCAGCGTCCAATATTGAATTAAGACATTCTATTATTTTAGAAAGTTTAATGGAAATACTGCTTTTTCAAGTTCTCAGTGTAATGAATAAATTTCTATATTTTTACACTTTAATTTCATTTATAGCATGATGAAAGCATTAGAAGACACATGGAACAGATTGAACAAAGAAAAGAAAAAGCTGCTGAGTTAAGCAGTGGACGACATGCAAATACAGATTATGCCCCCAAATTAACCCCTTATGAAAGAAAGAAGCAGTGTTCTCTCTGCAATGTCCTGGTACGTTGTCAGTATCAGTGTTGTGATGAGACGTTACAATTTATTACTTAAGTTTGTTAAACTATGGATATATATTCTCCAGTCTTAAAAGTCATACAAGGCATGTGCTGAGTACCATGAATTTCTTTAATGATTTTTATGCAAAGTAAGTATAGATAGTACAGAAACAGTATCAGCTTTTAGGAGTAGCAGTGCAAAGGACCAAAGCATGCAGTTGCTGCTCAAATGGATGTTTACCTAATGATACTAATGATATTTTAGCCTAATGATACCTAGGTCAATATTTTGGGATATTAGGACCACAAAAGTAAAGCAACATTTTTCAGTGCTGAGACTTGAACCTTTATACTTAGAAGAAATGATACCCTGTTAAGGTTGGCTTTGAAGACATGCCTTTTTTATCATCTGTCTTCTAGAGGAGTCTTAGAATTGTATTCTAAAGAAAACATTTTTAAGACTAACGTATAAATCGTAGAGCGATTGCAAGTTGCATATAATATACTAGATAGAATGTATAATATTTTAAATAAAATATAATTAAATGTTCATTACATTGCTTTTATATTATGCTTTTAGATCTCTTCAGAGGTGTATCTTTTTAGTCACATTAAAGGAAAAAAACACCAGCAAGCTGTGAGAGAAAATAGCAGCATCCAAGGGCGTGAACTTTCAGATGAAGAAGTGGTAAGCTTTACTTTGGTTTACTTACATGTATTTATTGAGTACCTTCTGTATTCTCTTCTACTATGAAGAAATCCATGTTCATGTGTATCTCTATGATTATCTAAAGCTATATTTAGTAACTACTACAATATAATATGAGCTTCCCTGGTAGCTCAGTGGTAAAGAATCTGCCTGTCAATGCAGGAGACGTGGGTTTGATACCTGAGTCGGGAAGATTCCCTGGAGGCAGAAATGGCAACCCTTTCCAGTATTCTTGCCTGGAAAATCCCATGGACAGAAGGAACCTGGCGGGCTATAGTCCGTGGGGTCACAAAGGAGTTGTACATGACTTAGCGACTAAATAACAACATTATAGTATACAAATATCTTTATTTTAGTATACATTTTAATAAGAAACATAGAAATAAGAATTTAATGCTGTTTATATAATTTCAGTGCATAAACGGGTTTATGGATATATACACTACCTTGTGTGAAATAGATAGCTTAGTGGGAACCTGCTATATAGCACTGGAAGCTTAACTTGGTGCTCTGTGATGACCGAGAGGGGTGGGGTGGGGGTCAGGTGGGACAGAGGTTCATGAGGGAGGGGATATATGTATACATATAGTTGATTCACTTCGTTGTACAGCAGAAACTAACACAACATTGTGAAAAAATTATACTCCAATAAAAAAAGAAAAAGATTAATAAAAGGTTTATGATATTTTGATATTTTAATAATTTAAGAGTTGTTCAGTGATACTCTATGTTTCTTAGAAAATAGCTGACAATATAAAAATCATAAAAATTGATAATTTTGTATCAATACAGTACATAGGGATTTTTGGAAATTTGTTATCTACCTATAATTACTGTTAACATGGAATTTAGATTTGTAGAAGTATTTTTATAAATGTTTTAATTCAACTGTTATGGAGATATGGATGATACTGCTAACCTCTTAATTTGTTGGTTCTGTATGTACTAAGCAAATTTCTAAAGGTACCCAACGATGAGAAATTCATGTTTTTCAGGCATCCCTTAAGATATCCAGGAAAGGTTATTATGGTTCTGTGATGCAGTACTTGTGTGTAGGTGCTTAACTTAAAAAGTGAAAATATGTGTTTAACTCTTTTGTTTTAATTATGGTGTATATTAATAGAACACACAGATTCAAAGTATATGACTCAATGAATTTTTACATTTGTTCCACTCATGTCAGCACATAAATTGTTTCTTGAATCCTGGAAGGCTCCCTCGTCCCCTGTCCCAGTTGTGCCCCACCCCCCAAAGGTTAACTAGTCTCCGACTACCCTCAGATAGTCTTACACTGTTCTTGAATTTCCTATAAATGATGTCATACAGGATATACCTTTTGTGCTTGGGCTTCTTTAACTTATCCTTAAATCTGTGAGATTGATCCCTAATGTTTATGTGAAGCTATAGATCATTCTCTTTCTTAGCTTTTTGTCAGTGCCTTCCAGACAAAGACCTTCAGGAGCATGTCTGCAGTTGAGCAGAATTGGGTTTATTGATTTGTTACAAAAAGAGAAAGTGCACACTATGGGAAGTTGTAGAGTTGCTCAATAAGGTGTTGGAACAGACTTATAGGAATTGGGTTTTGCTTAGGTGATTTGGATAGGGGAGAGTATTCAAAGACGTGAGACTTTGCTCTGGATTGGATACTGTCAGGAAGCAGGGGTAATTTTGTGTGTTGTTTTTTTTTTTAATATATTTATTTATTTGGCTGTGTCTGGGTCTCAGTTGTGGCAGGCTGGATCTTCCTGTTGGCTCATGGAATCCTTTGCTGTTGTGCACGGGCTTCTCTCTAGTGGCGGCACGTGGGCTCTAGAGCCCGCAGACTCAGTAGTTGCAGCGCACAGGCTCTCTAGATGTGGTACATGGGCTGAGTAGCTGTGGCACGGGCCTAGGTGGTCCCCAGCAGTTCCCAACGGGCCAGGGACTGAAGCCGTGTCCCCGGCATTGGAAGTTGGACTCTTCAATGTTTGGACTGCCAGGAGTCCCTTTTGGTTAGTTCTTAATAGATCTTACCTATGTAGGAAGAACTGGAAAAGGCAGTGGCACCATACTCCGGTACTCTTGCCTGGAAAATCCCATAGACGGGGGAGCCTGGTAGGCTGCAGTCCATGGGGTCGCAAAGAGTCAGACACAACTGAGTGACTTCACTTTAACTTTTCACTTTCATGCATTGGAGAAGGAAATGGCAACCCACTCCAGTGTTCTTACCTGGAGAATCCCAGGGATGGGGGAGCCTGGTGGGCTGCCGTCTATGGGGTCGCACAGAGTCGGACACGACTGAAGTGACTTAGCAGCAGCAGGTAGGAGGAACAGAGCTGCTGTTTTCTAAGTTTGTGATATGACCAATGTTTGAGGAGAAATTACACCCGGTTAATTTGACTCACTCCTTCTAAGGATTTTTGCCCCTTGAGTTCCAACTATTTTGACAGCTCTAAACCAAATTCTGTCTCCTCAGCTCAGTACGACTGCCACTTTCAGCTTCCACTGTTCTCTCATGCCAAAAGTTGGCATAAACACTTAGGGCATAATCCAGAGTGAATGTGGAGCTCACCTCCTGTGCTTCCCTCCTATTTAGGGATCGTGGTCTCAAGTTCTGGCTGTCTTGGCTGTTTTTAATGCCTTCAAGTAGATCTTTTGTATATTATTTGTAACTTTTGGAGTTCACTGTGCCAGTTCACTGTGGCTGAAATTGGAAGTCTTTAAATGTTTAATTTTTGTATATCCTTTGTTTGACATAATGCTTGTTGCATACTAAGGCATTTAAGAAAAACTTACTGAAATAAGTTGAACTGTAAGGTTATACAGAATGGCTTTAAGTACAAAATAATAAAGGTGAAATAAAAAATGGAACTAATCAACTATTTAGTTTACCAAATATAATTTTTTACCTTTTACTCAAAGTGGGTATTTTAAGTATTATGGAATTTTTTTTTTTTACTTGAATCATTCATGTGCTTGTCCCCATTCTCTGCTTAACTTTGCTGTCATGTGAATGTGTGTTCCACTTTTTAAAAACCCTAAATTGTATCGCTATTAAATTTGTTTTTGGCTCTGCTGGGTCTTCTTTGCTGCATGGGCTTTTCTGTAGTTGCAGTGAGCGAGGGCTCCCCTTTGTTGCAGTGCGCGGCCTTCTCACTGCAGCGGCTTCTCCTGTTGCAGCTTCTGGACTGTAGAGCACAGGCTCATTAGTTGTGGTACACGGGCTAAGTTGCTCCACGCCATGTGAGATCTTCCCAGGCGATGGATCGAATCCATATCTCCTGCATTGGCAGGTGGATTCTTCAACACTGAGCCACCAGGGAAGCCCCATTAATTAGAATTTAGTCTCTTTAAAGAAAATGTTCCACTTATAAAAATTATTTGTAACTAAGTTCTCTTAATAAAAAAGCTAAATATTCTATTTAATCTACCAAAAAATTCTAAAATTTTGTGCAGCACTGCAACTATGTAACCTGAAATCTAAATTTTATGTGTTTTTATCTCATTGAGAAAAATAGAGAAGGAAAGGGATATTTAACTCACGCATTTACTTTGGAAGAAAAATATATAGTATTATATAACTTTTGTAGCTACTAAAGCATAGTTTGATGTTTAGCTGTTGTGGTTTGAGGTTTGATTGAAATATTCATTTTGTGTACTGTTTCAGTTTAGAAGTATTACATTTTCTTTAAGTTTTCACTTCATTCATGTAGTTATTTTTGGTAATAGCCCCTTTTTCCTCAAACCAAGTGTGCATATGAGTTACATGATATATAACGGGCATTTTATACTTACTCATACACACATTTCATTTTTAATCAGTGAGGGTAGCTATAGTAAACATACTTGTCCTACTTAAAGTTATTACTTGTCATCTGTGATGTCTTTATATTATATACACCTTATCTGTGACCCTTCTTCTTTGACATATAAGATTTTATTTATACCACCTCTGACCTAATAAAATTGGACCTTTGACCTTACGCACTTGGCATATCAGATAACTTACTCTTGAGCTCTGACACATTTTGTTTTAAGCCTGTTAAACATAATAGGTAGCTGCCCGGCAAGAAAGGCTTAATGTTTTGGGTTTTTATTGTAATTTGACCAGGAAATTTTTCTTGTGTTTCTTGAAACTTCACAAAAAAAGCTACTGAATATTCAATTTTTTTTCTCTTTCATCATCTTAGAATCCAAATATTTAAAGAACATGATTTCTAAAGGACAAAGAAACTGGTACTAGTTTAAATATATTCCAAAATTTAATTTTTTAATCAATACTAGGGAAATAGTAAAGTATTAGTTTTAATAAAACTCTGATTTCTTTTGTAGTCCTGTTTTCACATTCTCTGAAGAAGCTGATAGTGGTTTTCACAGGACTTATATAAAGTACATTTAATTCTGTAAAGAGTGAAATTTAAAAGATTTTAAAACTTTTTAAAATTTATGTATTTCTGTGTTTGTGAGACTCCTTGGCTTTAAAAGCATATAAATTACACTTGTTTGTCAACTCATGTATTCACATATAGAGACAATAATAGTTTATTTTCATTTAATTAATGGAAAATATGAAAAGAACTTTTATGAAGGATCTTAATTATAATTTATTGGATGTTTGCAATCAAGTGTGATTTTACTATTCCTAAATTGGTATTTCTGCTTGGTAAACTATACTAGGTAGGTGATTGAATGAACATTTTAGGTAGTGAAAATAGAAAGATATCATTGTATTTAATGGAATGTAAGCCAGTCTCTTTGGCTCCAATGTGCCCATGATTGATGTGGAAGATGTAGTAGATGTCTCCCAGAATTGATGGCAGTCTGAGAAATAATAGTAAATACTTGTGTTTCTACAAAGCACAAATATTTGCTATTACCTCTTTTTATAATCATGTTTAGGAAAACATCTGCCCTTCAACAGCAAATCAAGTCAAATTTAAAAACCTACAACTCATTTAGAAAGGACCTTCATTTTCCGCCTATACCTCAATAAGTACAATTATGTTTGAGAAACGATGTAAAAAGCATCTACTGTTTCTTATAGGACATAGTTTCCATTGCTTTCCTTTTCTCTTTAATAGGATGGGAAATTTTTTATAGTTTATGTATATAATTCACACATACAAACGGCTGATTGTTAATGTGTGTATTTCTTCTAACTTTTAGAATTCTTATGGTAGTAAATTCACTCCCATTACACCTGATATGTGCAGGGAATACGTAGCAAGCTATAGCTGATTCAGTCTTCTTTGTTGATTCAAGGAAGAAATTTTAAGTAGTCAATTTGTTTAAATCGTAGTTTGATCCAGTAATTTAAATAGTTTCCCTACTTAGTACCCAGCCTCTTTTATAACAATCCTCAGTCCCCATCCTCTTGCTTGTCCCCTTAAAATGGCATCTGTGCATATCAGAGTAAAAGTATGGCTTATGTAACCCCATGTTAGGAGGAAAAGTTGGGGTCTTACTACATAGTATCTTCTCTTTTCTGATTTCCAGTATGAGTTCCTAGTTTACCTGGTTACTTAGTGTACTCACGGCCACTGATCCTAAAGGGTAGCTAGTGAATTCCTGATCCTTTCTTTCCACTGGGACATGGGCAGAGCGTGAGCCATTCATTTGTCTCTTGCTGATCAGGCCACCCCTGAGGTCGCTTTGCCTTCGTTTCTCTGAGACTTTGCCATAGCCTCCATTCTGGCCCATGGCGTGCCTGCTGGCTTCTGCCACCTAAGAACTAAGGACATTTGGGGAAAGCTTTTATTTTAATCAACACCTAATTAGGTTCTTTATCTGAAATTCTGTGGCCAGTGTTTTGGTTCCAAAGTAGTTATTCATAGAGGATGCCTATCTATCTCTGATCAAAGTTACTGCATTTTAGTAATAATTATTCTGTCAACTTGGCTTCTCTTGCATTTGGCAGAGTAGGCACATCTGCAGTATCAGGAAAATCACAAAGCTATAAAACAGAATTTTCACAGTCCTGTAATTTAGTTCTCTCTCTTAAAAAAAAAATTTTTAAGTTATGAAGTATTTTAGCATCAGAAAGTAATGTAGTAAACCTCATATTCCTGCTTCCTAAATAATTAGGTAATAGCACCTCTTTTTTTCTTTATATTTGGAAATATAGAGGAAAACATGAGAGTCAGAGTGTGGTGGTAGTTCCAGGTTCCGGAATAGAGCTTAAATCCTCATGTTCCACAACGAAAAGTCAGGAGCTAATCCTAAAATTGAAAAATGTAGAAATAGCAACACAAAATATATTAGTATAAAAGAAAAAAGATAAACTAATGAGCTAAAATCTTTGCCTCTAGATTTGAGAAGGAAATGGGGAGACCAGTAGGAAATTACTTTCTTTGAACTATTGACTGTGTTAATTATGTGTATTGGGTAACTTTGATAAAAGGAAAAGGATTTTAAAAAATTAAAGAAGAAATAGAACAACAGAGATGTGTCCATGTTGCTTGGGACACATTTTTGTTCTTTTGGTTCAAGATTAAAATTAGATAAATGAATGCATCTGCAAGCATAAGAGACCACGATAGTGAAGTTGAATATTTTGGCAAGTTACATCCTTAGTTCTTTATTCTTTTAAATTGTTGCAATAACCTTTGATGCCATTATAAAAAGGAAAATACTGGATTCCATTTAATGCCACTTTGAGATTTGGTCAGGTAGGTGATGTATTCTTAATTTCAGATTGGCTTTTTAGCTTTTTTGGTATTGTAGAACAAATGAATTAAAGCATGTATAATTGACTTTTGCTAGGGTTTCATCTATTCTAACCATACTATAAGATTTGGGGTACAAAGTAACCTTAGATTTATGCCAGTAACTAGTTCAGTGACTTGGCATTTTATGCTGAATAAAATTAAGACTTAAAAAAAAATTCTGTTTATTTTCTGATTTGGAGTTTTATTTTTTTAAACAATTTATAAGTTTCATAAATGGCTCTTATCAAAGTAAAGAAGTTCCCTGGTTTTGTAAGATATTAAAAAAATAAGTAGGCATTAATTTTTATTGAAACTTTTTCTTGATCTTTTGGAAAGGTCACATTTTCCTTTAATTTTTTTGATGTGATATATTATGTAATGACTTTTCTGATATTAAGCTTACTTGGTCTTGATTTAAAGATATAGTTGAATTTGTTTTACAGATATATAATTTAGATTTTCCTTTCTCAAGATTATATTAGCTTCATAATGTAAACTGGCTAGTTTTTCCTATTTCTTTTTTTTTTTTTTTGTACTCCAAGATAGGTTGCATAAAATAGAAATAATCTTTATTTGAAGTCTTTGTTTACTTTTGACTGGATATAGATTTGCAGTTTTATAATTGTTTTCTCCAAAGAATTGAGTAGATATCATTTGCTGTCTTTTGCTTCTCCTCTTACTGTGGTCAGTTTGTTCTTCATTATTCTTTTTTCAAAATTGCCTTCATTTTCCCTCTACTTTTCAATTTCTACATAACCTTTACTGTTAACTTGTTAAGAACATCCTGTTTGTGTTTTGATTAAGATTGCATCAAGGTAAGAGTAGACATCTTTTAAATATTCTTTCTAGAAAATTCCCTTTTGATGCAGTGGTTAAAATTTCACCTTCCAATGCAAGGGGCATAGGTTGGATCTCTGGTCATGGAGCTAGAATCCCACATGCCTCACAGCCAAAAAACTAAAAACAGAAACAATATTGTAACAAACTCAGTACTTTAAAAAATTCTTTCTTTCCATCCAGCTACATTGTTTGTCTACTCATCTATTATATCTGTATGTATGTATCATTTAATACTTTGGCCACCTGATGCAAAGAACTGACTCATTGGAAAAGACCCTGATGCTGGGAAAGATTGAAGGCAGGAGAAAAAGGATGCCAGAGGATGAGATGGTTGGATGGCATTGCCGACTTGATGGACATGAGTTTGAGCAAGCTCTGGGAGTTGGTGATGGGGACAAGGAAGCCTAGCGTGCTGCAGTCCATGGGGTCGCAAAGAGTCGGGCACGACTGAGAAACTGAACTGAACTGATCAGTAGGAAAGTACATAGTTTTCTTTCTTTAAGCCTTAAGCTTTCTTGCTGGGCTTATTTTGTTTCTAAATAATTACTGAATTTTACAAGTATTTTGAATTTCAGTTCTTCTTTTAAACAAAGATATTTCCAAGGTTACAAATTAGAGTGGTGGTAATGCCGTTTGTACGAATGCTTGTGTGTATTTAAAAGTGTGAAGTGATTCATGAATTTGACTGTTAGATATTTTGCATAGGGACTATGATGCCAAAGATGAGCACTACTTTTTGTTTTTAATTTCAACTTTTATTTCATTGTGGTCATAGATTATGGCTTATATAGGTTCTACTTTGGGAAATTTATTGATATTCTTTTTATCTTCATACATTGTAAAATTTTAATAATATTTTTTGTCTTTGGACATATATATATCAAATTTGTTCCTTGTTATGAAAATAGTCCTACTGTTTTAAACCTGTTTTTGTGCTCATTAATACCCTTTTCTCAAAAATGAAGACTGCCAGTATGCTATTATTATTTATTCATGCTTCCTTGTATTCTTAAAGTCAATTTTTGCAATATATGTATCCTGGAGTTTATTATCACGGTCATAATTATTTATACATTTTTCATCTTACTAATCAATTATACCTTTAAAGAATATCAAACATCCCTATTTCTTATTTAATGCTTCCTAGATTTTTCTTTTTCTTTTGGTATCATCTTATTATGGCAAACCTAGTTTGGGTTTTTGATATGTCCTTGTGTATTCTTCCTCTTCCCTCCCCTTTATAGTTTTATTTTTGCATCTAGATCTATTACTATAAAAATATGCTTTTATTTTAGTGGGTTTTGGCTCTATAAAAAAGTACCATGCTGTATGTTATTTCTTTGGACTTAACTCTTTTCTATTTGATATTATAGATTAATACAAACTGGGAATTTCCTGCTGTTTTAAGGCACTTTGAGGTATTACTGTTATGCCTTAAAATGCACTTACTTTAAATTTACAGTTCAATAAGTTTTGGCATATTCATAACCCATGATCAAAATAGTAAACATAATAGTCACCTCAAAAAGTTGCATCATGTGCTATATCTTTCCTGATTTTCTGCCTACTTCTGTCAGTTTTTGAGAGAGGGATATGGATTCTTTTATTTTAATTGTTACTTTTTCCATTTCTTTTGACAGTTCAATCGGTTTTTGCTTCATGTAGTTCAAAGCTTTGTTATTAGGTTCATAAATGTTAATCATTGTTTTGTCCACTTGATTAATTGACCCCTTTTTATTATCAAGTGACCTTTATTTCTAATAATACTCTGCTACCTTGTGTAATATTAGCATAGCCGTTCCAGCTTTATTTCTTATGCAGTGTTAGAGTAGTATAGTCTTGTCTATCTTTTTACTGTAACCAAATATTTATATTTTTGCATGGATCCTTTGGTTAAACATTTAAAAGTTAATAGACATAAAGGAAATGTTTATTCTGGTGCTCTTGAATATGATGTGAGGATGTGTACTCTCTTAAGCCCTTGTCACCCCAGGCTGTGAAAATCACTCAACTGGGAGGTCTGATGCTATGAACATTGTCTCTGATTTTGTGTTGAAAGGGTGATATTATTTGTGTTCGATGGTAATATTATTACTAGAATATTATTGAAATGATTTATAAGGATGAGGCTTGATACTATGTATGTGAAACCTTAGAATTCTGCAAGGACATCTTTCATTATAAGCCTTGGTTCAATACAGCTAAACCATTCTCTGCTGTAGTATTGAGCTCAGACCTCTCCCCATCTTCACAGCATAATAAATTAATAAGCTTGTTGAACTCTGGGCTTTTCTTTGAGTCATCTGTTAAACCTCAGATTAGATCAGAAAGGAACATCAGAATCTGAAAAAGAAGTCTGTACCTCATTTATCATCTCCACCTACCAGAAACTGATGGAGTATTTGTAATTGTCCCTGAGTGGCAGGGGGACAGATGGTGGACTATCATTCTATCACAAGACGGCCTTTTCTCTTTTACATGGTGTCTGTTTCACAGTATTTCATTAGCTTCATTTTTCCCATCCGTCACTTCGAACAATATAATACATAGATTGTAATAGATAAAAACATAAGTGTATCCTACACCTGTATAAAGGGACCTGGGAAGAGTTGACTCTTTTGTATTATTAAAATAGCCTATCAAGTTTTATAGGTTGTCATTGTTGAATGTGTTTAATTTTTCAAAACGGTGCTGCCACAAAAGGCATTATTTTGATTTTTTTTTAAAAGGCATTACATTTTAGATTTTCTTAAACTTACTGTTTGACTAAATTTAAAATTGTATTTAAATATAATGGAACTCTAAAACTTTTTTTAGAGCAATTCTTCAGCACCTGCTTGTGTACTCTGCACTAGTCCAGGTGCCAGGGAAGCAGAGATAAATGTCACTTGAGCCTATCTCTTCATTTTGTGTTATCTCTGATAAATTTCATAGTTTCATGAATCTCTTAAGACACTTATTTAAATATGAGTGAACTAATTCTTATATATGGTGCTTTCACTTTTGAATCATGTTTGGATGATAATTATAGACATTTTTTGGCTAGTGCCATCCAACAGGTCAGTAATTATAAATCAGCTTTCCTCTGAAATCTTTCTGGGGGATAACCTGCTGAAATGGCTTTATGGAAGAGTGTTATAAGCCAAAATAATAGTTTGCTATAGATTCTTCCAGTCTTATTCATAGTAAAACTCTGGCTCTTTAACGTAAACTGTTAGCATAAGCCCTTGGCACACTTCATATTGAATTAAATGTTAATGAACTAAATGACGGGCTTCCCTGATGGCTCAGACGGTGAAGAATCTGCATACAATGCAGAACACCCTTGTTCAGTCCTTAGGTCGAGAAGATCCCTGGAGAAGGTAATGGCAACCCTCTCCAGTATTCTTGCCTGGAGAATCCCATGGACAGAGGAGCCTGGCTGGCTACGGTCCACAGGGTTGCAAGGAGTTGTACACAACTGAGTGACTGATGCTTTCACTTTTTCACTTTCAAACTAACTGTTAATGAGCTAACCTGTCATTTATTATTTCCAATATACTATGTGAGGGTGGTATTCAAGATACATGGTAAAGTGCTGTCTAAAAATGCCATGTTGTTTGTAGTTGAGTATGTTTTTATTTCTTCCCTTCTTTCAGCTGCTTCTCCTTTTTCTCCTGATTTTCCTTCTTCTTCTTCCCTTCCCAAACACCTTCATTTCCCCAGTCTGCCATCTCTTCTTCACCTCTCATTTTTCTTACCATCATCCTCTAAAGAAGCAAGAAACCAAGTTCCTACCCTCTGGGCCCCCACACTTGCCCAGTTTTTGTAGAAGACAATGAGGAAATATTGTAAAATGCCTTGTATTTATCTTACTTGTTGTTGTCCCAGGCAGGCTTAAAATAGTGGAGTGCCTCATAATATTTTAAGAATTTAAGAGAAAACATTATTCCTTTCTGAAATTGATTAATATCATTGGATTTTAGATTACAGAGTTGAGAAAGTACAGGATGAGGTTGAGAGAAAAATGTTTTTCCAAACAAAATGTTGAAAACCCTTGCATTAATTTCTCATCTATTTAGATTTGTAACTTGGCATCCACCCTGCTCTTTTTTTAATTCCCATCCTGCTCTTGAAAGTAAACTTTTGGCTCCCGAGAAATATGCCTTTTGAGCATGACATTGGATTTCTATAAAGAAACAGTTTTGATTTTCAAGTAAAAATACATTTTATATTACTGTAATGAAACTGTGGTTCTTTTTATTCAGAGAAGACATATTTAAATCTTTTGATCTAGGAAGAGTAATATCCTTAAAAATTCTGAGTTCTACATTACAGTATTTTTAAATAATGGGAAGCAAGTTGTTTTCTTCAGTGTAGCATATTTTATGAAATGTATTTATTGTGAGGTATAACACTTGAGAGAGCTCTAAAAATTATAGTTTAATAAAATCCTATGTGTGTCATTTATATTTTCTTGCTCATCAACTATTTTTAGAACTTTGACATTGTTTCGCAGAGATCATGAACCTATCTATAGCTTAATTTTTTTCCTGTCTCTTTTAAAAAATAAAGAACCTTCAGGAGGAGTCTGATAGAATATCAAGGTCATAAACTTCATTTTGAATTATTTCGTTGAATATAGTAAATTATGTTAGAAAGGCCAGTGCTTTGGTCTACTATGCCATAAAAGGTAATTAAAAGAATAAGAAGGGTATAAACTTTGATGAGATCATCTGTATAGGTATTAGTTTTCTTATATGCATTACTAATATTTCATATTACAGTACTGTTTAAATAAGTCACAATTATGACTTTAAAACTAGATTTAAATGTATGTGTGTGTGTGTGTGTGGAGTTAGCCATACTTAATTAGATTTGGACTTGAGACATTGATTTATTTTATTTTATTATTTTTTTAATTGGAGCATAATTGCCTTACAGTGTTGTGTTTCTGCTGTACAACAGAGTGAATCAACTATACATACACAGTGATTTTTAGAATGTTAGAAATGGGGGCTTCAGAATTTTTTGTCTAATCTTTTATTTCACTAGTGAGGAAACTGAGGCTCAGAGAAGTGATTTTTTTAAATTTAATTTTATTTTATTTATTATTATTTTTTTTTACTTTACAATATTGTATTGGTTTTGCCATACATTGACATGAATCTGCCACGGGTCTACATGAGTTCCCAATCCTGAACCCCCCTCCCACTACCCTCCCCATATCATCTCTCTGGGTCATCCCAGTGCACCAGCCCAAGCATCCTGTATCCTGTATCGAACCTAGACTGGCGATTCGTTTCTTACATGATAGTATACATGTTTCAATGCCATTCTCCCAAATCATCCCACCCTCTCCCTCTCCCATAGAATCCAAAAGTCTGTTCTATACATCTGTGTCTCTTTTGCTGTCTTCCATGTAGGGTTATCATTACCATCTTTCCAAATTCCATATATATGTGTTAGTATACTGTATTGGTGTTTTTCTTTCTGGCTTACTTCACTCTGTATAATCGGCTCTAGTTTCATCCACCTCATTAGAACTGATTCAAATGTATTCTTTTTAATGGCTGAGTGATACTCCATTGTGTATATGTACCACAGCTTTCTTATCCATTCGTCTGCTGATGGACATGAGTTGTAGAATTTATCCTGGGATAGTTCTCTTGACTCACAGTTCAGTGCTGTTTCCACGCACCAACTTGCTTTTCTGTTCCTAAGGAAAAACAGTGTCTCTTACTAATGCATATGTAGAATTAGCAGTCAAATAGAATGGCCAATGAAGACTCATTTCTGACTTGTTAGTAGTAGAGTAGTACTTGCACTGAGCAGGATTCCATAAGGCTAGAAGTTGTGTTTTTTTAAATTCTTACAAGAAAGAAGGCTATGCAGAGGCCTTCAGATGATTTTTGGTTCTGATAATTCATATTTTGGAAATGAGTCATAGACACATTTGAGACACACTGCATCCCAAAATGTATACTTTGCTTTTCCTTGTGCCTGTGGTGTAATAATTAGGATTGTGAGTAGATGTCAAAAGATGAGTGTATTTTTACATAGTTCTATCTATTCTTTCTGTGGTACAAATGAGCCTGTAGAAACTGTAACCTTATACAAATCAATCCTCTTTAAATAACTTGCTTTTTCCTTACTATTCCTTATTAGCATTAATTTTACAGTGATTAAAATATTAATATACATCAATTGTGGAAAATTTAAGAAAAACTGAGGTTTGCCTACTGTTAATATGTTGATCTAATTTTCTGCTGTTTACCTGTGAATATCTTAAACACTTGCTTATATATAAACTGCATTATAAGGATTAAAATTTGAATTTTTATTTACTATTACTAGTGCTTAAAACTAATCTAACCTTTCTAGTACCATATTAATGCATGTGCCATAATTTAGGTAATCAGTTCCCTACTGCTGATATTTTGTTGTAAATCTCACAGCAGTGAATATATTTATAGAGAAATATTGTTGTACCTTTATATTTCCTTATAGTAATTTTGTGGAAGTAAGTTATTCAAAGTTTATTTTTTTTACTGAGCATTTTATTAAATACTAAGTAGACTGGACTGTGAAACTGTTTGGTTGTTCATATTAGAATGGAGGCAGGAATATCAATCTCTTAAAAGCTCAATTTTCAGATGACCAGAACTATAGATAACTTTAAGCAAGCAATATTTCAGGTAAAAGGAGATGAAATTGCTGTATTTGTCTTATCGTAGCCAGTTCCTTGGGATTTTAAGAAAGAATGTCATCAAAGATTATTTTTTTGCAGGATATTGTCTCCTTCTGTCATTAAAATAGATGTCAAACTGGGAGTCCACTCTCTTCAGCAATTGAGTAGTGCACAAACAAGTAAATTTCATAATGAGACTAGTTCTTGGACGCTTGAGAGATAAGAATATTGTGATTTCATTTACTACTATTGGCAAGCCAAACATATAATTTTAAAATTCATGTGTGTAAATTATTTTTCCTTACAAGATTTTCTAAACTGATGGAGAATTTTCTAAACTGATGGAGAATTTAAAACACTTATAATTATAGACAGAATAAGATGACAAACCTCCATGTACTCATCACTCACCCCTAATACTGATAAATTCATGATGCATCCTGCCTTATTGAACTTTTCCAATCACTTTGCCCAAATACTATTTTGACATCAGCTCTAAATATCATTTCATAAGAGCTATTTTTAAATGATTTACTTTCTACTTACACATTTACTATAAATGAGAAAATTAAAAATGCATCAGTCATCTAGTGACAGGTTTTAGTATTTTGCCTTATTTTCTTATAGACATTTTATGTACACATGCGTACACATATAAAAATGCAAAGATATAAACATAATTAATATAAATTTTTGTACATAATTGCATTAATTGAGAAAGACAAAAGACTAGCCTTCTGTAATAGTGACAAAAATACAATGATTTTTTTTTTAAACGTAGATCTTTATTCCTCACAATAGAGCCCTGAGGTAAGCAGTTCTAAGTGGTCAGCGTGGCTTTATGCCATGTAGTTTTTTCAGAGAGTTATCTCCTGTTGCTATCATTCTCTAATATAGTTCTAATATTCAGAGCTATGTTACAGGCCCTTTTGTGTTCCAGTTTGCAGAAGGGGAAGAAAGTGAATGGGTCTTCAAACATTAAATATGTATTCATAGTCCACTGGTGAGAAGAATTCAGTCACATGGCTACCACTAGCTACAAGAAGAAAGGGTGGACTTCCCTGGTGGTCAGTCGTTAAGACTTCGCCTTCCAGTGCAGGGGGTGCAGGTTTGATCCCTGGTCAGGGAGCTAAGATCCCGCATGCCTCATGGCCAAAAAACCAAAACATAGAAACAGTGTTGTGACAAATTCAATAAAAGACTTAAAAAATGGTCCATATTAAAAAAAAAAAACTTCTTAAAAACAAAGAAGAATTGGGAAATCTCTTCCCGGGCAGAAGAATTATGTGACTTGCTAAAGCTCTGTTACTGTGCACTGTGTAGTAATTCCTCTATACTGTCTATTGCCTGCTCACAGGTAGGCAGATCTAGAGACTTGCTCAAACTAGGCATTCAGCCCATTTGGAAAAACTGTATTTGGTGTGAGTTCTTTCATCAAGATGAGCATAATGTCTCATAGACTTTCTTTTTGTGATACTGACATATTAGCTTTTGATGCTTTTAGCTTTTGATTTTAACGGATACCTAAATCCGTTAATTCATAAATATGGGGCTATTCAAATTCTACATTTCACTTTCACTTATTATTTGGAATACATTTATAAAGATATTCCTTCCCTCATCTACTATTTGGTTACTGATTAGTAGGTTAAATTTTTTTTATTTTTACCTGTTTCCAGTATATTGAATTCCCTATTATCCTAGGAAACAGTTATTTTAAAATATATATCACTATAAACTCTGGAATTTTTTATGGCTTTCCTTCATTGAAAATTTTTCTTTTTTTTAAAGCTCAAATTATGCTATCTGTTGGTCAGTGTGCAGTCTCTCTTTTGACATAAGCCTGGTAGAATTTGTTAGTTACTTTGCTACTTGATATGGCAAGACGTTTAGTTTATAGTTAGCTGTTTCATTAAGATGTCTTGATTACTTTTATTGTGAAATGATATTTCAAGAGCATAAAATATATGTGATGTGTGTGTGAGTATTTTATACACAAACATACACACACATGCATGCATGCGTGAATGTGTACTAAGTCACTTCAGTCATGTCTGATTCTTTGTGTCCCCATGGACTATAGCCTGTGAGGCTCCTCTGTCTATGGGATTCTCCAGGCAGGCATACTGGAGTGGGTTGTCATGCCCTCCTCCAGATATACATACATATATACGTTTATATAACATATGTTTTGGAACCCAAGAAGAGAAAATGTGTCACTGTGTTCCACTTTGCTCCTTTTTGTTTGCCATGAAGTGATGGGACTGGATGCCATGATCATAGTTTTTTGAATGTTGAGTTTTAAGCTGGCCTTTTCACTTTCCTCCTTCACCTTTATCAAGAGGCTCTTTAGTTCCTCTTCACTTTCTGCCATGAGGGTGGTATCATTTGTATATCTGAGGTTGTTGATATTTCTCCTGGCAATCTTAATTCCAGTTTGTGCTTCATCCAGTCCGACATTTTGCATGATGTACTCTGCATATAAGTTAAATAAACAGGGTGACAAATTACAGCCCAATTTTGATGGAATCTGTTGTTCCATGTCTGGTTCTAACTGTTGCTTCATGACCTGCATACAGGTTTCTCAGGAGAAATGCTATCTCTTTTACTTCATCTGACATTATGTACACAGCAGTCTTAGAATAACATTACTAATAATCCTACTGCCAATGTTAATTACTGAGAACAGATTAAAATTCTGTTCATGTTTTCCTCATTCTCATCTTTTTTAATAGTAATTCTATGAAAAGTCTGACATACAGCCATTTTACAACTCTATTTCCTTAGCTTTTAATCACTAGTTTAGTCTTAGTTCTGTAAGTACATATGAAATATTTACCACTAGTCCTCATGTCTCTGTCTCTATGTTGATTTTCGAGGCTTGTTCTATAGTAGATTCTTCAAGGAAGGTCTTATGAAAATAATATTCTCTTTAGATTTTTTTAATGTTAATAACAATTTATTTGTGCTTTCTATACCTGAAAGCTGGTTTTACTGGGTATAAAATCCTTAGTTCACATTTCTTCCTTTGACAATTCTAAATAAATTTATAGTAGTCCCCTCCCAACCTTGGAGGATATATTCCAAGACCCCAGTCCCAGTGGATGTCTGAAACCATGGATAGTACTGAATGCTATATATACAGTTAATCCTTGAACAACACAGATTTTAATTATGTGAGCCCATTTATACATGAATTATTTTCAATAAACCCAGTACTACATGATTGTGGCTGGTTGCATCTATGAACATGAAAGGCCAACTGTAAGATTATGTGTAGATTTTTGACTATATGGGGATCAGCATCCCTAACTCTCATATTTTTCAAAGGTCAGCTGTATTGTCTTTTTCCTATGCATAAATACCCATGATAAAGTTTAATTCATAAATTAGGCAAGTTAGAGAATATTGAAATTGCCAGTGTCACTATTCTCATGCTTAGAAGTAATTTTTAAATAAAATAGGATTATTTGAACACAAGCACTGCCATACTATAATCCATGTGATAACCTAGATGGGTACTATGTGACTAATGGGTGAGTAGCATATACAGTGTGGAAACACTGGAAGGGCAAGATTTACATCCAGGCCATGTAGTGGGGTAGTGTACGTTTTCATCACACTTCCCAGAACAGTACCCAATTTAAAACTTATGAGTTTATTTCTGGAATTTTCCATTTAATATTTTTAGACCATGGTTGACCATAGGTAATTAAAACCACAGAAAGTGAAACCAAGGATAAGAGGAAACTACTATACTTCATTTTGTTCTGGCATAAAATATTGCTGTCAAAAGGCCTGGTGATAATCTAACTTTTTATAGATTTTATTTTTAGATTTTATAATATTATATGTTTTGTTATTAGCCACTCTGGGTCAGTATTTTCAGATATGTGGTGTACTCTTTCAACATTCAGTTATATTCTTTTTTAGGAAAGTTTTCTTGAATTATATTATAGTTCTTAACATTTGATTTGTTGCCTTGTTTTGGTTTTCTTTTTCAGTTTGCTGTATATCTTTGCCTATCTTTTGTATTTCCACTTACTCTCAAATCATTTTTATTTCTTTTAAGTATTTTTCTCCCTTTTGTATTTTTAGTTGTCTGAGGAATTATTTGTTGTGTTTATTCACTCTTTTGTCTTCTATTTTATCTTCATTTCTTAAATGATATATTTTCTTTTGCCATCTTCACTGAGTTTTGTGAGTTAAATTCTGAGTCTTTAAAATGGTGGTCTGTGTTAGAACATTTTCTATATTTGTTTTAGCTTATTTTGAAATAGAAGGTTACATATTTGTCTTTTCTGTTTATGTTTTTTTGGGGGGGTGTTTTCATTGTTTTTAGTGTTGCTATTCTACTTATTTGTTTTTTTTTTTAATAATTTCGTCATATGATCTTGATACCTTTGTATTGCTTCTTTTTATGTGGAATTTGTTTTATAAGACCTTTATAATGAGCTGTGATTCAGGGCACCTATTCTAACTTCTTAGAGCTCCTTCTATTGTTTTTGTAAAAAATATAGTGACTTGCTTTCTAAAATTTCCTAGTTCTGTTTGTATCCAGGCATTTCCTCCCTTTGTTTCTGTTATTCCTAGTTTGCTTAATTAAATTCCTTCTTTAGCAGTTTTCTTTGTGGCTTAGCTTTGAGAGGTCATAGGGCTTAGCCTGGGCTTCCCAGGTGGCGCTAGTGGTAAAGAACCCACCTGCCAATGCAGGAGACAGAAGAGATGCTGGTTCGATCCCTGGCTCGGGAAGATCCCCAGGAGGAGGGCATGGCAACCCACTCCAGTATTCTTGCCTGGAGAATCCCCATGGACAGAGGAGCCTGCTGGCCTACAGTCCATGGGGTCACAAAGAGCTGGACATGACTGAGCAACTGAGCAGGGCTTAGCCTTCATAGACTGTTATGACCTTCTTAATGCAGGCACCTTTCACTCACTTGCCATTTCAGTGATCAAACCTCTCTCAGTTTTAGATGCTGTTCTCAGATTGGCCTGTTGAACTCTGCAGTGAAAAATGATTTCCTTTTTAGAGTTCTGTTCTCAGGTTCATGATTCACTGACTGTTTTCCTCTCATTTCTCCTTCAGAGACACTGAAACCCTGCTAATCTGTTGGTGGTTTGTCCTAACCCACTCCTGCTTGGAGGCTGTGGGGATCCCTTGCCACTTACTTGTTGTAAATATTTGCTATGGGTTTTGATTTTGCTGTCCAGTTGCTCTTTCTGTTTTATATGGTGATTCAAAAAGAATCTATAACTTTATTACCACTGCCATCATCTTCCCAGAATCCTCATTATAAGTGTTTTAATGGCTAATACTTCACAAGTAGAAATGCATTATAAGTTTCTAAACCACTTCTTCGTGTTGAAAACCTCCTTTGTGCATGTTCTCCCTCTTCAGAAACCATCTCAAAACTTTCCTGTGTAGTCTTCATGGTTTTAATGGAAATACAACAATTAGTTATCCTGTGTCACATCCAACAAGTGTGTCACCAAAAGGCAGTCTCTTTCTTACAGAAAGTCAAAACATAATGCAACCCACTAGAAGCAAATCTATGAAACCTTGAAAATTAGAAAATTAGAAAAGAGACATATTTTAAGTCACATAAGACAAAATACAAACAAATGGTTAAGCATATTAATATGTTTTTCAGCTAACAAATTGACCGATTTACAAAACAAAACAGAAATACTAGGTACTGGCAAACCACTTGTGGGGACTTGGTTGTTTTGGAATACATATGAAAAGCCTTAAAAATGTGTGTAATCTGTAGCCCAGAAATTGTAGTTCTATGCTTTGATCATAAAGGAATAATTTAAATTTGTTAATGCTTGTTTATTTGGCCGCATCAGATCTTAGTTGTGGCATATGGGTGCTCAGTAGTTGTGGCATGTGGGCTCACCAGCTGCCGTGTGCGGCCTTAGTTGCCCCGCGGCATGTGGGATCTTTTCCCAGCCAGGGATCACACCCATGTCCCCTCCATTGCAAGGTGGATTCCTAAGCAGTGGACCACCAAGGAAGTCCCTAGAAGTTTAGCTATATTTGTTTCCCTAGTATTTATCATATTGAAAATAAAAAATTCAAATGTTTACCAAAAAGCATTTAGTAAAATTAGGTATACTGTAAATAATCAGTAGATTATGTTGTAGAACATTATTTCATGGAATGAATATATTTGCAATATTAAATTTAAAAAACGGATTGTAAAATATTATTAAAAGTATATACATTTTAATAAAAATGTATGTGAATAAAAATGTCTGGATGATTACGCAATTATTTTTAGGTGTTAAAGGAGATTTTTATTTCTTAATTTTATTTATATTTTTTATAATTGACATGTGTTGAGTTGTATTTTTTTTAATTAATTAATTTTAATTGAAGGCTGATTACTTTACAGTATTGTGGTGGTTTTTGCCATGCATCCATATGAATCAGCCAGGGATGTACATATGTCCCCCCTCCTACCTCCTGAACCCTCCCACCACCCACCCCACCCCATCCCTCTGGGTTGTCCCTGAGTACTGGCTTTGAGCGCCCTGCTTCATGCATCTAACTTGCACTGGTCATCTGTTATCCATGTGATAATATGCAAGTTTCAATGTTATTGTCTCAAATCATCCCACCCTCACCTTCTCCAACAGAGTCCAAAAGTCTGTTCTTTACATCTGTGTCTCTTTTGCTGTCTCTCATATAGGGTCCTTGTTACTGTCTTTCTAAATTCCATATATATGCGTTAATATACTGTATTGCTGTTTCTCTTTCAGACTTACCCCACTGTTTATTTTTTATGATTAACATGTGTTGAATTGTATTAAGAAAAAAATTAAGTCAAACAGAAATAGAAATATATTCTCATTTGGTTTTAGTTTTGAGATTGTTTTAAAAAGTTTATGTTAATGAGAGTGCATGATGCATGCTGTGTGTGTGATTGTAATGTCTTTTAAAAAGATGCAGTTTTTGTTAGTTCTGGATGGAATCCAAATTTTTCTATGTAATGTCTGCATTTTAGACCATTAATGGATTCTATTAGATATGTAAATAGCATTTGTGTGCAACTGAAAATAGTATAATTAAGCATTTCACAAAATTAAAAATGTCATTTAAAATACTCCTTTTCCTTAGTGCGGTGATAGAAATTAGATGTCGGAGACTTAGCCCATTTGAGCAGTGTTAGAGGGAGGGAATGTGGAGTGGGATAAAGGCTTGGTCTTGCGGGTGTGCATGCTAATTTGCTTCAGTCATGTCTGACTCTTTGCGACGCTGTGAGCTGTAACCTGCCAGGCTCCCCTGTCTATAGGATTCTTCAGGCAAGAATACTGGAGTGTGTTGCCATGCCCTCCTCCAGGGGATCCTCCCAACCCAGTGATGAAACCCACGCCTCTTATGTCTCCTGTATTGGCAGGCGAGTTCCCAGCGCCACCTAGGAAGCCCTTTTGAACTTGAGTTTTATGATCATGAACATAATATTGAACCTTTTTAAGCCTTTGTTAAACATCTGTAAAATATGAACATTTTCCCACCTTTCTATGGGGTTGTGAAGACTTTAGCCCTTTGCTGATCACAGCAAGTATTTAATAAATGATAACTTGGATGGTGGTTTTACATGACTTGCTTTGTGTTATGTGTCTTTAGGATATATGTTAAGGGAGTTTTCTTTATTTACTTATGTGATTGCTTTCATTTGACTTGAGACCTAGGTTATTTTTTCAAGTTGTATGTATATGTATATTATATATACTTATCACTTAAGTAATTGCCTTTGTTTAGTGCCAAAATGTAAAGATGTTGTATACAACAGGCCTGATTTATCAATGAAAATATTTACTTCCACTTTTGAGAATATTTTCCACCTTTGGTTGGGGTGATTTTGTTTTACTGTTTTGGTAAGTTTATGATTTGAAAAGTTTCTGCTTTTTGTTGAAGTATGGTTGATTTACAGTGTTATATTAGTTTCAGTTGTAAAACACTGTGATTCAGTATTTTTATAGATTATATTCATTTAAAGTTATTATAAAACACTGATTATATACCCTGTCTTGTACATTACATCCTTGATCTTATTTATTTAATAATTAGTAGTTTGTAACTGGAGAAGGCAATGGCACCCCACTCCAGTACTCTTGCCTGGAAAATCCCATGGACGGAGGAGCCTGGTAGGCTGCAGTCCATGAGGCTGCTAAGAGTCGGACACGACTGAGTGACTTCACTTTGACTTTTCACTTTCATGCATTGGAGAAGGAAATGGCAACCCACTCCAGTATTCTTGCCCAGAGAATCCCAGGGACAGGGGAGCCTGGTGGGCTGCCGTCTATGGGGTTGCACAGAGTCAGACACGACTGAAGCGACTTAGCAGCAGCAGCAGCAGCAGCAGTTTGTACCTGTTAATCCTCTTCCATTCTCTTGCTCCTCTCTTACCCCTCTTCCCAATGATAACCACTAGTTTGTTCTCTGTGACTATAAGTCTGTTTCTGTTTTATTATATCCATTTGTTTGCTTTATTTGGAGGATTCCATATATAAGGGAAAATATACAGGATTTGGCTTTTTCCTTCTGACCTCACTAAGCATAGAAGTTTCATAATAAGCACAGCTCTATGGCTCAACTCATTTTCTAGCCATATCTCTAAAGTACTAGCCCAAAATATAGACTCCATAATCATATTGTCTGGATTTAAATTAGGCTGTATCACTATTATCTACAAAACTGCTAATCGTCATGATCTTGACTTTCTAACTTCAGGAAAGTTATTTGATTCTGTGTCTGTTTCCTGATAGTTAAAATGAAAGTAATAACAATATATACCTTTTAGTATAGTTCAAAGGACTAAATCAGTGATCATATGTAAAGGACTTACCTCAGTGTACATTGTATAATAAGCCCTCAGAATACTACTTTTGCCCTTTTTTATCAAGATATAATTGACAGAGAACATTTGTGTTAGTCTTAGGTATGCAACATAATGTTTGATTTTATATATATATATATATATATCTGTATATAGTGAAATGATTTCCATAGTTTAGTTACAGTCTATGACCACTCAGAGTTACAGTTTTTTTCTTGTAATGAGAACTTTTAAGATCTACTCTCTTAGTAACTTTCAAATGTACAATACAGTATTGTTAACTATACTCACTATGTTGTACATTACAATCTGAAGATTTACTTAATCTCATAACTGAAAGTTTGTATATTTTGACCACCTTCATTCATTTGACCACAGATATTGTATTAGATCTTGTTACCTTCGTTTCATCATTCATTTAACCTGTACTTATTGAGTGCCTACTGTATGCCAGGCACAGTACCAGACACCAAACCATCATCAAACAAAATAAAGTCAGTGCCCTCATGAAACTTATATTCTAGTGCAGGAAATTACAAATGAATATTGATATCAGGCACCGATGATAGACAAGTCCTATGCAGAAAAATAAAAAGATGGCAAAAATAGAAGGTGTTATGTAAGGTTGGGTGTTCATTTTAGCTGAGACCGTGCAAGTACCTGGAGAAGAATATTCTTGGCTAAGGAAACAAGAGTCTTGAGACAGTACCATTCCTGATGAATGTGAAGAAGAACAATATCGTGAACTCCACTCGTATGTCACACTGTCTCCTGGAACTCTCCACTTGTGCTTCCACCATAAGCATTTCCAAAATAACATTCTATAACAAAACCTTATGCTCCTTGTATACATAAAATTTGCTGTTAGAGTGTTCAGTAACTTTGCACAACTGCTCAATCTAATATATCAGTAAACCCTATCAGTTCTACTGTTTAATATGCCCACTCCATCCACAGTGGAGTGAACAAAGGAGAGAGCAATGTCAGATGAGGTCAGAGAGGTTGATGATGTGGGGCTTAGTAGACCATGATAAGGACTGTGGGTTTTACCCTGAATGTGATGAGAATGCAAGATTTTGATAAGTGGAATGATATGATGTGATTTATATTTTAAAATTGCTGATTTTGTAAAGAAAAGATTTTGAGACCATAGAAGGTGGAAGAATATTTAAGAAGCTATTTCATAATACAAATGAAAGTTACGAGGCCTTAGATTAAGTGATGGTGGTGGGGAGAAGTGATTGGATTGAGATTAATATGGGTATATTTGAAAGTAGAGCTGATAGGATTTACTGATGTATTAGTTGTGAGCAGTTATGCAGATAGTGGCACCACTTACTAAACACTCTAAGGTCAATTTTTAATGTATATTAGCAGCATAAGAGCTATGTTGTAGAGTATTATTTTGGAAATACTCTACTTAAGTGGAGATTTTCAGTAGATAGTTTGATATAGGAATAGAGTTCAGGGGAGAAGTCTGGATTAGAGATAAAAATTTTGGAATTGCCTCTGTGAATGATATTTCAAGTCACTGCACTTGATAAATAAGTTTGAATAGAGAAGGAAGTTATGAGTATAAGTCTGAGATGTTTAATATTTATCAGGCATGACGAGGAAAAGGATCCACCAAAGAAGACTTAAAAGGTACAGCTGGAGTTAGGAGGAGAGTGTGATATCTAGAAACCTAGTGAAGAAAGTGTGTCAGAGAGGAAGAAGTGGTCTGCAGTTCTAATGATGTTGGAAATTTAAGGAGAGGGTCTGAAATAATTTCTAGCAGGGAGAATGTAGACAAAGTAGACTAAGGTTGCTCGATTGCCTGGCAGTTCTAGAGCCCATTTGAGGTGTAATGTCATAAATTTAAACTGACATCTTGTTACCATGGTTTGTAATTATAGCCATATTAATCTGCTCAGTTATGAGTACAAAGTAGAGAAAGAGTTAGATTGAGGGTTGAGATTTTTCCATGCAGGTATGAAAGAAGACTAGAGAGACAAGGGAGTTGTGTACATGCAGGAGAGTAATAATAATGAGGTGCAATAAAATCCAAGATGGCTAAGGAGGGAAGTGGGGCCAAACTCTGTGTACTTGAGCCAGACCAAATTTCTGCTGCCACTAGCCACATTCTGCTTTCTCACCTCTGCCTGTTTTCTGGAATGCCCTACTCCTTTCTCCTTCCTGCCACCTTTCGCATCTACCAGCCCAAACAAACACACATACTCAATATCCATATGTTCAAATTCAATCCATCCTTCAAGGGATAGCAGACATGGTGCTTCCTTCTTAAAATCTTTCCTCCTCACCCCCAGTGATCTTGTTTCCCCTTTTGAGCTCCTGTAGTACCAAGCTGGGTTTTATAGATTTGAGTATGGTATTTTACCTCTCCTATTGCAGTGTGGAGTTGCAAGGCACTTGAGTATGTCCCTGTATCCTTAGCATTTAGCTCAGTTGATGTGCAGCAAAGTTTGACACGTCAATGAAAGTCTCAAGTAAAATGATTTCTTCAGTCTTTACCAAAGCAATTTTTGAAGCCAGTATTTCATAGAGATTACTTTTACTTTCATCTGTGTATTCTTTTATAGTCACTGTAGTCTGTAGCAGTGCTATGTTGTTTTTAATTATTATTTCATTTATTTATCTTGCAGGAGCACCTTTCCTTAAAGAAATATGTTATTGACATTGTGGTTGAAAGTACAGCTCCACCAGAGCCTTTGAAAGATGGAGAAGAGAGGCAGAAAAACAAGAAGAAAGCCAAAAAGATAAAAGCACGGATGAACTTCAGGTACCATGAAAAGAAAAAAGTAAAATTGTTAGTCTCTCAGTCATGTCTGACTCTTTGTGACCCCGTGGACTGTAGCTCACCAGACTCCTCTGTCCATGGAATTCTCCAAGCAAGAATACTGGAGTTGGTAGCCACTTCCATCTCTAGAGGATCTTCCTGATCTAGGGATCAAACCCAGGTGTCCTGCATTGTAGGTGGATTCTTTACTGGCCAAGCCACCAGGGAAGCCCTTAGGTACTATAAATATGCTTAAAAACAAAGAAGAAGTTTTAGTGGGGTAACATTTTTAATGTAAATCCAAGGAAGACTGTCTGCCCCTCCCCAAAAGTTTAAACTTGTTTGCTTCAAGAAAGCCTTGAAAATAATACTGATGAGCCTAATTTATAGCCACTTTCTTTGATTGAGAAAGAAAACTGAATATCGATCTAAAGCCCTTACTTTCACCTGTTAAGAGCTCTTCTTATAATTGGATGCCAAAGCCCTGCCAAACTTGTGCCTCCTTCAGCATACAATAGTATGTTTAAGTATGTGTAAACCAAGCCTATTTTTCTTTCCAACTATTGATTTTTAAATGAAGTATCAAAGAAAATCAATAGCAATCAACAAATAGAAGTCTGCTGGCTGTAGTGTCAAATCCCATGACTAGGTTTAATCAATTTGGTTGCCTGTCACAACAAGAGAAAGTTCAAGAAATATCTTGAAATGGAAAGTGAGTTGTCAGACCTGTAGTTTATCATCAGCCTCCAAAGTGACATCTGAGGATCAGACAGCTGTGTAGTACATCATTACCTCACAAGCTCTGAGCATCATCTGATAACTGATGAGTCTTGTTCCAGGACACAAGTGTAGTTCCCCCTTAGAAAATAATTCTTTGCTATTTGAAGAAAGGTTGTCTGAATATGTTGTTGCACCTTTATTCCTAAATGGTTAGAAAAAGAGAAGCTTGACCTATGGAATTATAGAAACACAAGTCTAGAATAATGGTGAACAGGTACTCTCTCTCCATAGTTTCCAATTTCAGATTATAATTAAAAGAAGATGTCCATTTCATCTTACATAATCAGTGGAAACTTGAGAGTACTCATTCAAGCAAAGAATAGAAAAGGCTTTTTTTGGTTGTTTTTTTTGTGTGTGTGTGTGTGCTTCCTTGAAGTTTCTAAGAATAGTTTTACAGTATATACTTTAGGGTGTTACTGACCTTCATTTCTAATTTATGCTGAGAACTTGCTGACCTCCAGAAATGGTATTGAGTCCATTCTTTGGACCTTTCTCTTTTTCCTCTATGTGCACATTCCTTTGGTTAGTTCACCAGGTGTTTGTCTTTAAATATTCTCCACCTGTTGATGACTACTAGTTTTATATCTCTTCAGTTGTACTCAAATTTAGTGTGTCCAAAACAAGTTCCTGGTTTCTTCTCTGTATCTGCCCCTCCAAAACCTCTCCTTTCTAGTTTTTTCCATATTAATAACCAGGTAACTCTATTCTAGTTGTGTATGCCAGAACCCTTGAAATTGTCCTTGACCTTTTTCTCTCTCCCATGTCTCATCCAGCCTAACTGCAAATCATGTTAGCTTTGCTGTAAAGTACATTCAGAGACTCTCTAGCATCACTACCTCCCCCCTCAATCAAGCCTCCATCATATCTCACCTGGGTTATTGCAGCACTTCCCTGACTAGTCTCTGTTTCTGTCCTTGGCTTTCACAGTCTATTCTAAACATGCTGGCCGAAGGGAACCTGTTAACATGTCAGATCATGTCACTTCTCTTCTCAAAGCCTCAGGGCTTTTACACTCCAGTTTTCCTCTTTCTGGACAGCTCTCCCACATATATCCATAGAGCTTCACACTGTTACCTCCTTCAGGTCTTTGCTCAAATGTTAGCCTTTTCAGTGAGGCTGTCCTTCAGGCCCTAATATATATATATATATATATATATATATATATAGTAATGCTAGGTTATTAAAGGAAATCTTTAAATTATAGGAAATATCCTATAATTCTGATGCTGCTAATTTTTTGGCATATATGTATCCTTTTTATGCTTATATACCTATATCAATAACTTTTTTATTAAGTATGATTTACATAAGTGAATGTAGAGATCTCTAATATACAGTTGGTTGAGTTTTGTCAAACTTGCATACTCACGTATAATCTGTAAGAGCCTTTGCATTGTTTCACAGTGTCTTTGTGTCTCTTTCCAGTCAGTCTTTCACCACCCTTGGCTCTTGGTCACCACTGACCTGCTTTCTATCATCATAGGTTAGTTTTTCCTATTGTAGAAACATATGTAAATGAAGCCTTTGTGGCTGACTTCTCTTACTAAGTACCATTGATCCTTGAACAATGAGTGTTAGGAGCACTGACTCTCCATTCAGTCAAAAAATCCACACATAACTTGCAGTTGGTGTTCCATATCTGCAGCTCCTCTGTTGGTTAAACCTCCACACATAGGATGGATGCCTGATGGAGGAGAGGAGGTAGTGATGCTGGAGAAAGACAGTCTCTGAATGTACTTTACAGCAAAGCTAACATGATTTGCAGTTAGCCTGCATGATTTGCAGTTTGACCAACTGGGGATTGTGTAGTACTGTGGTATTTACTCTTGAAAGCAATCCAAGTATAAGTAGACCCATGTAGTTCAATGCTATGTTGTTCAAGGATCAACTGTATACCATTTTTGAGATATATCTGACTTGTGTGTAGTTTGTTTTTTTTTTCATTGTTGAACATACCATTGTGTGCATATTCCATAAATTTTTATCTGTTCATCTGTTAATAGACATTTGAGTTTTCACTTATTTGGCATTTATAAATTAACCTTCTATCAAGTCTTTAGGTGTATTTACATTCTCCTTTCTCTTGGATAAATACTTAAAACTGAAACTCCACATTTTTTTCACAGTGGTGGTACTATTTTACACTTCCATCAGCAACCTGGTGGAGTCCCAGTAGCTCAACATTTGTCAATACTTGGTATTTTTAATTTTTAAAATTTTAATCTTAATTCCAGTGTGAGCATAGTTGTATCTCGTGATTCTAATTTGCACTTCCTTAGTGATTAATAATATGTATTGAGTATCTTTCCATGTAATTTTTCACCATTCATATCTTCCCTTATGACGTGTCTTTGAAGGTTTTTGCCCATTTAAAAAGTTGAGTTGTTTGTCATTTTATCTTTGAGTTGTTTATATATTCTAGATACATGTTCTTTGCCAGTTATGTGTTATGTGAATTTTTTTCTCAGTCTGGAGCTTGGCTATACATTTTGTTAGCAATAGCTGTTGATAAGCAAACGTATTTTTAATCGTGATGATGTCTATTTTATCAATATGTTCTTTTTAGGTCTTGTGCTTTCTGGTTCTAAGAGATTTTTGTCTGATGAAAGGTTAAAAAAACCTTCTTTTTTTTTTTTTTTCTAGAAGCCTTGTAATTTTAGTTTTGGCATTTAGATTTATGATCCAGCTCAAACAAATTAGTGGGTATGATATGAAGAACAGGTCCAAATTTCTTTTGCTCTATAGCTAGCCAGTTGTTCTAACACTATCCACAGAAAAGATTTCCATTCCCATTACAATGTTTTAATACTTTGGTTAAAAAAAAATCTCCCCTTGTGAGTAAGTCTATTTCTGGACTCTCCTATTCTACCCTGTTTTTCTGTTTTGACACTTAATAAAAAATATAAATCACCCCATGAAGTCTGAATCTACTTCTGGTCTGTTCTCTTCCATTATTTTGTTCCTTTTCACACTGTCTTGATTACAGTAGCTTTGTAGTAGGTCTTAAAATAAAGCAATAGAAGTCTTCAACTTTGTTTTCTTTTTGAAGTTTTGTTTTTCCAATGTCTTCAGTTCAGTTCAGTTCAGTCACTCAGTCGTGTCCGACTCTTCGCAACCCCATGAATCTCAGCACGCCAGGCCTCCCTGTCCATCACCAACTCCAGAGTTCACGCAAACTCACGTCCATTGAGTTGGTGATGCCATCCAGCCATCTCATCCTCTGTTGTCCCCTTCTCCTCCTGCCCCCAATCCCTCCCAGCATCAGAGTCTTTTCCAATGAGTCAACTCTTCGCATGAGGTGGCCAAAGTACTGGGGTTTCAGCTTTAGCATCATTCCTTCCAAGGAACACCCAGGGCTGATCTCCTTTAGGATGGACTGGTTGGATCTCCTTGCAGTCCAAGGGACTCTCAAGAGGCTTCTCCAACACCACAGTTCAAAAGCATCAGTTCTTTGGCGCTCAGCTTTCTTCACAGTCCAACTCTCGCATCCATACATGACCACTGGAAAAACCATAGCCTTGACTATACAGACCTTTGTTGGCCAAGTAATGTCTCTGCTTTTGAATATGCTGTCTAGGTTGGTCATAACGTTTCTTCCAAGGAGTAAGCGTCTTTTAAGGTCTTGGATTTTCACAAAAATATTAAGATCAGTTTTTAGTATCTAAAATTTAAAAGTCTCTTGGGATTTTGATTGGCATTGGACTGTTCTGTAGATAAGCTTAGGAAGAAAGGATATCCTGATCATTTTGGATCTTCCAATTCATGATGAGATATGTATCTGCATTTGTTTAGAGCTTATTTAATTTCTCTAGTAGTTTTTTGTAATTTTCAGTTTAAATGCTTTACAAATACTTCATTAAATTTATCCCTAATATTTTAAGTTTTTGTTGCTATTGAAAATTATATTTGTAATAGTTTTTGTTGTGAGCATATAGACAGAATTACTATTTGTATATTCACTAGGTATTGGGACCTTTCCAAATAGACTTATGAGCTCTAATAGTTTTATAAATTTATAAGATTTCTTTATGTACATAAACATATCAGAATAAAGTCAATTTTATTTGTTCTTTTTTCTACTTAGTATACTGTTTATTTTTTTCTATTATCTATTGCACTGTGTTGCACCTTCTACAAAATATGAAACAGAAGCTTTGGTGTTGATCTTAGGGAGAAAGCAGTAGGGTTTTCACTATGTTATATTAGCTATAACATCATACCTTACAATTTGTGTAGATGTCATTTCTCAGATTGAGGGAGCTTTATTCTATTCTTAACTTCCTGAGTGTTTTTTTCTTAGATTGATATAGCATATTCTGCCTTTTCTACATCTATTGAAATGCACTCTTTCATTTTATCAGTTTGGTGCATTATGTTGACTTGTTATGGCAGCTTTAGTGAGATATAATTTGCATCCTATTCCCATGTAGGGTATATAACTCTGTACTGACTTTTGAGTGTTAAGTCAACCTTATATTCTTTTAATAAACCCCATTTTCTCATTATATATAATTTTTTCTATATTGTTGGATTAAGTTTGCTAACTGTTTATAAAAGATTGGTAAATTTATGCTCGTGATGTATGTCGATCTGTAGTTACAATATCTTTGGGTTTTGTAATCAAGAGAATGTTGGGTTGCTTAAGTGGGTTGAAAACTATTTGTCTGCGTCTGCAAGAGTTTCTATAGGATTAGAATTAGTTTTTAATTTAAATTATGTATATAATTCATCAGTGAAGTCATACTTTGTGTTTCTTCTTCAGTTTTGGTATTTTGTATCTTTCAAATAGTTTGTCCCCTTCATCTCAGTTGTTGAATTTATTAACACAAAGTTGCAGACATTATTCCATTATACTTCTGATTTCTAGTCCTGCACATAGGAAGCTTGGAAATTACCACTCACTCCATCCTAACAACAGGTAAAAATGTGAAAAAAGTGAAAAATCAGCAGCTCTTCTTAGATGCATAAGGTACATGAAGTAACAGTGTAGGATGCAGCCTTCCAAATTGGATAGACAGATAAGCAAATAGAGAAAATCACAATGAGAGCAGAAACCTCTGTGGAAATCAGTAGTGGGGTAGGGAAACCTGAACTATAATTGATGACTCTCCAGATGTTCAAGGTGGATGAATATGGGAGTCAGAACTACACGAGATCTCCACACTTCTGTGTACTTCACTTCTAAGAGCTTGACAGGTTCTCAAAGTGAATATCACAGCAAAATGCCTTTGCTTCCAGCAGGGAATAAGGAACTGTTTTGAAATACGCCAGAGCATTTTGTTCTTCTTAAAAATGTCTGCCTTCCCACCATCACCCTGTTACCAATATGAGACTGAAATAAAATAATAGGCAAATACCACTGATGAACATAGATGCAGAAATCCTCAACAAAATTCTATCAAGCTGAATCCAACAATACATTAAAAGGAGATCGAGTGGGTTTAATTTCATGGATTTAAGGATTTTTTAGCATCCCTAAATCAATCAGTGTGGTACAACGTATTAACAAATTGAAGAGTAGAAATCATTATGATCATCTCAGTAGATGCAGAAAAAGCTTTTGCTAAAATCCAGCATCCATTTATGATAAAAAAAAAATATGCTCTTCATAAAGTGGGCATAGAGGAAACCTACCTCAACATAATAAAGGCCACATATGACAAACCCATAAGTAACATCATACTCAATGGTGAAAATCTGAAAGCATTTCCTCTAATATCAGTAACAAGACAAGGGTGTCCATTCTTGCCATTTTTATTCAGCATAGTTTTGGAAGTCCTAGCTATAGCAGTCAGAGAAGAAAAAGGAATCCATACTGGAAAAGAAGTAAAGCCGTCAATGTTTGCAGATGACATCATAGTATACATAGAGAAAGATGCTACCAGAAAACTACTAGAGTCCATCAGTGAATTTGATAAAGTTGCAGCATACACAGTTAATACACAGAAATCTATTGCTTTTCCATTCACTGACAATGAAAAATCAGAAAGAGAAATTAAAGAAACAATCCCATTTATCATTGCATCAAAAATAATACCTTGGAATAAATCTGCCTAAGGAGGCAAAAGACCTATACTCTGAACAGCATAAGGCACTGATGAAAGAAATCAAAGATGACACAAGCAGATGGAAAGATATACCATGTTCTTGGATTGGAAGAGTCAGTATTGTCAAAATGACTGTGCTTCCCAAGGCAATCTACAGATTCAGTGCAGTTCTTATCAAATTACCAGTAATGTTTTTCACAGAACTAGAATCAAATTTTTAAAATTTGCATTTTGATACAAAAGACCCTGAATAGACAAAGCAATCTTCAAAAAGAAAAATGGAGCTGTAGGAATCAGGCACCTTCAGACTATACTACATAGCTACAGTAATCAAGACAGTATGGTCCTGGCACAAAAACAAAAATAAGATCAATGATGCAGGAAGGAAAAGTCCAGAGACAGTCTCATGCACCTGTGGTCACCTAATCTATGACAAATGAGGCAGGAATATACAGTGGAGAAAAGTCAGCCTCTTCAATAAATGTTTCTTGGAAAGCTAAACAACTATCTGTAAAAGAATGAAATTAAAACACTCCCTAACACTATACACAAAATTAAATTCAAAATGGATAAAAGACCTAAGTGTAGGACCTGACACTATAAAACTCCTAGAGAAAAACATAGGAAAAACACTTTTTGATGTAAATGGGACCTCAGTTCAGTTCAGTTGCTCAGTCGTGTCCGACTCTTTATGACCCCATGAATCACAGCATGCCAGGCCTCCCTCACCAACTCCCGGAGTTCACTCAGACTCACGTCCATCGAGTCAGTAATGCCATCCAGCCATCTCATTCTCTGTCGTCCCCTTCTCTTCCTGTCCCTAATCCCTCCCAGCATCAGAGTCTTTTCCAATGAGTCAGCTCTTCGCATGAGGTGGCCAAAGTACTGGGGTTTCAGCTTTAGCATCATTCCTTCCAAAGAAATCCCAGGGCTGATCTCCTTCAGAATGGACTGGTTGGATCTCCTTGTAGTCTAAGGGACTCTCAAGAGTCTTCTCCAAAACCTCAGTTCAAGCGCATCAGTTCTTTGGCGCTCAGCCTTCTTCACAGTCCAACTCTCACATCCATACATGACTACTGGAAAAACCATAGCCTTGACTAGACGGACCTTAGTCGGCAAAGTAATGTCTCTGCTTTTGAATATGCTATCTAGGTTGGTCATAACTTTTCTTCCAAGGAGTAAGCATCTTTTAATTTCATGGCTGCAGTCACCATCTGCAGTGATTTTGGAGCTCCAGAAAATAAAGTCTGACACTGTTTCCACTGTTTCCCCAACTATTTCCCATGAAGTGATGGGACCAGATGCCATGATCTTCGTTTTCTGAATGTTGAGCTTTAGGCCAACTTTTTTACTCTCCACTTTCACTTTCATCAAGAAACTTAAACTTAAAAGCTTTTGCACAGCAAAGGAAAGCATAAACAAGAGGAAAAGACAGTCCACAGAATGGGAGAAAATATTTGCAAACAAAGCAATGGACAAAAGATTAATCTCCAAAATATACAAACAGCTCATGCAGCTTAGTATCAATACCTAACTAGACATTTTATCAAAGAAGACATACTGGTGGTCAAGATACACATGAAAAAGATGCTCAACATTACTAATTTTATTAGAGAAATGCAAATCAAAACTACAATGAGGTATCACCTCACACCAATCAGAATGGCCATCAACAAAAAATCTATAAACGATAAATGCTAGAGAGGGTGCAGAGAAAAGGAAACCCTCTTGCACTGTTGGTGGGAATGTAAATTGGTATGCCACCATGGAGAACAGTAATGTGCTGCTGCTGCTAAGTCGCTTCAGTCGTGTCTGACTCTGTGCGACCCCATAGACAACAGCCCACCAGGCTCCTCTGTCCCTGGGATTCTCCGGGCAAGAATACTGGAGTGGGTTGCCATTTCCTCCTCCAATGTATGCATGCATGCTAAGTCGCTTCAGTCATGTCTTGACTCTATGGACAGCAGCCCGCCAGGCTCCTCTGTCCACAGGATTCAGGATTCTGGTGAATACTGGAGTGGGTTGCCATTTCCTTCTCCCAAACAGTAATGTAGTTTCCTTAAAAAAGCTAAAAATAGAACTACCATATGACCCACTACCAATCCCACTACTGGACATATAACTGAGAAAGCCATAATTGAAAAAGACGCATGTGCCCCAGGGTTCACTGAAGCACTGTTTACAATAACAAGGGTATGGAAAAAAACTAAATTTCCATTGACAGATGAATGGATAAAGAAGATGTGGTACATATATATAATGGAATTTTAATCAGCCGTAAAAAAGAATGAAATTGGGTCATTTGTAGAGATGTGGACGGACCTAGAATATATCATACAAAGTGAAAGTTAGAGGAAAACAAATATCATATAGTAACACATATATGTGGAGTCTAGAGAAATGGTACTGATGAACCTATTTGCAGGGCAGAATAGAAACGCAGATGTAGAGAACATGTGAACACAGTCGGGGAGGGGGAGAGTGGGATGAACTGAGCAATTAAGTTTGACATAAATACACCACCATGTGTAAAATGGTTAGGTAGTGCGAACATAATGTCCAGAACACCACAGCTTCGTGTTCTGTGATGACTTCGATGGTGGAATGTGAGGGAAGGAAGATCAAGAGGGAGGGTATCTATGTATACAGATAGCTGATTCACTTCATTGTACAGCAGAGATTAACACAACATTGGAAAGCAATTATACTTCAGTTAAAAAAGAAAGAATGAAATAATGCTATTTGCAGCAACACAGATGGACCTAGAGATTATCATACTAAGTGAGTGATGTAAGTCAGAGAAAGACAAATCTCATATATCACTTATGTGTAGAATCTAAAAAATGATACAAATGAACGTATTTATGAAACAGAAAGGAACTCACAGACATAGAAAAGAAATTTATGGTTTTCAAATGGGGGGGATAGATTAGTAGTTTGAGATTAACATTTACATAACTATTATATATAAAATAAACTACAAGGATCTACAGTATAGTACAGGAAACTGTACTCAATATCTTGTAATAACCAATAATATAAAATAATCTGAAAAAGAAAAAATACATTATATGTATCACTGAGTCATTTTGTTGTGCAAAATTATAGATTAACTATAATTCAGTTTTTAAAAAGAGAGTGAAAGTGAAAGTCACTCAGTCATGTCCAGCTCTTTGCAACCCCATGGACTGTAGCCTGCCAGGCTCCTCTGTCCATGGAATTCTCTAAGCAAGAATAATGGAATGGGTTGCCATGCCCTTCTCCAGGGCATCTTCCTGACCCAGGGATCAAACCTAGGTCTTCTGCTTTGCAGTCAGATTCTTTACTGTCTGAGCCACCAGGGAAGCCCATAAAAGAGGGTAGTGGCATTTTAGCTTACCCTGATCATATCTCATCTTCCCAACTCAGCAGAAGCTTTGAAGACAATCAACTGCATCCCTGTTATAGGAACCTAATACTAGAGAAGAACAGATCTTGTACTCAAAGAACCATAGCTGTTTTGACCTCGCTGATGGTTCTCTGAAAGGTTAGTTTTAAGAGTTTGTCCTACTTTTGCCTAACTCAGAATTCTCCCAGAGCTGAGGAGGTTCCCTGGGGATAATTGTCAAAAACAATTTGAAGGCAAATGTATTAATTGATGATACCTGGTGCAAGGAGGGCATGGCAAGCCACTCCAGTATTCTTGCCTGGAGAATCCCCATGGACAGAGGAGCCTGGTGGGCTACAGTCCATGGGGTTGCGAAGAGTTGGACTTGACTGAGCGACTAAGCACAGCACGCAAGTACAAGGATAAATAATTGACTAATAAAAACTTGCAGGGAAAGGTTGAGGATTAAGATGCTTTGGGAAACAAAGGCTTTGAAAATCTCCCACATACTTTGAGAAATCTAGAAGGCCACATGTATCCCCAGGGATGGGTACATGATTAGAAAAGACCCAAGACAACCCTGGAGTCTTTTCCCTACCTGACCATAGGCTTTTATGCAAGCAGGAAGTGAGGGCTAAGACAGTGTTGTAATCTGCCTGACTGTGTCTTGTTGGCTTGCCGCAACACAGTCACACAGCTCATCTGCAAATACTAGATTGGGACTTTTTGTTGTTATTATTTATGATGTTCAAAGAAATCTCTTGGATCACTAGCTGATTCCTAAAATAATGGAACCAAGACTTTAGGGGTCATAATGATAAAGAATATAAACTTTAGAGTATTAGTTCAGAAAAGTCACTAAACAAGTGTACAACAAGCAAAAACAAACCCTGAGAGGAAAGAGAATCTGATTTCCAGAGTTCCCACATTATAATGCTTAGAATATCTGCTTTTTTAATATGGCATTGATTTTTTTTTTTTTGGTAACTTTAAACACTTTATTTTGTATTGGGGTATAGCCAGTTAACAATGAGGTGGTAGTTTCAGGTGAACAGTGAAAGGGATCAGCCATACATACACATGTATCCATTCTCCCCCAAACCCCCTTTCCCTCCAGACTGGCATGTAACATTGAGGAGAGTTCCATGTGCTATACAGTAGGTCTTTGTTGATTATCCATTTTAAATATAGAAGTGTGTTCTTAAGGAAAAGTTGCAAAGCATGCAAAGAAAAAGAAAATTGGCCCATACTTTGAGGGAGGAGGAATTAATAGAAAGTGTCCTTGGGGAAGCCCAGACATTAGCCTTCCTAGACAAAGACTTTAAAAATTTTAAATGTACTCAGAGAGGTAAAGGAAACCATGTGGATGATATCTAACCAACTGGAAAAGGTTAATAATGAGATTAAAAAAATTTTAAAGGAACTAATAAATTTTGTAACTGTAAAGTACAAAAATTGAAATGAAAAATTACTTGAAGGGTTCATCAGGTTATTTGAGCAGGTAGAAGAAAGAATTGGTGACCTTGAAAACTATCCATTGAGATTTTCTATAGAAGAGAAAGAAAAAAGAATGGGTAAAAGTCAGAGACCTGTGGGACACTACCTAGCATACCAACATAAACATAAGGGGCATCCCAGAAGGAGAGCAGAGAGAGCAAAGGGCAGAGGACATTTGAAGAAATATATCCGAAAATTTTCCAAATTTAATGAAGTATATGAATCTGCAGATCCAGGAAGTTCAACAAACTCAAAGTAGAAGAAATGCAGAGATCCACCTTATGACACATAATCAAGCACTGGAAGCTAATGACAAAGAAAATCTTAAAAGAAAAACAATTCTTCATATATAAAATATCTGTAGTGTAATAACAGCTTATTTCTGTAGGAAGATATGGAGGTCAGAAGCTAGTAGGATACACATATTCAATTTCCTGGTAGAAGAAAACAAATTGTCAACCAAGAATTCTGTACTTGGCAAAATTTCAAAAATGAAGGAGAAATTCATACATTTTATGATAAACAAAAGCCAAGTGTTTGTCTCTAGTAGACCTGCACTTCAAGACGCTCTAAAGGAAATCTTCAGTCTGAGACTGAGAAAAAAATGTAGACAGTAACCTGAATACACGCAAAGAAATAAAAAACACTATAGAAATAACTAGTGTAAATGTAGTATTTTTGTAACTTCTCATTTTTCCTATTTGAATTAAAAGTCAACTGCACAAAATAATAATTATAAACCTATATTTATGGGCACACACCATGTAAATCTGTAATTTATAATTTTAGCATAAAGGATAAGTGCTATATTGTTGTTGTTTAGTCACTAAGTCATGACTGACCCTTTTGCGATCCCATGGACTATACTCCATCAGGCCCCTCTGTCCATTGGATTTCCCAGCCAAGTATACTGAAGTGGATTACGATTTCCTTCTCCAAGGGATCTTCATGACCCAGGAATTGAACCCGAATCTTCTGCTTGGCTGGCATCTTCTTTACCACTGAGCCACCTGGGAAGTCAAACACTATACAGGAACACTTTTGTATACTACTGAATCTAAGCTGATATTAATTCTAGCTAGGTTGTTATTAAATAAGATGTTGATTATAATTTAGGTCACCTACAAAGAAAATAAATAACTAAACAAATATATATGTACATATATATGCATGAGGAAATGAGAATGGAATGAAGATGGTACATTTAACACAAGATAAAGCAGTAATGAAGGAAATGGGGGACAAAAGAGAGATTACATAAAATAGCAAAATGGCAGAAGTAAATCTGTCCTTCTTAGAATTATGTTAAATATAGGTGCATTAAAGACTCCAGTGCTTCCCTGGTAGCTCAGACAGTAAAGAATCTGTTTGCAATGCAGGAAACTTGAGTTTGATCCCTAGTTCAGGAAGATTCCCTGGATAAGGGAATGGCAACACACTCCAGTGGTCTTTCCTGGGAAATCCCATGGACAGAGGAGCCAGGCAGGCTAGAGTCCATGGGGTCACAGAGTCAGACACGACTGAGTGACTCACACTTTCACTTCAAAGACTCCAGTGAAAGATACAGGTAGGCAGAATGAATTTTTTTTTTGAATGATTCAACTATATGCTATCTACAAGGGACTCACTTAATATATAAGAACCCAGCTGGCTTAATGTGAAATGAAAGAAACAGATATTTCATGAGAAGAATAACCTCTGCAAGATAATGTAGCTAAACTATATTAATATAATACAACATATACATTAAGACCAAAATTGTACAATAAAAGAAGGACATTTTGTAGTGATGAAAGAATGAATCCATCAAAACTATGTAACAGTTACAAACATATATGCATGTGAGAAAGCCGCAAAATACATGAAGGGAAAACGGACAGAATTGAGGGGAGAAATAGGCCGTTCATCAGTAATAGTTGGAGATTAAAGCAACTGAAACTCTATACTTTACTGGTAGAAGTACAAATTGGAATGACCCATTTGATAAATATTTTGTAAATTAGGGTTAAGCAGGTGCTTGTCATATAGCTCAGCAATCCTACTTCTGTATTTATCTAAGAGAAATTAAGACATTTATTCATGCAGTGATTTGTCTACAAATGTTCATAGTAGGTAGTAGTCCCAGATTGGAAAGTAAAATATCCAACTGATAGTGGATAAACAAATTATGGTCTCCAAAGAGTGGAACACTGTAAAGCAGTGGAAAGGAATAAACTAATAATATATTCAACATTATGAGAGACTCTCAAGAAATTTATTCTAAATGAATTAATTCAGACACAAGAGAGTATGTATGATTGTACTGATTTGATATTCATAAAGCTTTAGGGGTAGAAAGTAGACAGCTCGTTACTAGGAACGAAAGGGTAGGGGAAGGGGAAAGAGAGTTACTGCAAAAAAAAATGAAAAAACTTTGTGAGTGGTAGAAATGCTTTATATCATGATTATGGTTTCATTTACATTGGTAGGCCCAATTGTGAAAACTCATCAAAATTATAGGTTTAAAACTTCAAGTGTTTATTGTATGCAAATTATACTTCAATAAAGCTGACCCAAGAATGAAAAAAATTATAAAGACAAAAAAATGAACATTTTGGAACCAAAGCATGGGGATGGGGCAGAAAATATTTGAAGGAACGAGTTTTGTGGGGGTTTTTTTGAGTAAGAAAAAATGGAAATAAACTATTTGAAATTTGTGACAGTGAGAAAGTGAAACTTTGGGGATATAGTAAAAAAATTACTCAGAATGAAATTATAGCCTTAAGTTACTTTATCAGTTGAAGTAGAAATGATCTAAACAACTCAAGGATTAGAACAGTATTCATATCTCCTTCCTGGAAAATGGTATGGATTTATTTATTTTTATTTAACAAATACACATATGGCACTTAAAATGTACTTTATCTTTATAAAGATAAAAACAAGTTAAATAGAAGTTGATAAGATCTAATTCTTTGAGCATATTGGTAACAAAAGAGCCTATGAAAAGGCTAGCCAAAAAAATGGAGTAGATAAATATCCCACATTATGGCTGAGAAAAAATAGAATCATGATAACAAGGAGACTAAAAGTGAGGAAATGTAGTATACAACATGACACTAATTTAAAATATTAATAAAGTGAGTCATTATCTTAAAAAGTAAATAATCAGAATTGTAATATTCAGTCTTATCTCTCATTATTCCCATCTTTTAATCTTTTGCTCCAAGCAAAGGGATCTGCACACAGTTCCCTCTATGTAACTTGTGTTTCCCTCTGTGTCTTCATTATTGCTCACTTCTCTCTCCTGTTAATGGCATTTTCTTTTCATGTATTCAGATGCTACCTATCTTTCAAGCAGGTACACTTCCCATTTCCTTGAGGAAACTCCCCCTAGCATCTTAGGTGGTAATGAGCACTTGTGACGGTTAACATCTGTTACCTACTCAGCTTTGAGAATTATGTGCCTTTTAATGCTGTATCTTCCTCTTCTTTGTGGAGTATAAATATCTTGAGTAGCTCCACTATGTATATACCTCATCCCTGCTATATATAACTCTTATTATCCCCCATATTCTATCTAGTTTAGTTTATACAGAGTATGAACTTTGGAAATAAGTATTTAATTGATTGTTAAAAGTGAATCAAGACAAGATTCAAGTTAGGAAAAAGTGCTTAACTACCATTTCATGTAGAGTTAGGATATCTTTGGATAGTAGTATAATTTTCTAGTTAAGGGTGCACAAATGGGAGAATGTATTCAGTCTTTTCCACTTGAAGCCTCAGATGAAGAAATGTGTTGATATAATAGAAAAGTTCTTAAGCCTCAATTTCTTTTCTGTAAAATGAGGAAAAGACATATTTTTTAAGACTTCACAAGACAGTGAGTGTATAGCTCCTGGCTTGTGTGCTTGGAATGCATTGAACCCTACATAATTGCAGTTTTTCCTGCCTTCATATGAGGTCACAATTGCAAGTACAGTGTGGATATTTCCCCATTTTGATATGCCTTAATATTTTGGCTGAGAGCAATGAGCACATTGAGAGTGTCCCTGGCTCAGGCGGTAAAGAATCTGCTGGCAATGCAAGAGACTTGACTTTAATCACTGGATTGGGAAGATCCCCTGGAGAAGGGAATGGCAACCCACTCTAGCATTCTTGCCTGTAGATGGACAGAGGAGCCTGATGGGCTACAGTCCATGGGGTCACAGAGTTGGACATGACAAAGTGACTAACACTCACTTTCAATGAGTGCATCATAGAATCTGCCTGCAATGCAGAAGACCCAGGTTCAATCCCTGGATCAGGAAGATCCCCTGGAGAAGGGAATGGCAACCCACTCCAGTATTCTTGCCTGGGAAATCCTGTGTGCAGAGGAGCCTGCCAGGCTATAGTACATGGGGTTTCAAAGAGTTGGACATGACTGAGTGATTAACAATTTCACTTTCAATGTTTACATGTAGGTTGAAACATAGATAATTTAATGTTTGATTCGAATTTAGTTATTTCTTCATTCCCAAGCATAACCTATGCTAGATTGGTTTTTTTCTCTCATTAGGCCTTTTGTAATTTGCATCTTTCAGGTTTTTATGAAGCAGTTGTTATTTTTTTTCACCAGTCATCGCTGTCTGGATTGGTGTACATTGTAGTTAGTTCTTTCACAGATCACTAATTAGAGACTAAACCCTTTGGATGAATGGTCAAAATTTAAATGTTGAACTCTGAAAAGAGAAATTGAAAAATTAAATCATTGTTAATATATTGTAGAAGTGACATTTGCTGATTGTTGACCTATTGATGGCTCTTAAGTGCTGGAACATGCAAGCTGGAGCATAGTTGAACAATGACAGGGAAGTATTATTAGATTTTTGCAGGCTTTTGGCATTTAGTCAGTATAAACAACAAAAGCAGAACAAAACGAATCTTTGAGTATCTGATCATCATTTCCACTGCCTTTTAAAATTACTTCCAGACTTCAATGACTATTCTTTACACAGAAGAACTGTACCAAAAAGAACTTAATGACGCAGATAACCATGATGGTGTGATCACTCACCTAGAGCCAGACATCCTGGAGTGTGAAGTCAAGTGGGTCTCAGGAAGCAATACTGTGAACAAAGATAGTGGAGGTGATAGAATTCCAGCTGAGTTATTTAAAGTCCTAAAAGATGGAGCTGTGAAAGTTCTGCACGCAATATGTCAGCAAACTTGGAAAACGCAGCAGTGGCCACAGGACTGGAAAAAGTCAGTTTTCATTCCAAACCCGAAGAAGGGCAATGCCAAAGAATGTTCAAACTACCGCATAATTGCACTCATTTCACCTGCTAGTAAGGTAATGCTCAGAATCCTTCTGGCTAAGCTTCAGCAGTATGTGAATCAAAAAATTCCAGATGTACAAGCTGAGTTTAGAAAAGGCAGAGGAACCAGACATCAAATTGCCAACATCTATTGGATCATAGAAAAAGCAAGGAAACTCAAAAAACACATCTACTTCTGTTTCATTGACCCTCTAAAGCCTTTGACTGTGTGGATCACAACAAACTGGAAAATTCTGAAAGAGGTGGGAATACCTGTCTTACTTGTCTCCTGAGAAACCTGTATACAGGTCAAGAAGCAACAGTTAGAACAGGACCTGGAACAACAAACAGATTCACAGTTGGGAAAGGAGTACATCAAGGCTGCATATTGTCACCCGGCTTATTTAACTTTATGCAGACACATCATGCGAAATGCTGGACTGGATGAATCACAAGCTAGAATCAAGATTGCCAGGAGAAATATCTATAGCCTCACATACGCAGGTGATACCACCCTAAGAGCAGAAAGCAAAGAGGAGCTAAAGAGCCTCTTGATGAAGATGAAAGAGGAGAGTGAAAAAGCTGTCTTAAAACTCAGCATTCAAAAAACGAAGATCATGGCATCCAGTCCCATCACTTCATGGCAAATAGATAGAGAAACAATGGGAAAAGTGGCAGATTTTATTTTCTTGGGCTCCAAAATCACTGTGGATAGTGACTGCAGCCTCAGAATGAAAAGACTCTTGCTCCTTGGTAAGTGGCTCCTTGGAAAAACTATATCAAACCTAGATGGCACATTAAAAATCAGAGACATCACTGTGCCAACAAAGGTCCATATAGTCAAAGCTATGGTTTTTCTGGTAGTCATGTACAGATGTGAAAGTTGGACCATGAAGAAGGCTGAGCACAGAAGAGCTGATGCTTTTTAATTGTGCTGTTAGAGAAGACTTTTGAGAGTCCCCTGGACTTCAAGGAGATCAAACCAGTCAATCTTGAAGGAAATCAACCCTAAATATTCACTGGAAGGACTGATGCTGAAGCTCCAATACTTTGGCCACCGATGCAAATAGCCAATTCTTTGGAAAAGACCTTCATGCTGGGAAAGATTGAGGGCAGAAGGAGAAGGAGGCATCAGAGGATGAGACGGTTGGATGGCATCACCAACTCAATGGACATGTGTTTTTGCAAACTCTGGGAGGTGGTGAAGGGCAGGGAAGTCTTGCGTGCTGCATTCCTTGGGGTCACAAACAGTTGGACATTACTTAGCAACTGAACAACAACAACAGTAATTTTTCATTGAATACCTCTTGAGGTACATTGATATTCAGCCATCTTAACCACCTTGTAGAAACTTAATATGGTTTCAAGTTTAATCATGATTTTCATTTTTTTGAAAAATAAGCACCATTCTGTACCAAATCCCTAACTCAGAAATGTTTTTATGATTTTCTATCCTTTGAGGAAATATGTATTTTTCAATCTTTTTGGATCACATTTATAGTATTGTAAAGAAGCAGTGTCAGAAATGGAATTGTTAAAAATCAGCATAGTAATATTCTTAATACTGGGAGGGGAAAAACATAGCCAAAGTTTTATTTTGGTATAAAAATTAGCAACAAAATAGCTAACAGTGATAAAACTCTTCTCTCTCCAGGGCCAAGGAATATGAGAGTTTATTGGAAGCGAAAACTTTCGGTTCGGACTCACCCTATAAAGCAAAGTGAGTATTTTAGCCTATATTTTTTTATTTGTCTCTTTTTTTTAATATTTTATTTTTACTTTATTTTACTTTACAATACTGTATTGGTTTTGCCACACATTGACATGAATCCACCACGGGTGTATACAAGCTATTTGTCTCTTTAGTCTCTGCCTATAACAAAAGTTTACCTGAACCATTATCATTCACTTGTGGTCGTAGACTTTTGTATCTGATGCCTAGGATTTTATTCTTCTAACACCATATATCCAACTGGGGACGATTTTGCCTGAGGTCATTTGTCTGCATCTGGGGATATGTGATAATATTTTTGTTATCACAGATTGGAAAAACTGGTGTAGCTGCCATCAAGTGAGTAGAGGCCAGGGATGCCATTACCATTTTTTCAGTGCGTGAGATAGTCCTCCACAGCAAAGGAGTATCTCATTCAAAACATCAGTAGTGCTGAGATAGAGAAACCCTATTGAACAAAGCAAGTTTCGCCAGGGCTGTACTGATTCTTACTCTGAGGAGATCTCATTCAGGATTGTTGCAGGGGCCACTTGACAGATAAGGATTTAGACTCCACCATTGGGTATAAGTGTAATTTCTAGGTGTACTAGCTAAGGAAACAAAAACATCATCATTTTGTTTGTCTCAAATAGACTGCCAGTAGCAGTGCAGCAAGAGAAGGGTACTCATATAATACTGCTGTTGGGAGTGCAGATCAGTATAGTCTTACTGAAAGGCCATGTGAATCTGGAGTGTAGGAGGTCCACTTTGGTTTTCTTTTACATTTAAGATCTTTTATTCATTATATATAAGATTAAGTTCCAGTACTTAAAGTTTTATTTTTTAATTATAGTTCATTTACAATGTTATGCTAGTTTCTGATGTACAGAAAAGTAATCCAGTTATACATACATTGTTTTCAGATTATTTTCCATTATAATTTATTAGAAGATACTGAATGTCGTTCCGTGTGCTGTACAGTAGGACATTGTTGTTTGTTTTGTATAGTTTGCTGGTCCCAAACTCATCTAATTTATCTCCCCCCCCCGCTACTTTGGACATCCACTTTAGACTTCATACTGCCCAGTGAAATAATGAAAAGTGTGTGCAAATATTTATATACAAAGATAACTATTTTTGTTACTTTCAATAGTGAAAAACTCAAGAACAACTTACATGCCACAGATGGAGGAATATCTATAAGCAGTTGTTGGTATAGATTATGCAGTAGCATTTTAATGTAGCTGTTATTTACATTTGTAATAGAAATATTCTTCCCTGTCAGAAATAAGACACCCATCAGGTAATACTTTATTACAGTTTTGGAGCTATTAGCCATTGTTATTTTAAAAGAAAAACAGAAGTATAAAATATTAAAGACATTAACAAAATTGTCAAGATTATGATCATACTGTATATCTTTAAAACCCAAGAGAATCAAATGAAGAGCTAGTCAAAACAAGAGAATCAATTCAGTAAGATAGCTGATTTCCAAATTTATGTGACACTGTTAATAATAGGTGATGTTTACTGAACCTTTACCTTATGCCAGGCTCTTTACATGTGTTGACTCATTTATTACTCACATCAACACAATGAATTTCATGAGGAAACTAAGCCCTACATAGAGTAAGTAACTTGCCTAAGGTTATGCAGCAGCATATCTAGGATACGAAAGTAGTAGCTTTTCTTTATGATAATCAGAAAATATAAATATCATTTATAATAGCAATAAAAAAATAAACTTTTAAGAATAAACAAGAAATATGAAGGCTCTACAAAAATAAAAGCATAAAATGCTAACAAGGGATTTAAAAAAATGACTAATAAAAGTTAAAAGACAAATTGTACTCTTGGATAGAAGACAAAGTATAGTAAATTCTCTTTAAATTCTCCTACAAATATGTGATTTCAATAAAAGAACAACCTTCTTAAAGCTAGAGATAGAAGCATTTTAAAGAACATATAGAAAAATAAAATTTCCAGGAAAAATATTTTTAAAGAGGGGAAATGAAGTAGGATTCAGCTAACAGGTGGTTAAAATAGTTTTGCATTGGCATGTAAATAGTAATACAAATTAATGGACTCGGTTTTTAAAAACAATCTAGAAATGGATCCAAAATTTGAGGAAATTTAATATATGACACAATATAGTGTTAGCAGAGATGGCCAGAAGTTGCTGAGCCATTCCTGAAGGCATGGCCCCTTGCAATATAACTTTGCCACCTCTCCATCAACAAGTGGACTCTTATTAACCTTACTCTTGAATTTGGCCTTTTGACTTGTTCTGATCCCTAGTCTACTGCAGAAGCAGTATGTGACTTCTGAGCCTTAGCTTCAGAAGTCTTGAAGCTTTTGCTCACAACTTTGCTTTCTTGTTCCCCTCTGACTGCCATGTAAGGAAGCTTGGGTCAGGCTCCTTGATGATGGATCACTTGGTCATGGTGAATAATCCTTTTAATATGCTGTTGAATTTGTTCAGCTTGTTCTGTTGAGGGTTTTTGCATCAGTGTTTTTGCATAGTGTTCATCAGTGATAGGGGATCTCAGGCCTCTGCTTGTGATGTCTCATTGGCCGAGGGAAGTCATTTTGTCAAATCCTTAGTCACTGTATGAGGAGACTATTAAGTCATGACTATGCATTGGAGAAGGAAATGGCAACCCACTCCAGTGTTCTTGCCTGGAGAATCCCAGGGACGGGGGAGCCTGGTGGGCTGCCGTCTGTGGGGTCGCACAGAGTCAGACACGACTGAAGTGACTTAGCAGCAGCAGCAGCAGCAAGATATACTTCAAGGGGGGACCTTTAATGTAATAGTCTGTTCTACAGCTTTCTCTGGATTCTCCTCTTACTTGACTAACTGCTGTTCCTCATTACCTGTTGCCTCATTGTTTCTTGTCTCTTTGAGCTCTGACATTAGCATGCCTTTGTCCTGAGAGTTCAGGTAGAGAATTACTCTCTTGGTAATCTCATTTATTTTCATGACTTTAAAGAACTAGTATCCGGATGGACTTTAAATTCATGTCTCCAATCTGGACCTGTCCCCAGAACTCTAGAATACAATATCCAGCTTTCATGATAGCATTTCCACTTGGATGTCTCTCTGTTCACTTGAATGCCTCAGGTGAACATGTGTCAAGGTAAACTCCTAAAATTTGTTTCCAAAATTTACCCCTCCTATTTTTGTTTATCTTAAGAAATGGCAGGTCTATCCTTACATTAAGTCATCTAAAACTTTAGAGTCATCCTTTTTTTCAAAAAACTTAATTATTGTAACTGATTGAAATAGGTAACCAAAAAGGAGATGGAAAGACATGTCTCCTTATAAAATTATTCTATTTAATAAATGAAAAGGACTTTCTCCAGTTTCCCTTCCCTCTTCCAGAAAAATTCAGTCCTTTTATTGTTAGATGAGAGCACCACCAAGCAGCCATCTGCATGGGCTGGATGACTGGATGCAGCAGGGGCAGAGGGGTGGCTGTCAGAGCTTGAGTGGACCAAGGAGGGGCGGCCAGGAGTGAAGGTTCAGAGCCAAGCAGAGTACGGGAGCTTCCGTGTGGGGTAGGACACCATGGCCTGGCGTGGGGAATCAGAGCCCAGTGAGGGGGGCAGAGCCATGGACTGTCATCCTTGCCCAGTCTGTCAGGGGAGCCTTGTAAAGGCTGTGAAACCCATGCATGGGTGAGAAGAGCAGAGGAGACCGGTGTGGGGAGTCAGAGCCAAGCAGGTAGATGATAGTGTACCTAAACAAAGATGGGTGATATGTTAGGTGGGTATGTTAGGATATGTATGGGTGATATGTTGTTGACATAAGTAAATATATTAAGGACATTGGAAGACATATTGCTCACTGTTAGAGAAGAGAGTTAAAAAATAGACTCAAGGAGAATAGAAAATCCTGCAGTGATGAACTGGAATTGTAGATATAAGTTTTAACTTGTATTTTCCAACATATATGTAGAAATAAATATAGATGTAAAGTGTAGGGATACACACACACACACACATGACCTTGGAACAATGCAGAGTGGGGTTTAGAGCTACTGACCCTCTGAGCAGTCAAAAATCTGCCTGTAACTTTTACAGTCAGCCCTTCTTCTCTGAGGTTTTACATGCACGAATTTAACCAACCATGAATTATGTGGAACACACATAGTGTAAAACATCTGTATAAGTGGACCTATACAGTTCGAAGCCCTGTTGCTCGGGCATCATCTTTTTGTATATATAATTATATATTTTTTATATTTATTTATATAAAATAATGTATACACATTTTCTAGATCTTTCTACTATGGGTGAGGGCCTGGGAACAGCAGCACCTTGATAGCATTGAGCACATCTAGCATGAAGTGTGAGGATGACATAGTTCCCTGAAAGGGTAGATGGGTTCTTTATTCACAAGAAAGGATGCTGGAGGCAACAATGAAAGATATTCCGTATGGGAGGCAATATATGCACACTGGCTTTTTTCATTTTATATGAGGATTTCTTAAACTCTTACATTTAGAAATACAGGCTTAGGCATATAATTTAAAAATGGAAGGGGAACCTGTAGCCTTAAATTTAAACTGTGAACCTCTCAAATAGAGAAGGTTTAAAAGAAAAAATGGAAGTTAATATATTTATGTCTTCCTGCCCGTCACACTAAAGAACAATGTTGTTTCCTAACATGGACCCAGTTTCCCTTCTTACACTTGTAAGTCTTCCCAATGATCCCAATGAACCTCCCCAAACTTTACTGTGATAAAAGTTAGGGCTCCTTACAGAGGAGCCGTTAGATTTCACATTCACCAGTAACGGATTTGAACTGAGAATTGTTAAAATGTGTTCAAATTTAGAGAAGAAAATATCTGACCTTAAAAAATTCTCCACAGAGCCATTTACCTGTCAGATACTTCTCATGTTCTGGGCTAGGAATTACGAAGCCTTTAGTTTTTCTTTTCATGCTAGAAAAATTACCCGCCAGAATTTACACAAATAGCAGTTTCTGTATTAAGAAACTGCACCCTCTAAACAGCTCCTGTTCTTGCCCTGTAAGGAAACTATAACTTTCAGGAATTGAGTCCTGTGACATTCAGTCATTATTTATAGTATGAATCAAAATCGAATGCCTTTTTTCTTGAGAGGAGCTATGTTATTTGTGGTACTTGGTGGAGGCCAGGAATGAAGCAGAGGTTTAGCTCATGTTACCACAGCATCCCCTTCATTTGGCATTCTTCCTTGAAGGGTAGGTTCACATGAGTCCCAGATTTGATTTACCTCAGGGCGAAATATAAGCCTCTTGTATTCTGTGAATTAAAATGGTCCTTGTGCCTCTCTAAATACCCCTGGTTTTCAGTGGAATGTGAGCATTCTTGGTAAGAGTACTACTAGATTCATATGCATCTGTTGCTGTGGCTGGATATTTAGTTACATGGTGTGCAAGCTTTATTCAGCCAAGAGCTGAAGTGACTACTTATCTGTCACACAATGGAGTTTGCTGCCAATATTCGTCCACATGATAAGGTCAGTTACTTTAATCGGATGGGACTCTAGCCCACATTCGATTAGGAGGAAAAGGACTGTGTTGCTCTTAGTCTATTTTTGTATTTTTTTATATTCTCGAAATGTTAGATTGAGACTTTCTGTCAGCAAGTAGTAATAAGAGTTGATTATTTATTGATTATTTATTCAGTGTCTACTTTAGTGAATGGTGTTAGGTACATTACATTAATTATCTCTAATCTTCAGAAGCTCTGAAGAAAAAAATATATGTATATATAATCTCCACTTTTAAGTTGAAGAAATTGAGATTGAGTATTTAAATAACCTCCCCACAGTTTACATAAAGCCAGAATTTAAGCATATGGTATTTCTGATTTTAGAGTTTGTATTTGTTCTGTGACTTATCAAAGTAAACTCCATATGGATAGTTTAGATTTAAACTGGAGTTCACAAGTGCCTTTTTGAACTGCAGTTGCTATTGTATTCTTTGAGGAATTAAAGATTTTTACATAAATAGATGAAATTGTGTTCTAGGATATTATTCATTTGTGAATAAAATTTTCTTATTGAATTGACTAGGTGGTGTGGAGATAAAGCATGAAATCTGAAGATGAAAGGCATAGGTTCCTAGTTCCAATAGTGCATTTACTAGCCATGAAGCCTTGGGAAAGTCACCTCATCTTCCTAAGCCCTAGCATTCAAACAGGGATGGGTAATGTTTTTCAGAGGACAAATAAGGTCATGTACATTGAAAGCATTTTGTAACATAGAGATTATGGATATTACTAAGATAAGTATAAAGAAGAAATTTTTTCTTAGACCATATATCAGTACTTCTAGAGTGTACTTACGTAGCGGTGCTATAGATAAGATGGTGAATGGTTCCACAACAGCCCTCTCTCATAAGGGCAATATTGTGCTTCTGCACTGTTCAGTATGATAGCTTCTAGCCACACATGGCTGTTTAAGTTATTAAAATTAAGTTAAATTAGTTCTTCATACCGAAGCTCCTTCACTCTACGGCCTGTGAGCCACAACTGCTGAGCATGTGTGCTGCATGTATTAAAGCCCTAGAGACCCTGCTTAGGAAAAGGAGTACGTCAAGGCTGTATACTGTCACCCTGCTTATTTAACTTCTATGCAGAGTACATCATGAGAAACGCTGGGCTGGAAGAAGCACAAGCTGGAATCAAGATTGCCGGGAGAGATATCAGTAACCTCAGATATGCAGATGATACCACCCTTATGGCAGAAAGTGAAGAGGAACTAAAAAGCCTCTTGATGAAGGTGAAAGAGGAGAGTGAAAAAGTTGGGTTAAAGCTCAACATTCAGAAAACGAAGATCACGGCATCTGGTCCCATCACTTCATGGGAAATAGATGGGGAAACAGTGTCAGACTTTATTTGTTTGGGCTCCAAAATCACTGCAGATGGTGACTGCAACCATGAAATTAAAAGATGCTTACTCCTTGGAAGAAAAGTTATGACCAACCTAGATAGTATATTCAAAAGCAGAGACATTACTTTGCCAACAAAGGTCTGTCTCGTCAAGGCTATGGTTTTTCCAGTGGTCATGTATGGATGTAAGAGTTGGACTGTGAAGAAAGCTGAGTGCCGAAGAATTGATGCTTTTGAACTGTGGTGTTGGAGAAGCCTCTTGGAGTCCCTTGGACTGCAAGGAGATCCAACCAGTCCATTCTGAAGGAGATCAGCCCTGGGATTTCTTTGGAAGAAATGACGCTGAAGCTGAAACTCCAGTACTTTGGCCACCTCATGCGAAGACTTGACTCATTGGAAAAGACTCTGATGCTGGGAGGGGTTGGGGGCAGGAGGAGAAGGGGACGACAGCGGATGAGATGGCTGGATGGCATCACTGACTCGATGGACATGAGTCTGAGTGAACTCCGGGAGTTGGTGATGGACAGGGAGGCCTGTTGTGCTGTGACTCATGGGGTCGCAAAGAGTCGGACACGACTGAGTGACTGAACTGAACTGAACTGAGAGACCCTGCTTAGAAACAAGAGAACCCACCACAAGGAGAAGCTACCACAACTAGAGTAGCCCCCACTTGCTGCCACTAGAGGAAGCCTACGTGCAGCAACGAAGACCCTGTACAACCCAAAATAAATGAAATAAAATGGTTAATTTTGTTTTAAGTCCTGCAGTCATACTAAATGTCTTTCAAGTGCACAATAGGTACATTTGGCCAACAGCCACCAGGTTGTACATAATAGGTATGGAACATTCCCATCATTACCAAAAATCCTGTTGTCAATCTCTGCGTGAGAGAGATTTGTGATAGTGACTTGAATGAATAGATCAGAGAAAGCAGTGTTTGAGCTAGAAACTTAGGGAAGAATAGGATTTTTCTGGAGGTGGGGCAAGTGTTTCAGAAGGAATGAATAAAAGAGCATTTGCAAAGACACTGAAGCAGGGAAAGCAGGATTTAGATCCAGGAATACCTTATGCATATAGAGCCAGTGTGGTAAGATGAGCCCTACATGGGAGGAAGCAGTCTTCCTCGATTGTAATAGGAAAAATAAAGGAGAGTGTGGGTGAAATGCTCACATGCGTATAGATTTTTGGCAGAAAGTGAGGATTTCCTTGTTCCAGTAGCTTTCATTTTCTCTATGAAATGTAAAACCTTCTTATATGAAAGCAAGGGGGAGAAGGAAAAGAGTGGAAATATGAGGAGATGGAGCAATATAGGAAGTCTTTGTAGAAGTGTGCGAGAGTGAACAGACTTGGACAAACTTACTATTAAGATTCTGAAGCCATAGTCATTCAATCTTTTGTATGGTATGAGTTTTTCTCAGTATCGGAAATGGAAACAGCTGGCAGATGTTCACTAATCCAGCTAAATTAATGTTTGCAAGACACCGAGAGGGATGCCTGGCCCACTAAATAATTGTTGGTGATTGTTACCATAACTGGGGGTTAGCTGTAGGAGTAACAGAACAACAGAGAGGGTATGTGCCACACGTTTACAAGGAAGTGATTATAATGAAGGCCAATGGAATCAGTCATAGATAAAAATGGAAGTAGGGTAACAGGGAAGTGGCATATAGGGGGAAAGTGCAGAGATCTAGGATGGTGTCTGGTGAGTGTCTGTTGGTAGGATGCTTAGGCGAGTAACAGGATAGAAGAAGATTGCTCAAAGAATGAGGTCTGTGAAACAGAAGTAAGGGCTTTAAAGAAACATCAATGCAGTTCACTTACTAAAGAATCCTATGAAATATGTGTTATTTTTGTGCATGCTGAGTCACTTCAGTAGTGTCTAAGTCTTTGTGACCCCATGGACTGTAGACCACAAGGCTCCTCTGTCCATGGAATTTTCCAGGCAAAAATACTGGAATGGGTTGCCATGCTCTCCTCCAAGGGATCTTCCCAACCCAGGATTGAACCCACGTCTCTTATGTCTCCTGCATTGGCAGGTGGGCTCTTTACCACTTGAGCCACTTGGGAAGCCCCAGGTGTGTTACGTGTTATTCTTGGTGAAAAACAAGTAAAAACAAATGCTCTGTTGTCTAAATGACATCAGCAGTGACAGGAAATCCCCAGATTGCTTATAAACTGGAACACGGGAAATTTGACATTCTGAGAATTTACAGTGCTTATAATTGTCTTAAAGATTTACATCAAAATATGAAAACCTGCTCAGGCTCCTCTCCTCATTTTCTCTGCCATCATACTCTGACCTATCCCCATCATCAAGTCTGTTCTAGTGTAAGAGTAACGCAGAAACTGATGGCAGCAACTGCTCCAGCTGATCCTGTGGATGGGCAGTACTGTCCTTTAGGTCTGTTTTGTGTCACAAAGACTAGATTGGTGTTTGTGCATATAGAGTAATACTGGCCTTAGGAGTGGTTTGTTTTTCTTTTCCTTAGGTACTCTCTGAAGCAGCTTCTAATATAATAATGAAAGTAACTTTTGTTTAAAAGTGTTCTGGAAAATGAAATACTGTAGACTAATGCATTCATGTCATGCTTCTCTTTTATTTTGTACCCAAGGCTTCAGCGATTAGCCAAAGATCTTCTAAAACAACTACAAGCACAAGACAGTGGCTCATGGGCAAACAATAAGGTTTCTGCTTTAGATCGGACCCTTGGTGAGGTCGCTAGAATATTGGAAAAAGAGGTATGTAACTCATCTCTGGCCTCTGGCCATAATCTTTATGTTTCTTTCTCATTATGATGGGCCATGGGACTACAAGGTAAACTCTTAAGTATGTGTGTTTCTTTGGTGTTTCCAAAAGCTGGTCAACCACTGGTGGATATTTTTTTCTTTTTGTTCTTATGATATTGAAATTGTTTTTAGTTGTGTTAACTGAAGTCCTCTATGGCAAAAATACATTCTTTACATTGTAGTTTTCTCAGTCATATTTTTCCTAACATGACATTCTATTTTAAATAGAATCAGAGTAATAAAGATATACAGTTTAATGGCAGAAAATATAAGACTTTGAATTATAAAGCTCATAAATCACAGATTTTCACAAAACACTGGTTTCCTTCCTGTTTCCAATAGAAGATTTGATAGTTTTCTTTAATGACTTATAGTCATTAAATGTTGCAGTGACCGTTTAAAAAATCCTTAATGGTTTTAAAAGTATTTATTATTCACTATAGAAAATTTTAAAGGAACAAAGAAGAAATAAAACTCCCTGTAATATCCAATATTGACATTTTATTGTGTTTTTTTCTGATATTTTACTGTTCATTTTTATAGTATTTTGTCTTGCTAATTTTATCATAAATATTTTATCATGCCTTATAAATTCTTTTTAACTGAATGAACATATCACAATTTATACAATTTGTATCACTTAGGTGGTTTCTAATTTTTTTTTTAAGATGTTCATCTTTGTTTATTAGCTGCAATTTTTGTTTTCCTGGTTTAAACTGTATTGTGTTATATTTTATATATATGAAAAAATGTAGTAATAAAAATTACATAAATGCAATGGGTTATGATCTCATGACCAACCCAAGAACTAAGTTGATCCCAGTATATTTATTATTTATAGTTCCCATTGGATTCCTTCCTTACCCTATCCCCCTGCCTCTGCTCCCTTTCAGGAAATACTGTATAGAATTAAAGGGGTATCCTTTCTTTGTTTTATAAAAATAGTGTTATTGACTTATCACATAAATGTATATTTAATTAATATATTATTTTGTTTTGCTTGTATTTGGCCTTTATAAAATATTACACTGCAGACTTCTTGATTTTTTCAATCAAAATTATGGCTCTTAAGTTTTATTTAAGCTTATAAATGTAGCTATTTTTCATTTATTTTCTCTGTTGTACAGTGAGTACTACGTTGTGTTAGTACTACAATTTTTTATATCATTCTCCTGACAATAGATGTTCATTTCAGGATTTGGGGTGTGTGTGTGTGTGTGTGTGTGTGTGTGTGTAGATGGGGGTGATTGGAGAGAGGGAGAGAGGTAAGGGGCCGTGCTGCTCAAACAATTTCTGTATTAGAACAATTCAAGAAGAATTTCTCTAAAGCAGGGAAGGAGCCTCAGACTTTAGTCTGCATCAGAATCACCTAGAGGACTTGTTAAAACACCTTGGATTTCTGATTCAGTAGATCTGGAGTGGGTCCCAAGAATCTGTGTTTCCAGTAAGTTCCCAAGTGACATTGATGCTGCTGGTCCAAGGACTATACTTTGAGAGCTTGCTCTATTCTAGGCAATATGCCTCAGGGGCAGAATTACTGGGTTTTCAGTCATACGAATAACCAACTTTACAAGACAGCGCTCAGCTGCATTTTGGCGTCAAACAACAACCCCTTTAGGAACTGAAAGCAGCATACTCACTGTGACATGGCCGCAGAGCCACGTGGAGTCAGTTCTTTTGTGTAACATGTCCTTTTCAAAGTATGAGAGCGTTCAGAAACTGGTAGTTGTCCAGCATGTACTGGATGGAATGTTTAGAGGTTTTATATGCCTTGGGGAAATCTCTAATTATTTTAAAATTAGCAGATTTTCTTTTTGTTTTTAAAAAAGGGTACTTATACTTTGAAATAAAAGGCATTGTTTGAAGATACTACCATGTAAACTTTGTCTTACAAATATTGTTTTAGATTGAAGTAGTCACAGAATTTTTTAGGAAAAAGTAAAATGATCTGTGTAAGAAAGGTATTCAGTCTGAAAATCTAGGTAAAATTATTTCATTCACAAAGGGGCAATTTACCAGAATACCACTGATTCCTTATAATTTGAGGGAGAAAAATGTTGTCTGGCTCCCAGTCTAAATGGTCTGTGTCAGGAACCTTGCTGTAAAACTGTCCTCAGAGTATACACTGCAGGACCACCTAAGAGTCTAAACTTACCTACAATAAGATCCTTTTGCAACTTTTAGAACTAAAATCCTTTTTACTTTGCCAAGACAGACACACTTTATGTGAAATCCTGTTCATAGAGTTATACTGACATTTTAGTGTAATTCAGCTGATGGTATTTATGATTTCAGTCTAGGGATTATAAATAACCATTCCTTTTTGTTTGGAAAACTGCCTGGAGTAACAAAATCATTAGCGTCAAAGCCAAGTACCCAGTGAAGAATTTGAAGACAGCCTAGAAGTGACAGGGGTGGGACTGGTGGAACTTGGGTAAGCGTTCACTGAGGAATGGTAAGAGATTAATCTTGAGGTCTTTGTCCTCTTAGTTTAGACCTCAACACGCTGATGCTTTCTGTTGCTGCTTCGGCACAGTTTCCCTTAGAAAATTTTTCTGAAGTTCTGAGAACTGTTCTAGGGCTAACAGGTTAAAAGTGTGAAGCACAAAAGTGCTCCGTCACAAAAGAGATTTGGAGACTGAGGAGATCTGGGTGTTTTCGTGCTTACTGTGTGACTCACGTTCCTTCTGGCTTCTTAGGTTCTCTGATTCCATTCAGAAATAAAACATTTGTAAGCTTTGTTGTGTTCATTATGCTTTTTAACAAACTGCGCCACAAACCACTGCTTCAAGTGTGAAATCTAATAGGAGATTTTCTCTTCACAAGGATTAAAGCCGCCAAAGCCGACACCCTGACATAATCATGAACGGTCTCACCTGCCCTCAGAGACTGCAAGGAAAATGCCTCAGCACAGTACAGAAGGTGTAACCATAATCCAGCCCTGGAATAAACTTGCAGTCCAAATTCTCATCACCCATACTATTTTAAATGTTGAATTGAGTGTAAAGTCATCCCAGATTGATTAGTAGCATCCCCTAGGAACCTGGCAGAAAGAAATGCAAATCCTAATTGGAAGAAGACACCTTTATCCTAGGCCTCAAGGCATTTCTGTGAAGTAATTTTATGAGAACAAGTGGCCACAGTCAGTCAAAACGCAATCACAAAAGTAGATAAGTCATTATGAGTAAGCTCAAGCAGAAAGCAGAACGGCAAGACTTAATAAATACCAGTCATAGACATTAAAACTGTGTTTCATATGTTAGGAAATAAAGACAGGATTGAGAACATCTATAGTTATGGGCCTAACAATAGTGACACAGGAGGCAATTCAGAATAGTCCTCTCACTGATGACAGCTAATAAAGCTGAACAAACTGTAAGCTGGTTCCAAACTGCTAATAGAGTAGTAAAGAATTACCGGTCCAAGATCTAGGAACATGGCATTTGGGGGCTGGGTATAGTTGGTGATCCAAAAAAGGTGGATGAGAAGCTTGAGTAGTACTTTTAATAGTATTACAGAACTGGTAGAGGAGAAACAGGAGTGTCTAGGACTGTCAGTGCTAACACAGTGGCAAAAAGTCTGTGTTTTGGGTTGAGACTTTAAAGGACTCAACGAAGAGAGAGGGTAAACAGAAAGTGTGCCAGTCACTGCACAGACTGCAGCTAAAGGTCAAACCATCTGGGTGGCTGGGAAAATGCTGATCATTGGGAAAAAAAAACAGGGAAGTGCTCTAGAATTGCTAATACCTGCAGGTACCTAACTAAAGCAAATAGAATATCTACTCTGAAAGAAGATATTATAATAACCTAAGCCTCAAATTATTTCAATAAAGTGATTTTAAAATATATTTTCTGGCAGAGAAAGATAGTTAAGCATATAAAAGGCAAGACAACATGGATAAAAATCAATAGAAAGAAACAAATAGGAACTCTAGAACTATGCTTACTGTGTTCAAGGATATAAGTATTCATTTTTTTATATACTTTTAAATAAATATAAATTTATTTAAATTTAATTTTAATTAAATAATATACTTTTTAAAAAAGTATAGTGCATTTGAAAGAAAATAGAAATTTGAGAACTGAATGTTTTTGTAATTAAAATTATAAAAACTGTAGATTAAATAACAGAATAAACCAACTGGAGAGAGAATTTGTGTACTGTGAGATAGGTCATAGGAAAGAATCCTGACTGAAACACGGAGAGAAGATATGGAAAATACAGAGAAGAGTGTAAGAGGCAAATAATATATGGTGAAAATACCTAATATATGTATAGTTATTCAGAAGCAGAGAAGTAGAAACATTATTTCAAGTAATTATCATTTAGAATTTTCTAAAACTTATAGATCAATCCACAGATTCATGAAACCAAATAAAATTCAAGCAGGGTAAATTAAAAAGAAATCCACAGTCCACAGACATCGTAGTAAAATTGAAGAAAATCATAGTGCAAGCCAATCTCATTCATGAACTTGGATTCAAATTTCCTAAGCAAATTTTGGCAAACCAAATCATGCAGTGTGTTGAATGAATAATATGTAACAACAAAGTTAGATTTATTCAAGATATGCAAGTTTAGATTATTGTTGGAAAATCAGTCATAGCTTATGTTAATGGAAGAAAAAGATCATCTCAAAAGATGCAGTTAAAAAGCGTTTGATAAAGTCATCACCAAAGCAATTCATGATGGTAAACCAGGAACAGAATGGAATTTCCTAATCTAACAAATTGTATCTGCCCCCCAAAAAAGCATAGCTGATATCATAAACTATTAAACAAGTTTAACAAAGCCACTAGATACAAGGAGAGTATATAAAATTGTATTATGATGTCATCAAAAGAATTAAGTATGTAAGAGTAAATCTGTCATGTTCATAGATTAGATTTTTTTTGTATCTCTTATTTAAAGCTACAGAAATTAAGATGGTGTGCTCTTGGAGCAAAGATGGAGAAAAAGAAAAATATAAACAGTCCTATTCTAATGTATATGCTTGATGCATGACATGTAAGGGATTTGTTTATGTATATATGGAAAAAGGAGGTGTGGTGAAGCATTAGGAGAAAGTATGGTCTGTTTTGTGAATGATGCTATGGTGATTAAATATCCTTATTTTTAAAAACTGAAACTTGACCTTAACTCACATCATAAACAAAATATTCTAGATTGACCTAAATGTAAATGAAAAAATAAAATTAGGAAATAACAGAAGAATGTCTTTTTGACTTTGGGGTTTTGCCTAGATAAGAAAAGTACAAAAAAGACATTAACCATAAAGGAAGGCGTTAATAAATTTGCATTAAAATAGAAATTTTATTCATCAAGAGACTCCAGGGAAAGAAAAGAATAAAAAAGAAACAGAATGGGAGAAGACATTTATATGTACAACTCACAAAGAAGAGTATCCAGAGCATATAAGGAATTCCTACAAATTAATGAGGAAAGAAAAACCCCAACAACAACCCAATAGGAAAATGGTGAAGAGAATGGCATTCCAAAAGGAGAAATTTAAATAGCCAATAAATAAATACAAAGATAGTCAGTCTCTTTCGGAGAAGGCAATGGCAACCCACTCCAGTACTCTTGCCTGGAAAATCCCATGGGCGAAGGAGCCTGGTAGGCTGCAGTCCATGGGGTCGTGAAGAGTTGGACACTACTGAGCAGCTTCACTTTCACTTTTCACTTTCATGCATTGGAGAAGGAAATGGCAACCCCCTCCAGTGTTCTTGCCTGGAGAATCCAGGGGGGAGCCTGGTGGGCTGCCGTCTCGGGTCGCATAGAGTCGGACTCAACTGAAGCAACTTAGCAGCAGCAGCTGCAGTTCCAGTTATATGAACTTCAAGAACAGACAAAGCTAACCTTACTGTTTTGGAATGTATACCTAGGTGGTAAAACTGTAAAGAAGCTTCGGGAAGTATTTCTCATAAAAATCAGGATAATGATTGTCCAGAGAGGAGAGTGCTTGGTATGGTCAGGGAGATTTACCGAAGGAGTTTCCAGATTCTTCTTTTTTCTTGACCAGATGATGATGTTATGCTCAAATTACTCTTCAAATTGTGTTATGTGTTTTCTTTTTTTTCTTTTCTGGCTTTCTGTATGTTATGTTTCACAATAAAAATTACACTGAAAGTTCAAGTTAAATTGCTTCAAAGACACTTTGTTGCACAAATGTTTAATTATTTCAAATAATAGTTTTTAAAACATTCTTATATATGCAAAGGCACTCTCCTCATTCTTGCCATTGTATTAAATTTGTTCTAAGTAAATGTGATTTGTATTTGCATTGACTTTCTCAGTACTCTGCCACACTGAACATTACATTTAAGTTTGGATAGTAATAGCATCCCACAAGCTTTCTGTGGTTTATCAGTAACATGAGACATTTGTATGCTGTTACTATAAGTAAACAGTTTAAGCAGATGGATTGGACATGGATTTTGTCCAGTTGCCTTTCCTGACTTTTTTAGAATCCTGCCAAATTTAAATACGGATTCAGCTGTAAGTCTCTTCAACCTCAATAAGTAAACCACATAGCTGACAGCATTCATAATTTAACTGAATTGAGAGATGTCAAATCACAATTGACTTTGTGATAACCTATAGCACACCCTGCCATGCTTTGGTGCTTTTGAAGTTCATCCTGCAAAATTCCACCAACAAAAAACTATAGAAGATAGAAAAGTAGAAACTCGGCCTCACCCCATCCTCTTCTTTCCTGCTTTTCACCAACTGAGGTTTGTGGCTATTCCATACATGCCTAGACTCAAAGAAGATAAACCACTAATCCGTAGGAGCTTTTTCACCCCAGTTGTGTTCAGAAATTGTGTTCAAATCCTGCTGGACACTGCCTCTTGTCCAGACCTCATGGTTGCGTTAGGTTTTACTTCTCTTATTTTCAGCTGGAACTCTTCAGTTGTGAGAAACTGGAAAACATTCAGTTGTGGGATCCTTTCATTTTGATCCCCTCACTTATAGTGTTCTCACTTTATGGAGTTGTTTCCTCATAGCAGCTGCCTAATAACTGTATGTAGCTTGTATGACACCCACATTTTGTCAGAAAGTGTCAAGTATATCATATGGCCCAAAGTAAAATGAAAATGTTTCTCATACCTTCTTCAACTTGCTTGTTTTAGTCAACTAAATGGAATTGTTATTTTAAGAATCATGCAGATCTTTAATATGTACATGGTTTGTGGTTTTTTAAAAAGAAACAGTGAAGGAAAGGGAAGAAGTGTTTATATATTTTGTTTTAGGTGTGGTTATATACATATGTCCAATTGCCAAAATTCATCAAACCAAATACTTAAATCTCTGCGTTTTATGTTAATTATCTCTCAGTAAAAAAAAAAAAAAAAAAATTAGGTGATCATGACCACAAAATAGTGTATGTTATATTTCAGATGATGAGGCTTGCTTTTATAAAAGCACACTACTTTAGTCATCTCATCTGAAATCACTTACTGTGGTTTCTTTATGAAAAGTCCTCTTTTAAAAGCAAATAAATTTGTTATAAAAATTCAGTTATGAATATTTGCACTGCTAGTTTACAGCAACATTTTTATATGACTTGTGATATTTTCTATTATGATTATGCAAATTATCTCTTTGTGGACTACTATTAAATTCTTTTTAAGAACCTCTTACATAATATAACATAGAAATTTATGTAAAACAGACTTGCACAGAAAATTAATAATTATAACAGCAAAAAACCTAGTGACTCCTCCTTGAGAAACATCATTGTCAGCATCTCAGAACCCTCCAACCCACCTACATTTATTTTGCCAATCATACGTTTCTCTTAATATTTGGATAAATTATTACTTTGGCTTTTTGGAAACCACTTTTTTTTATTTTATGATTTTGTCCCCTAAAGGCCCATTCCTAAATAAGATATGTTAGTGTAAACATGTCTAGTTTTGAACATTATATAAATGGAATGCTCTTCTCTGTAATTTGATGTTTTGCTTCTATCAAGATTATGTATTTAACAATTTATGTTGTTGTAAAGGGTTTTCCCATTGTTATATATTGTGTCATTATATAAATTTACCACAATAACATTTACCCATTTCACCACTAATGGACACTGGGTTGTTTTGATGAAATAAGTGCTTCTAAACATGTATCATTGAACTCATGTGCAAGAATTTCCCTAGGGAATGGAATTCCTGGGTCATATGGTATGTATATCTTTAATTTTTCTTGATAATGCTGTATTGTTTCCAAAATTATAACAAACGACTCTACTGCCAGCAAAGTATGAAAGTCCTTTCTCTCTTTCTAACACTTGATGTTATCAGACTTTCATTTTTGCTAATCTTGTAGGTATGTAGTACTCCTTGCTGTAGTTTAGTGTGCATCTCTGTTTGCAGATAGGTTCGAGCACCTGTTTGTACTGCTTGGCCATTTGAATTTTTTTGTGGCATGCCTGTTCACATCTTTTGCCCATTTTTCTACTAATTTATTTTTTATGTTATGGTTACCAATCCTCAGTTGTTCAAGTGTATTACATATAAACATTTCTGTTACTCAGCTGTCATTTTACTCTCTTTTGGTTTTTCCTTTTTTAAAATTAAAATATAGTTTATATATTTATAATATATAAGTTACAACTGTACAATATAGTGATGCACAATTTTTAAAGATTTTACTCAGTTTATAATATTGGCTTATTTCCTGTATTGTACAATGTATCCTTGTAACTTATTTTATGCATAATAGTTCGTACCTCTTACTACCCTACCAAAATATCCCCGCCCCCGCCCCTCCCCTGTAACCACTGATTTGTTCTCTCTGTGCCTGTTTCTTTTTTATTATGTTCACTAGTTTGTTGTATTTTAGATTCTAAGTATAAGTGATATCATATAGTATTTCTTGGTTTTAATATGAGAAAAGTTATTAGTATTTTATGGTTAATAGTTTTTGCTTATCTTTATAAACAGTTGCCCCATTCCTGAATCAAGAAGTCTTTTTTATATTTTCTTGCAGAAGTTTTCTAGTTTTGCTTTTACTTTTAGTTTATTATCCATCTGGAATTAATTTTTTGGCTTATTGTGAAGCTTAATTTCATTCTTTTCCATCTGGGTGCTTCATTTTTTGAGCACCATTTGTTAAAAAAACTAGTTTTTCCCTGTTATTCTTTGGTGTCTCATCTATCATAAATCAAAGTTTTATAGATATACATTTTTCTTCTATTTTTTGTTTTAATTTATTCTCTCCCCAGTTGTCTCTGATACACTGTTAAAACTGTCCATTAAATTCTTAATTTTAACCACAGTATTTTCCATGTCTAGAAAGCCTGTTTACTCTTTTTCACATCTACTATAGTTTTTTATTTATTTATTTTAATTAATTAATTTATTTATTTTACTTTACAATTCTGTATTGGTTTTGCCATACATTGACATGAATCCACCACGGGTGTACATGCGTTCCCAAACATGAACCCCCCTCCCACGCCCCTCCCCACAGCATCTCTCTGGGTCATCCCCATGTACCAGCCCCAAGTATGCCGTATCCTGCATCAGACATAGACTGGCGATTCGATTCTTACATGATATTATACATGTTTCAATGCCATTCTCCCAAATCATCTCACTCTCTCCCTCTCCCCCTGAGTTCAAAAGTCCACTATACACATCTGTGTCTCCTTTGCTGTCTTGCATACAGGGTCATCATTGCCATCTTTCTAAATTCCATATATATGTGTTAGTATACTGTATTGGTGTTTTTCTTTCTCGATTACTTCACTCTGTATGATCGGCTCCAGTTTCATCCATCTCATCAGAACTGATTCAAATGTATTCTTTTTAATGGCTGAGTAATACTCCATTGTGTATATGTACCACAGCTTTCTTATCCATTCATCTGCTGATGGACATCTAGGTTGTTTCCATGTCCTGGCTATTATAAACAGTGCTGCGATGAACATTGGGGTACATGTGTCTCTTTCAATTCTGGTTTCCTTGGTGTGTATGCCCAGCAGTGGGATTACTGGGTCATAAGGCAGTTCTATTTGCAATTTTTTAAGGAATCTCCACACTGTTCTCCATAGTGGCTGTACTAGTTTGCATTCCCACCAACAGTGTAGGAGGGTTCCCTTTTCTCCACACCCTCTCCAGCATTTATTGCTTGCAGATTTTTGGATCGCAGCCATTCTGACTGGTGTGAAGTGGTACCTCATTGTGGTTTTGATTTGCATTTCTCTAATAATGAGTGATGTTGAGCATCTTTTCATGTGTTTGTTAGCCATCCATATGTCTTCTTTGGAGAAATGTCTATTTAGTTCTTTGGCCCATTTTTTGATTGGGTCGTTTATTTTTCTGGAGTTGAGCTGCATAAGTTGCTTGTATATTTTTGAGGTTAGTTGTTTGTCAGTTGTTTCATTTGCTATTATTTTCTCCCATTCGGAAGGCTGTCTTTTCACTTTGCTTATATTTTCCTTTGTTGTGCAGAAGTTTTTAATTTTAATTAGATCCCATTTGTTTATTTTTGCTTTTATTTCCAGAATTCTGGGAGGTGGATCATAGAGGATCCTGCTGTGGTTTATGTTGGAGAGTGTTTTGCCTATGTTCTCCTCTAGGAGTTTTATAGTTTCTGGTCTTACATTTAGATCTTTAATCAATTTTGAGTTTATCTTTGTGTGCGGTGTTAGAAAGTGATCTAGTTTCATTCTTTTACAAGTGGTTGACCAGTTTTCCCAGCACCACTTGTTAAAGAGATTGTCTTTACTCCATTGTATATTCTTGCCTCCTTTGTCAAAGATAAGGTGTCCATAGGTGTGTGGATTTATCTCTGGGCTTTCTATTTTGTTCCATTGATCTATATTTCTGTCTTTGTGCCAATACCATACTGTCTTGATGACTGTGGCTTTGTAGTAAAGCCTGAAGTCAGGCAAGTTGATTCCTCCAGTTCCATTCTTCTTTCTCAAGATTGCTTTGGCTATTCAAGGTTTTTTGTATTTCCATACAAATCTTGAAATTATTTGTTCTAGTTCTGTGAAAAATATCGCTGGTAGCTTGATAGGGATTGCATTGAATTTGTAAATTGCTTTGGGCAGTATACTCATTTTCACTATATTGATTCTTCCGATCCATGAACATGGTATATTTCTCTGACTATAGCTTTTTTATAATTCCATGTTCTTTGCAGATATTTTTGAGCTTACTTTTTATTTACACACAGAAGATATCATTTTACAGTCTATTTGATAATCTCAATATCTCACATCTTTATGTGATTTTATACATTCTTTTTATGTCTTAGTTCCTTTTTCACCTATTAATTTTTCATTACATACTGATAAATGTAATTGTGGAGAACTTTTGCCTCTATATTCATAGTGTACTAGTCTGGAATTTCTTCTGATGTCTTTGTCTAACTGTGATATCAGGGTGATACAAACTTCATAGGATGAGATAGGAAGTGTTCCCTACTTCTGTTTTTTGGAGTAATTTGAGAAGGACTGGTGTTAATTCTTCTTTAAATGTTTGGTAGAATTGACCAGTGAAACCATCTGGTTCTGAATTTTTCTTTGTTGAGAGATTTTTGATTACTGATTCAATCTCTTTACTTGTTACAAATATATTTCAATTTTCTATTTCTTAAGTCAGTTTTAGTAGTTTACATATATCTAGGAATTTGTTCATTTCATCTGGGTTATCTAACTTGTTGGCATATAATTGATCATAGTATGCTCTCATAATCCTTTTATATCTGTAAGATCAGTAGTAACATCCCCCCTTTCATTTCTGATTTTAGTTTTTTGAGTCTTCTCTTTTATCGTTAGTTAAAAGTTTGTCAATTTTGTTGATCTTTTCAAAGAACCAATGTTAATTTTTCTTTGTTTTTCTATTCTCTATTTTATCTCCACTCTTATCTTTATTTCCTTTAGTTTAGGTTTATTAGCTTTGAGGTTAGTTTGCTTTTCTTCTTCTAGTTCCTTAAAGTTTAGGGTTAAGTTACAGATTTGAGATCTTTGTTATTTTTAAAGCAGATATTTACATCTATAAATTTTTCTCTTAAACATCACTTTCAGTGAATTTCATAATTTACATTGTATTCATTTTCATTTATTTCAAAACATTTTCTGATTTCCCTTGTGATTTCTTCTTTGACCCATTCATTGTGCACAATGTATTGTTTAATTTCCACATATCTGTGAGTCCTTCAGACTTTCTTCTGTTACTGATTTCTGATTTCATTCTTTTGTGGTTAGAGAATATAGTTTGTATAATTTCAGTTTTTTAAAATTTATTTACATTTGTTTATGGTCATTGTTGGAACAATTTTAAAAATAATTGAAAACCTAATATAATGGTGCCTTCCTCTGGAAATATTTTTATTTATTTTTAGTAGGTGTTAAGTATATTAATGTTTCCAGAATATCTTAATTCAAATTCAAGACCAAAGGTTCCCTAGACCTCTTGGGGTGTCCTAACAAGCTGCAGGTATATGGATTGGCTGGCTATCTTCTACTTCAGGCTTATTATGAGGGTTAATCTTTTCAGTCTTGGGTGGAATGGTTAACTTGTATCATTTTATAAATGTTTCTCATGGATCAGCAAAAGCAGCCTTGAGGGCTGTGCTTCTGTCTCTTGATTTTTACCTTTTCCCAGATATTCAACTTGCACTTCTCTTTCTGGTAGCTTTAATTTGTGTAGAATAATTTTTAAAAGCGTTTTATTCAGCTTTTTTGTCATTTTTCAACAGGAGAGTTTATCTTAATTGCTGGTTTCTCATTTTAGAATGAGATAGTCCTTCTAGTGTCAGTTAAAATTATACTTTTAAAGTAAATTATAAACTTTAAGGATATTGAAGTAATGTCTATAACATCAGCATTTTGGGAAATGGCTGTTAAATACTTAAGTTAGCTAGTTGTGTAACTGAGGATCAGCTTGTTTCATATTAAGCTATGTCGCAAATATATGAAAACAGCTGTGTGTCCCCTTCCACTTAGAAAAGTATCACACAGAGGATTTAGTTTAAAAAGAGAATGCCTTTGCTGATGCATCAGTGAAGGTCCTTATTCAGAAAAGTATTTAGTTCATTGACCAGAACGGTAGAACATCAGAGTTGTTTATAGCTAAATCCCAGCTACACATTTTTGATGGTTATTTGTTATTTCTTCTTTGAACTAGGGGCTTCCCTGATGGCTCAGTGGTAGAAAATATCCCTACCAATGCAGGAGACTCAAGTTCAATCCTTAGGTAGGGAAGGTTCCCCTGGAGAAGGAAATGGCAACCCATGCCAATGTTCTTGCCTGGGAAATCCCACAGACAGAGGAGCCAGACGGGCTACTATCCATGAGGTCACAAATAGTAGGACGCAACTTAGTGACTAAACAACAAAAACAGCTTGAATTAGATAGAATGTGCTTTTTGTTGTTGTTGTTGTTATTGTTCTTTTTTTTTAAGGAGAGCTAAGCATGGTGTTGGAGAAGACTCTTGAGGGTCCCTTGGATTGCAAAGAGATCCAACCAGTCCATTCTAAAGATCAGTCCTGGGTGTTCTTTGGAAGGAATGATGCTAAAGCTGAAACTCCAATACTTTGGCCACCTCATGTGAAGAGTTGACTCATTGGAAAAGACTGTGATGCTGGGAGGGATTGGGGGCAGGAGGAGAAGGGGACGACAGAGGATAAGATAGCTGGATGGCAAAACCGACTCGATGGACATGAGTTTGAGTGAACTCTGGGAGTGGGTGATGGACAGGGAGGCCTGGCATGCTGCAATTAATGGGGTTGCAAAGAGTCAGACATGACTGAGCGACTGAACTGAACTGAACTGAAGCATGAGAAATCAAAACCAAGTTCACTACTTATCTAGCTAGGTAAATGCCAATATACTGTCATTACCCACCTTTCCTTAGCTAAGGGAGGCTTCTCAAAGCTATTAGATACAAAAGTACTCTTCCCTGGAATGTCAGTTTTATACAAATATTAGAGACCAAAAAATCATTAAAAATTCTTTTACGTGCAGGTTTTTGTGCAAAAGATCATGTGGCAAATAATTGATAATATTTAACCAAGCATGTCATTTATTACATTAGGCAAGAAATATCATAAAAATGATATTTGAGAGCCAGAAGTAGGACCATGAGTTATTTAATCTATATTTATGTTGCTAAAAATGACAATGCTGCTGCTAATATTAAGAACAAATTATTAGAGTTCTTTCTTCACTAACAAAGTTCTTATTGAGTACATTGTTGTTATGATTTAAGGAGATAGACAACACTGTATAAGAAACCCTTTCAGCCCAGCATATGATAAGAGTGATTTTACCTCTCAGTAAGATGTGCTTTTTGAAGTTTCTGCCTGTAGCATCCCAACAGTATTCCATCATGCTACCTCTCTGGCAGTGTTCTGCTCTTGGGCTCACCTTAGTGATTGATTACTGGATGCAGTGAGTAAACACTTACTGTTTTTAACTACATTTGTATAAGTCTGGGTTCTCGGAAATAGTGACACTTAAAAACGAGAAATTGCCCGTATAAGGACCTTGATACTAGCTGTCTTCAGTTCAGCTCTTTTTTTTTTTTTTACTTTAATAGACTCCATGGCAAATACCTTGTATATAAGTAAGACAAGAAGAAAACTATTTTCCTCCTCAATAGTATGTAATATAAAACATCGCTTTCTAGTTAAAATAAGCATAGATGAGATCATGGAAAAGAATGCAAAATTTTTAAATTTTTGAAATAAAATTCTCATGAAGATGTTTCTTGCTGGTACTAAGAATATACTCCCCCTTCCCCTTCATGTCCCTGAAAACTCACTATTTTTCTGACATTAGAAATTCTTAAATGAACATGTTGGAGAAACTCTTACCTTGTAATAAATTAAATCATCTAGGTTGTCCTCTATCCCATCCTTAGGAACTGTGGAGAAATAAAGGATTGTTGAAAGTTACATGTGATGTTGGTGAAAATTGCACCATCTGTGGGCAGATACTAAAGAAGCAGACGAGAGCAGTGTTGAAAGCATGGACCTAGAACCTGCTGCCTGTTTACCTGGACAAATTAATTAAGCAATCTGGGCTTCAGTCTTCCTTATAAGTAAAAAGTATGATGTTGACATGTCCCAAAGGATTGTGTGGCTGTTAAATGAAATAATGTATGTTAAACTCATGGCAACAATTAGGCATTCAGTAGATGTTGATACAATATAATGCAGCTATTAAGACCACAGGCTTTGTAGTTATAAGCCTGAATTCAAATCACAAATCAGCCATGTAAATAGTAGCTCTGTGAGCTTAGCTAGATTATAACTTTTGTAGGAAACTTCATTTTCTTCCTTTCAAAAATATGAGTAGGATTACATATCTCTTTTGTGAGAATTAAAATTTAGTAGCAACATAATCAACTGTTATTTATTACAAGAATTAAAATATAGCATCTAAATTAATATAAACCATCATTTTAAATATTAAAGGAGAAAACTATTAATAGAAACAGAAAAGACATAAATTAAAATTCAACAATTATTCCTAGCTGTTAACAATTTTAAAGATTTAATTTAAGAAGAGCCTAGTTTAGGGTGGTTACCAAAAAACTGCCAAAGAACATCATATCTAATAATAAAACATTGATTCACTGTTCTGGAGGTCATGGCCAGCTCAATATAACAAGAAAAAGCAGTGCTGATAACTACCTGATGTGCACCAGTATAGCCAAGTGGATTGTTTGAAGTAATTTCTTCCTTTTGATTGGTTGATATCTGGTGAAATATGTTGCTAACATATCTGAACATGCCAGAGTACTCCATTATCTTATCCACACACACCCATATCCCCTGGCCAGCTCCCACCACATGCCCCTGACAGCAATGAGAGGAAACTTCTGCAGATGGCTAATGAGCATCACAGAAAGCTGACTCAACTCTGAGGAACTGAGAAATCACCCAAATGTGAACATTCACCACCACCCTAAGGAAAGCATTGGAAGGACTGATGATGAAGCTGAAGCTCCAATACTTTGGCCACCTGATACGAAGAGCCGACTCATTAGAAAAGCCCCTGATGCTGGGAAAGATTGAAGGCAGGAGGAGAAGAGAATGACAGAGGACAAGATGTTTGGATGGCATCACTGACTCAATGGACATGAGTTTGAGCAAGCTCTGGGAGTTGATGAGGGACAGGGAGCCTGGCGTGCTGCAGTCCATGGGGTCGCAAAGGGTCGAACACAACTGAGTGATTGAACAGCAAGGGAAAGTAAAAGGGAGGCTGTCAGCACATGGACTGGCTTTGCAGGATCAAGAGAAGGCATATAATCTTTACAAGTTCCCTCACAAAAGGAACCAGAAGTGTGGAGCAAGTGTATTCATAGAAAAGTTCTGAGAAACCTTAGAATCACTAATAAAACTGACCAAGTTAATTTTTTTCCCAAAGCCAGACTTCTTTACTGTGATGGCTTCTTTAAATGATAATACAGCGATGCAAGACATGAAGACAACCGAATGAACACAATTTTCCAGCAACTGACTCCAAAGAGATGGAGACCTAAAATTTAACCCGAGAAAGAATGAAAAGGAGTGAAGAAAACCTAACAAGAACCATGGTCTACCAGTAAGAAAAATAGTCTGCTTTATTGAGGCCTTCCCTGGTGGCTCAGACAGTAAAGCGTCTGTCTACAATGTGGGAGACCTGGGTTCGATCCGTGGGTCGGGAAGATCCCCTGGAGAAGGAAATGGCAATCCACTCCAGTACTGGAAAATCCCATGGACAGGGGAGCCTGGTAGGCTACGGTCCGTGGAGTCACAAAGAGTCAAACACGACTGAGCGACTTCACTTTCTTTCTTTCTCTTGAAGTACAAGTAGGAGAAGAAAGGGTCTCTTGAGAAAGTTTATTTAAGGAAATAATGCCTGAGAACTTCACAGTTATGGGAATTTGAAAAGAGTTTTGTGTACCCAAATTCATGTAACTCAAATTGCAATCCCAAATAATCTTAAAGACACAAAACATAATACAACTATTTAAAGTCAAAGACAAAGAAAAATTTTAAAGCAGATGAAGGAAAAAAAAGATCTTCACATACAAAAGACTGTTCCCCCCACCCCCAACAATAAGGCCATCAGTGCATTACTGTCAAACAAGAATACTATACCCAGCAAAGCTGTCCTTCAGAAATGAAGGTGAGATAAAGACTTTCCCAAATAAAACCCGAGGGAGTTCATCACATTATCCCTGTGTTATAAGAAGTGCTGCAAGGAGTTTTTTAAAGCTGAAATGAAAGAATGCTAATTAGTGACAAGAAAATAGAAAACTGTCTAATAATGTAATGAATGTTAATCACTTAAGTCTTGTATAAAACTTAAAGGACAAAAGTATCAGAAGTAACTACATTAGTCTATGATAAGAGACTATTATAAGTTGTTTTACATAAATTTCATAGTACCCAAGATGCAAACCGCCAAAATGGTACATACCAAAAGAGGAAGAAAAGATAAGGGAACTACGAAGTAGGCGGAATACACTAAAATCACTTTACCAAGTCCTTACCCATCAAGAATTACTTTAAATGTAAACATTATCAATCAGAAAGCATAGAGTGGCTGAATGGATTAAAAAAAAAAGACTTCAATATATGCTGGCTGCAAGATTGAAAGCTTTCCCTCTAAGATAAGGAATAAGATAAGACTGCTTACTGTCACCACTTTTTTCCAACATAGTGCTAGAAGTTGTAACCAAATAAATTAGGCAAGAAAAAGAAAGAAAAATGAATTCAGATCATAAAGGAGGAAGTAAAATTGTCTCTGTTGGCAGAAGATACAATCTCATATATAGAAAGTCCCAAGACTCTAAGAAAAGCCATTAGAACTAATAAAATCACTAAAGTTGGAGAATACAAGATGCATATGCAAAGATCTGTAGTTTTTCTATATACTAACAAGGAAGTATTTGAAAAAGAAATAAAGGAATCCTATTTACAATAGCATGAAAAACAATAAAAGACTTGGGAATAAATTTAATCAGGAAAATGAAAAGATCTGTATACCAAAACTATAAGAAACTGATGTAAGAAATTGAAGAAGGCACAAATAAATGGGGGGGGGGAGCAGTGGGGGGTGGAATCTCATGTTAATGGATTAGAAAAATTAATATTGTGAAAAATGTCTGTGTGGTACTTCCTTGCTGGTCCAGTGGTTAAGATTCCACCTGCCAATGGAGGGGACACAGATTTGATCCCTGGTCCAGGGACTAAGATCTCATTTGCCACAGGGCAGCTGAACTTGTGCGCCACAACTGCTAAAGCCCAGGCGCCCTAGAGCCCATGCTCCACCATAGGAGAAGCCACCATAACAAGAAGCCTGCTCACCACAAGTAGAGACAATTCCACGTGGCACAACAAAGAGCTTGTGCGCCACAATGAAGACCCAGTGCAGCCAAAAAAAAAATTCCATACTAACCAAAACCATCTGTAGATTAAATGCAATCCCTATGTAAAGCTATAGTAATCAAAAATAGTTTAGTGGGGGCATAAAAACAAACACACAAACAAGTGGAGTAAAATTGAGAGCCTAAAAATAATACATAAGAGTCAAGTAATATTTGACAAGAGGGCCAAGAATAGTCAAGAGGGATAAAGATAGTCTCTTCAAAAAGCAGTATTGGAGAAGTTGGATAATCACATTCAAAAGAATTAACTCAAAGTGGAATGACGATTTACATGTAAGGCCTGAAGATGTAAAACTTCCAGAAGAAAACAACAAGGGAAAGTTGCTTGACATTGCTCTTGATCATGATTTTTTTGGATATGACCAAAATTAAAAGCAACAAAAGCAATAATAAACAAGTCAGACTATATCCAACTTAAAGTCTTCTACGTAGCAAAAGGAACAAGCAACAAAATAAAAATGCAACTTATGGAATGGTAGAAAATATTTGCAAACCATATATCTAATTAGGGGTTAATATCCAAAAAATATAAGAAACTCTTGCCACTCAATAGCAAACAATAATAATAATAATCTGATTTTTTAAATGGGCAAATGTACCTAAAATTGATATTTTTAAGAGCACATGAAAAAGGCCAACAGGTTCTTGAAAAGATACATCATCATCATCATCAGGAAAATATAATCAGACTCACAATGAAATACCACCTCAGTCTGTTAAAATGGCTGTTATCAAAAGGATAGCAATTATTACCGAAGGTTAGCAAGGATGTGGAAAATAGAACCTTATACACTATTGATAATAATATAAATTGGTATAGATTGGTATAGGTATTATGGAAAGCAGTATGGAGATTCCTCAAAAAATTAAAAATGAACCTACTATATGATCTAGCAGTCCCACTTGTGCATATATAGTCAAAGGAACTGAAGCCAGTCTCTTAAAGAGATACCTGCACTCCTGAGTATATTGCAGTTTTATCCACAATAGCTAAGACACTTGCTGTTGTTCAGTTGCTAAGTCATGTCTGACTCTTTGCCACCCCATGAACTGCAACATGCCAGTCTTCCCTGTTACAATCTCCCAGAGTTTGCTCAGAATTATGTCATTGAGTTGGTGATGCTATCAAACCATCTCATCCTCTGCCACCCTCTTCTCCTTTTGCCTTCAGTCTTTCCCAACATCACAGTCTTCCAGTGTGTTGCCTCTTCACATCAGGTGGGGAGAGTTTTGGAGCTTAACCTTTAGCATCAAGAATCAGTCCTTCCAATGAATATTCAGGATTGATTTCCTTTAGGATTGTCTGGATTGACCTCCTTGCAGTCCAAGGGACTCTCGAGTCTTCACCACCACCACAGTTTGAAGGCATCAATTCTTGGTGCTCAGTTTTCTTTGTGGTACAATTCTCAAACATCCATACATGATTTCTGGAAAAACCATAGCTTTGACTATACAGACTTTTGTCAGCAAAGTGAAGTCTTTATTTTTTAATATGCTGTCTAGGTTTGTGATAACTTTCCTTCCAAGGAGAAAGCGCCTTTTAATTTAATGACTGCAATCACCTTCTGCAGTAATTTTGAAGCCCAAGAAAATAAAATTTGTCATTGTTTTCACTTTTTTCCCCATCTGTTTGCCATGAAGTGATAGAACCAGATGCCATGATGTTTTTGAATGTTGAGTTTTAAACCAGTTTTTTCATCCTCCTCTTTCACCTTCATCAAGAGGCTCTTTAGTTCCTCTTCACTTTCTGCCATTTCTTCACTTTCTGGTATCATCTGTATATCTGAGGTTGTTGATATTTCTCCCAGCAATCTTGATTCCAGCTTGTGATTCATCCAGCCCAGCATCTTGCATGATGTATTCTGCACAAAAGTTAAATAAGGTGGCAATATACAGCCTTGACATACTCCTTTCCCAGTTCTGAACCAGTCTGTTGTTCCATGTCCAGTTCTAACTGTTGCTGCTTGACCTGCACACAGGTTTCTCAGGAGACAAATAAGGTGGTGTGGTATTCCCATTTCTTGAAGAATTTCCCACAGTTTGTTGTGATCCACAGAGTCGTGGAAACAACCTAAACATCCATGAGCAGATTAGCGAATAAAGAAAATGTGTGGAAATGTGCAATGAATGTTACTCAACCTAGGATAAAAGGAAATCCTCGCATTTGTAACAGCATGTATAGAGGACATTCTGTGTGAAATAAGTCCGAGAGAGAACAACAAATACTTTGTGGTCTCATGTATGTGGAATCTAAAAATCAAATTTTTAGAACCAGAGAGTAGAATAGTGTTTGCCAGGGCCTGGGGGTTAAGGTAAATGGGAAGCTGTTGGTCGAAGAGTATAAACTTCAAGTTATAAGAGGAATAAGTTCTGGGATCTAATGTACAGTGTGATGGCTGAAGTTAACTATACTGTATTATATATTTAAAAGTTACTAAGAGATTAGGTCTTAAAGGTCCCCAACTTCCCCGCACATACACACACATAATGGTAAGTTTGTGAGATAAAGTGAAAGTGAAGTTGCTCAGTCGTGTCCGACTCTTTGCGACCCCATGGACACCAGGCTTCTCCATCTGTGGGGTTTTCTAGGCAGGAGTACTGGAGTGGGTTGCCATTTCCTTCTCCAGAGAATCTTCCCAACCCATGGATCGAACCCAGGTCTCCTGCATTATGAGATAATGAAGGTGTTAATTACCCTTATTGTGATAATCATTTCATAAAGAATATGTGTATTAAATCAACACTTGTTTGATTAAACCAGATACCATAAATTTGTACAATGTTGTGTGTCAATTATAGCTCAATAAAACTGACAACTTTTGAAAAGTCCCCTCAGTCACTGAGGAGAAAAAAGCAAAGAATTAAATGAGGGTTTTAATTGTTGTTGTTGCTCAGTCGCTCAGTCATGTCTGACTCTTTGACACCCCATGGACTGCAGCACGCCAGGCTTCCCTGTCCTTTACCATCTCCCAGAGCTTGCACAAACTCATGTCCATTGAGTCAGTCATGCCATCCAATCATCTCATCCTGTTTCATCCCTTTCTCCTCCTGCCTTCTATCTTTCCCAGCATTAAGGTCTTTTCTAGTGAGTCTTTTTATAAGGTATAGTAAATGTGTGATGTTGGTACAACTACATAGTAGAAAATATTAGCCCAGAAACTATTTTACATATATAGGAGTGTGTATGTGTGTATAACACATAGATGTACACATATACATATGTATATAGAGGGAATCTTGGTATTGTGACATAAATTACATATTCAGTAGTTGAGACAGAATGGACCCTTCAGTAAATGGGACTGGAACAATTATTTTTCCATATTAATCAATGAGTGGATGTATGTGTAAGTGAATTAAGTGATGAGATAAGACCACTATCTCACAAATTTGAAAATTGTGTGAAAATTAATTCTAGGATAAGTCCTGTATGTACAAAAGCAGAACTTTTACTAATTGGAAAAAATATAGTATATCTCCATGAGATTAGTTTGAAAATAATTTAGTATCTCAAAAGTGTGTATAACTAAGTAATATGATTGACCACATTGATGTGAAAAACAAAATTCTTTGAATAATAGCTTTGGTAAACAAAGGTATATGGTATGACTGAAAAGATATTTGCAACACATATAACCAGAAATCGGACTAGAAGAACCTGTTAGTTTTCCTACAAATCAGTAGGAAAAGGTCAACCTGTTAGGAAACTGAGTGAGTCATTAAAAATAAAAGAAATCCAGATGGCTGTTAAATATTTGGAAAGATGCTCAATGTCATTAATAATCAGATTTCTGTATATTTAAACATTAATAATCAGATTTCTGTAAATTTAAACAAGTTACCATTTTATTCCCAGACTGGTAAAAACTGAAATTGGAAAATACTATGTGTTTGAAAGCATATGGTGAAAGGAATCCCTCATACATTACTGGTGGAGTATTAATTGATACACTACTTTGTAGAGCAGTTTGGTGAGATCTGGTAAAGGAGAAGCTTTGCAAGGCCCGTTTGACGACACCCCCCCTCCCCGCCCCCGCCAGGATTCTATTTGTAGTTTCATACTTTGGAAAAACTCCTGTACCTAGGTGCAGTGAGATCTGTACAAGGATGTGTGTTGCATCCTCATTTTAACAGCAAAAGCCTGAAAATAACGTACATGTCAATAGATTATTGACATCAATAGGGAATAGCAATAGTAGAATGAACAAGTTGCAGCTTTGTTGTATAATAGAATACTATAGAGCAGTTCATTGCTTATTTATTTAAGAAACATTAATGAACTTTCAGCTATGTACTAAACACTTTGGTTACTGAGGACATGATGGTAACCAGCACGAAGTCTTTTAAATCGTCACTTAATTTTGGGCCATTATAATGAATGGAGGCAAGGAGTACATTCACTTTGTGGAGCCATCACACTTTATGCTTATAATTTATGCACTTTTCTATATGTATCATTAAATGAAGCATTTACTTTTTAATTTTAAAAATATTCATCTGTTTTGGGCTGCGCTGCATCCTCGTTGCTGTGTGGGTTTTCTCGGGTTTCAAAGAGTGGGGCTAGTGTTCCTCAGGGTGTGCAGGCTTCTCACTGCAGCGGCTTCTCTCTCCATGGAGCACGGGCCCCAGGGCTCTCAGGCTTCAGCTGTCGTGCTCAAGGACTGTAGAGCACAGGCTCAGTAGCCATGGTCCATGAGCTTAGTTGCCCTGCATAATACAGGGTTTTAGTTCCTGGACCAAGGATCGAACCCGTGCCCCCTGCCATGGCAGTCTGATTCTTAACCATTGGACCATCAAGGAAGTCCCCAGTTCAATGCTTTTTTATGTGTTTGCAGAGTTGCGTAACCATCACCACAAATGGTTTCGGATCTTTTCCATTACCCTTAAAAGAAACCTTGTACCCATTAGCAGTCACTCCCCTTTTTCCCCTACCCCTTCCATCCCCGGCAACCACTTATCTACTTTCTGTCTATATAAATTTGCCAGTTTTGGAAATTTGACATAAATGCAGTCATACAGTTTGTTGACCTTTGAGACTGGCTTCTTGCACTTAATATTGTCAAGGCCCATCCACATTGTAGCATGCATTAATATTCTGTCCTTTTTTGTTGCCAGATAATACTGCGTTCTATAGATATACCACATTTAATTTTGTTGATAAACATTTGAGTTGTTTTTACTTTGGGGCTATTATAAATAATGTTGGTATAAATATTCATGAGTAAGTTTTTGTGTGGCCATATGATTTCATTTTTAGGGGCATTTGTATGTAGGAATAGAATTGCTTAGTTGTATACTATATTCTAGATTTAACTCTTTGAGAAGCTGGCAAACTTTTCCAAATTGTCTGTACCACTTTACATTCCCACTAGCAACATACGAAGATTCCAATTTCTCCACATCCTTGTTAATTTCTGTCGGTAGATAGATACACAAACAAATGTAGATATCCTAGGTCGTGTGGAATGGAATTTTGTGATTTTAATTTGCATTTCTCTGATAAGTAATAGTATCAGATGTGTGTGTATGTATTGACTGTTCATATATATATTCTTTGAAGAAATGTCTATTCAAATCCTTTGTCCATTTTTAAGCTGGGTTATTTATTATTGTTGAATTGTAAATGTCCGTTATATATTCTGAATCTAAATCCTCTGGATCTAAATGCCTTATTAGTAGGACTTACAAGTATTATAATTTTTCCCATTCTTTACGTTGTCTTTTCACTTTGTTATTGGTGTCCTTTGAAGCATAAAATTTATTTTATTTTTTTTATGAAGTTCAGATTCTCTGTTTTTTCTCTGGTTGTTTGTGGATTTCGTGTCTTAATTCAAAATTATGGCTGAGGTCTTAGTTTTCATGGCTATCTTATGAATACAAGCCTTCCCAAAAGAGAAATTAGAAAATTATCTTTCCAGCCTCTCTGACAGCTTGGCACAGGCATATGGTCTAAGTTCTTCCAGTTCGAAGCACACATGCCAGATTTCGCATCAGAGTCTAGAGTGGTAAGAAAGAAAGGCACGATCAAGAATTCATTCCTTTAAGAGTATCAGGAGACACCTCCAGTTCTCAGATTTCAACAGTGGCAGGAATTAGCAGTAGTTCAGTTCCTCCTGTCCACAGTGCAAAGTACAGTGCTGTGCCCAGCAATTGCAAGCACAGTGTCTACACTGAAAGTTCCCTCTTGCCATCCTGAAATGAATCCATTTTGTGTGAGAAGAGTAACTGCAAGTCTGTTTACCATTACTTTAAATGAGGGGGAGAAAATCATATTTTAAACTCCCAATTCCTTAAACTATTATACTTAAACTATAAAGCACAGTAAAATGCATATATAAATGATAGACACGATGTAAAATATCCAAAACATCATAACAATTAATACGATTGTTAATATTTTGTTTTGCCTCCAATAGCATGTTACATTTTCCCTTTGTTTCCAGTCAGTGAATTTTTTGCAATATATATATGTGCTCTGACATTTTATGAGTTCTGTTTGGAGTGTAATTCAACTTGCATATCATTGTATTTAAAATGTACGGTTTGGATTATATATAAATTTTTCTGTGTATACATCAACTGAAAAGCTTGTAATTAAAGATAAGTTCGTTCTATAAAGTTTGGATTTTAAAAACCAAGAGACATTGTACTAGGAGAATGTCATCCATAGAAATGTTGTTCAGAGGCATGCCTGTTTTTATTGAGCACTTGTAACATGCCAGGTACCCTGCAAGGGATATGATTCTTGTCTACAGACCCCCCCTTTTTTTTTCTGGTTCTCATACCTCTTTTTTTTTTTTTTTTTTTACTTTATTTTACTTTACAATACTGTATTGGTTTTGCCATACATCAATATGAATCTGCCATGGGTGTACACGTGTTCCCAATCCTGAACCCCCCTCCCACCTCCCTCCCCATTTTAAATAAAACATGGTTGTGTTTTCTAACCCTGTCCTAAATACCCAAAAAGTTAGTATAGAGGGGGAAATAAGCAGAAATTCTTTTTTCTTTAACCAGATGGGCTTTCCTACTCCTCTCACTTTATGAAAAATTATAAAACATCTCATCAGATGAGTTCTGGATTCTAATCCTAGCTCTGTTTGGGTATAACCCTAGGCAAGTCACTTCCCTAGGTGACAATTTCTTTGTAATATGAGAAGTAGACTGAATTGGATCTCTAGGGTTCTGTCCAGCTCTAAAATTATCTGACATTTTGCTCCAAACACATATATGTAAGTCATATAAGCAGAAAATACTCAAATGAATGGAACACTTTTAGAGCTTCTCCCTTCTAGAATATTCAGAATTTCCGTCAATAGCTTGTATCCTGTAATTGCTTTCAGAAAAACCCCAATGTTCCCCTTGTTTAGGAATGTCCTGATCTCATAGGATAGGAAGACAGTGATCAAAAATTGTTTATCTATTTATTTTGTTAATTTAAAATATGTAACCAACAAGTATTAAGAAAAAGCGCATGAACCACAAAATTGATTATTAACTTTTCATCATATATGTTTCTAGGTGAAGGTCTGTAATAAGAAAAGGGCAATGAGAAGATAAATTTCACAGTGTTAATAGGCAAGTCCTCTCTGGAGTAGTTTTTTCTTTTTCCAAGCATTACTCTGCCACTAGTGAAGTCTCATTATTTCTAAGTGTCCTAATCAATAAGGTCATGAAAGATTGATGTCAGGAGCTGTCACTGTGTTTATGACAAGAAGCATATAGAGTCATTTATAGGAGTGGGCAGTAATTCTCCTGTTAACTTGTAAGTCAGGGAATCAGTAAGCCCATCTTACATGTCTTTTGGTGGTGAAGAGAATCTCAGTGGTGTCCATCACTGACTGAGGAGGAGGCCAATATTGTTAATTGAATTTCCCTAAAGAGAACAAAAACATACCATCATGTCAGGGGAAAGGGAAAAGTAGAAAATCCATACAAGTCTCTGATATGTATGAGTTGGTTGCATTGATTTTCCTCTGCTAATGGTATGGGATGGATACAGAATTGTCCTCAGAAAGTAAAAGGTTGATTACAACAGCTCTTTTCCACTTAAGACTTTTAGGAGCAAACTACCAATGTTTCAAATAAAGATACATGTATTTTATTATAATTTTGAAGTAAAACATTTTAGTTTTATTTTATTAAAGTAATGTGTATGGTAGAAAAAGTGTAACACTTAAACATTTTCTTATTTCTTATGAACATGCTTTTTAAGAACCACAGAGTTTTCTATCATATGAGAGTACTATAATTTTGTTGGTTAATCATCTGTTTTGGAGATCTTTAGGTTCACAAGCCTTTTGGAAAGAAAAACAATCTTTATTTCTATAACATGTTCATTGTTAAAAACAAAATTAACTAATATAGAAATAGAATAAGTGAAAGCTCCTTCCTCTTTCCCTCCTTGGCCCTCTTCTCAGATTTAACAGCTGTTAACAGTTAGGAAAATATCCTTCCGTATTTTTGGTTACTTCGTATTCTTATGCATATACATGCATACACATTTTTTCTAGTTGAAAAATCAAGCTATATGTATTGTTAGTCCTTTATTTTCAGATAGTAGCATATTATCAATATTATTCCACATGAGCACATCATCTACCTGATTCTCACCATTTTAATTAGCTGGGCTTGTTTTTCAATTGAAAAAAAATGGCAGCACATGGCTTTAGAAAAATTAAACCATTCAAAAGGGAATTCTATGTAAGGGAAATTTCTCTTTTACTTTACCCTGGAAATTCTTTTTAAAGACTGAATAGTATTCCATGGAATAGTTGTACCATTAACTTATTTAACCATTTCCCTATTGATAGACTTTTGTTTGGATTTGGGCGGGGGGGGGGTGGATTTCGCCTTTTCAAATAGTGCTTCAGTGTACATCCCTGTACATATGCCAACGTAGACCTGGGCTTATATTCCAGGATGCATGCCTGTGTGCTAAGTCACTTTAATCATGTCCAACTCTTTGAGAGCCTATGGACTGTAGCCATCCAGGCTCCTCTGTCCATGGGATTCTCTAGGCAAGAATACTAGAGTGGGTTGCCATGTCCTCCTCCAGGGGATCTTCCTGACCCAGGATAGATTTACTAGATATGGAACTGAAATTCTAATTTTTTAAAAAGCTAATTATATATACTTCAGACATGTTAGAACCTGTTAGGTTGGTACAAACGTAATTGCAGTTTCAGACCATGAACATGAAAGTGAAAGTCACTCAGTCCTGTCTGACTCTTTGTGACCATGGAATACAGTCCATGGAATTCTCCAGGCCGGAATACTGGAGTGGGCAGCCTTTCCCTTCTCCAGGGTTTCTTCCCAACTCAGGGATTGAACCCAGGTCTCCTGCATTGTAGGTAGATTCTTTACCAGCTGAACCACAAGGGAAGCCCTTTAGACCATGAATTTCATATAAATCTTTATAGCGAGGCTGAAACACATCTTTATTAATGAAAGTAGGAACTATTACATGTTTGCCAAAGGGAATAAGTTTGTTTATTCCTGAAGTGTAAAAAATCTACGCTTCCAGATTCAACGAACTCTTGGAAAGCATTTTCTGCCTCCTGCTTGTTGTGGAAGCGTTTTCCCTGCAAAAAGTTGTTGTCAAGATGCTTGAAGAAGTTGTATGCTCAAGATGCTCTTGATTGGTGAGAGGTCAGGTGAATCTGGTGGATGAGGCAGAACTTCATAGCCCAATTCATTCAACTTTCGAAGCGTGGATTGTGCAATGTGTGGTCGATGGGGCACTGTCATGGAGAAGAACTGGGCCGTTTCTGTTGACCAATGCCAACTGCAGGCATTGCAGTTTTCGGTGCACCTCATCCATTTGCTGAGCATACTTCTCAGATGTAATGGTTTTTGACAGGATTCAGAAAGCTCTAGTGGATCAGATCAGCAGCAGACCAACAAACCGTGACCATGGCTCTTTTTGTGGTGCAGGTCTGGCCTTGGGAAGTGCTTTGGAACTTCTTCTTGGTCCAACCACCAAGCTGGTCATCGCCAGTTGTCGTATACAATCCACTTTTTGTTGCACATGACAATCCGATTAAGAAATGGTTTGCTGTTGTTGCATAGAGTAAGAGAAGATGACACTGAAATGATGATTTTTTTTTTCAGTCGGCTCATGAGGCACCCACTTACTGAGGTTTTTTTACCTTTCTAGTTTGCTTCAAGTGCTAAAAGGCTGTAGAATGGTCAACATTGAGTTCTTCATAAATTCTTATGTAGTTATAAGAGGCTCAGCTTTGATGATTGCTCTCAATTGGTCATTCTCAACTTCCAGTGGCCGGCCATTATTGCTCCTCATCTTCAAGGCTCTCATCATGTTTGCAAAACTTCTTGAACCACCACTGCACTACACGTTCGTTAGCAGTTCCTGGGCCACATGCATTGTTGATATTGCAAGTTGTAGTCACTGATTTACAACCCATTTTTAACTCAAATAAAAAAATTACTTGAATTTTCTTTTTGTCTAACATTATTTCCCTAGTCTAAAGTAAATATAAAATAGACAGCAAGTAATAAATCATTAGCAAAAAGCAAAGTGAAAAATGCATGTTAAAATGGTGTATAACCACATTTATTTAAGAATGTATTCCAATATCAAATGGCAAATTTCAACAGTGTAAAACCTCAATTACTTTTGCAACACCCTTATATAACCTTCTTTGCCACAAGAAATATCAGTAACCTCACATATGCAGATAACACCACCCTTATGGCAGAAGGTAAGGAGGAACTAAAGAGCCTCTTGATGAACATGAAAGAGGAGAGTGAAAAGCTGGCTTAAAACTTAACATTAAAAAAACTAAGATCATGGCATCTGGTCTCATCACCTCATGGCAAGTAGATGGGGAAACAATGGAAATGGTGACAGACTTTATTTTCTTGGGCTCCAGAATCACTGCAGATGGTGACGCAGCCATGAAATTAAAAGACGCTTGCTCCTTTTAAGAAAAGTTGTGAAAAGCCTACATAGTATATTAAAAAGCAGATTCATTACTTTGCCAACAAAGGTCTGTCTAGTCAGAGCTGTGGTTTTTCCAGTAGTCATGTATGGATGTGAAAGTTGAACCATAAAGAAATATGAGCACCAAAGAATTGATGCCTTTGAATTGTGGTATTGGAGAAGACTCTTGAGAGTCCCTTGGATGGCAAGGAAATAAAACCAGTCAATTCTAAAGGAAATCAGTCCTGAATATTAATTGGAGGGACTGATGCTGAAGCTGAAGCTCCAATACTTTGCCACCTGATACAAAGAACTGACTCACTGGAAAAGACCCTGATGCTGGGAAAGATTGAGGACAAGGGGACAGAGGACGAGATGGTTAGATGGCATCACTGACTCAATGGACATGAGTTTGAGTAAGTTCCAGGAGCTGGTGATGGACAGGGAAGCCTGGCATGCTGCAGTCCATGGGGTCACAAAGAGCCAGACACGACTGAGTGACTGAAGAGCGACAGGCTGTCATAAAAACTCAGTTGGCAATATTTTAATCTTATAACTGTAAATGTTCTTTATTATAACCTTATAGTATATAATTATAAAATAATAGAATTTGGTTTGCAGTGCTATCTTATATAGAAGATAACTTCAAGTCTTCTGGAGAACTGGGCTGGACTTGCATAACTTTTCAGAAAGGTTGTACAGAGAAGTCATAACAATTATCTCCCATAGGATTGAAGAAATGGAAGAATGAGATTCATTCAATTTTATAGAAAATTAGAGTTATAAATTTTATTCCATACTCTTCCACTTAAAGTTATTGAAAAAACAGAAATTAAATTGATTTTAAAATTCAGCTCCAATTAAAAACTATCCTTTAAAGATAGTTCACCCTTTTTCTACTGGTTAAAACTGTCCTTTAGAGTAAAAGAAAATTTTACCCTTTTTCTACTGGTTTGTAGTTCTTTTCTCTCTCATATTACTTATTCTTGCCTCAAGTAAGTTGTGACAATACCTTTGGTGCATATTTTTTCAAGACTGATGACAACACTTATGACCTCCCAAAGCTGCTCCCTTGGTGACCACTAATGGTTTATCCAGTGTCAAACAAGATCTTTGTTTTCTTGATTTTAGATAAATTTGCAGGCCACTGCTTCACCAGTCATGAAGTCAGTTGTTTACATTTCAACAAAATGTTTGTCGTAACTTTCAAATACAGAGGAACTGTAGACAGACGGTGTTTATCACATTGTAGAGACTGTCAGAAATGGTTGGCCTCAACATAACTGAGTTGAGCTCAGTGTTTACATTTTCATCTGCAAACTGTCAGGCCTGCTCACTGGAGTGACCAACTGCAGCATAAGAAGATGAATAGCATAGCATTTCTTATACTACTTGCCATATATTGGTCTGAAATAGTCTTTTTCCAAAAAAGAAAAAAAAAAACCTGTATTTTACAGATGATGGCTAAAGGATGAGAAGAAGCCATTCCAGTATTAGGAATGTTCAGATTACTATTTTGTTTAATGACCCTCTTCCAAAAGTGAGATGTGGAAAGTCACATGTAGAATGTGTTTCCTATGGGGATATTTTTTTCCCTGTCATCTCCAAGTTCCATCAGAAAAATGTGCTGACAAGTAGACAGAGGAGGAGGTTTTAGAAAGGAGAAGTGGCCCTTTGCTTGCACTGTGGCCATGTCAACTATCACAGTCAATTAAAGCCTGTTTCTCAATTTTAGGCATTCATTCAGTCTTTCATTGAACAAGAATGGGGATGTATAAATAAATTTAATATTGTCTTAAGATATGTCCAGAGATCATATACATGTGTATAAATACTGACATACTGAATTTTTAACATTTCATTCCCGACTGACTGCATGCTGCTTCTTCCTCTGAAATACCTACTTTCTGAAGCCGTCTCCTACTCATTCTTCAAAACTAATTTCAGTAATCTCTACTTTCAGGAACCTTATCTCAGTCCATTGTTTAGCTTTAAAATCCTTACCAAGTTTTTTCATAGCTGCATAATAAAGTTTGTCATTTCTGCCTCATAATATGATTACCTATTTTCTTGTTTGTCTCCCCTACTAAAATCAAAAGCTTCTAAAAAGTAAGGGCTATTTTATTTAACCAATGTGGCACTAGGGAAAAGTGGAGTGTTTGGCATACAGTAGGTGCTCAATAAATGTTGAATTATTTAATTTGGACATCATATTTCTGCTTTAGAACTCTAGCATTCATGGCTCCCCTCACTGGTTCTTTCCTTCCTCCTTCTTGAAGGCCTTCATCCCTTGTTAAACAGAACAGCGTCTTCTGTATTGAGCCTGCACCATCTTTTCCTTCCTGCATTTCCTTGCTTCTGCAGTAGGCCCTCATTTCCTCTGCTTATCTGGGTCTGTTGTTTTCTTCAGGATCACATTCAAGATGCATTTCTTTTCGAAAACCTGTGATTAATTGATGCTATCCTCGATGCTTTCAAGAATACAGTGAGGAGTATAGGCCCTCAGATACTTAATGAAAAAGCAAATGAGTAAGATAAATCGAGGAATAGAAAGTCACCATTAGACTGCAGATTTAAAAGGGAAAAATATGGTAAACAAAAAAGGAAAAGAAGCGATGGGAAACACCTCAGTGGAGCTTGAGTGTTAGTCATATAGTCATTTTACTGCCAGTGTGATCATCTCTGTGGTGAGGGAAAGCAGTGCCACAGAAATGACAAGCCTCAGCTTCCTGCTCCAGGCGTGCCAATCCCGGATGCGTGTGCTGGGGAGTGACAAAACCTCTCAGCCTCAGCTTCCTTGCCTGTGAAACAGAAGTCTTAGGGTTCATCCAGCTCTCCAGTCTTGGACTCCTACAGATATCTGGAAGTAGCAGAACTGGTTTTGGGTGGAACTCTTCAGACTGATTAAAACTCAGTTAGCATATCTCTCTGGAACCATACTGTGGACGCTACTTCCCTGCTGAAAGGGTTGTACAGTCATGACAAGGGGAGTTTTAAGTTATTATGTGGCTCAAGAAGACAAACGTTCTAGGATTTCAAGAAAATTGTTACATCATTCAAAGAGAATTTAAATGTAATTTTTCCTCTAATTGCCTCATAGCACAATTATAGAAATGTAGAATATGAATTAGAAAGTTTTCGGCAAGCATAGTCAGAAGTGAAGTGAAGTCAGTCGTGTCCGACTCTTTGCGACCCCATGGACTGTAGCCAACCAAGCTCCTCCGTCCATGAGATTCTCCCGGCAAGAATACTGGAATGGGTTGCCATTTCCTTCTCCAGGGGATCTTCCCAATCCAGGCATCAAACCCAGATCTCCCGCATTGCAGGCAGACGCTTTAACCTCTGAGCCACCAGGGGCGTAGTCAGAAGGTAGTGGAACCTCAGAATGTACCATCTCTCCAATCCCATATTAATAGTAATAATGCTTATATTTGTAGACTGCATCTTGGTTTCCAAAGAATCTTTCTCATTTCATTCCTTATCCTCTTACAGTAGTTAGAGCAAAGCTAATGGGTCAGTAAGAGTTGGAATGAGCATAAGGAAACCAAGGGTACCATGGGGCTGGCAAGTGGAAGAAAACTTATGTTCTGTCTACTCCATCTTCGAGAAGATGTTTATTCTTACTAGGGGATGCTTTTGATTATCTGTGTTTCTCTACCATGCCCTGGTGCCAAAGAGACAAGGAATCTGCTGAGGAAAAGCACATGGACACCGTCCAGACATCCAGTTTATTGACTTCACTAAAGATTGGTAGATGGGCCACAAGCTCTCTGTGGGGTGCTGAAGACTTTCTTTACTCAGAGCAAAAGAAACTGGGAACGTAGAAGACATCTCTGGACAACATGATTAAATAAATGCAGACTAATAATACTTATTTGTGCCAGGTACACATATACTATTCTTCCCTGGTGGCTCAGTGGTAAAGAATCCACCTGCCATTACAGGAGACACAGGTTCTATCCCTGGGTCGGGAAGATCCCCTGGAGAAGGAAATGGCAACCCACTCCAGTATTCTTGCCTTGGAAATCCAATGGACAGAGGAGCCTGGAGGGCTACAGTCCATGGGTTGTGAAAGAGTCAGACACAACTTAGCAGCTGAACAACAACAAAACCAGTATAGTAACACACGTAATCCTCACAGCAGTCTTATTTATTATCCCCATTTTACAAATGAGGAAACTGAGGCACTTTTCCAAGGTCCCACAGTAAATAAGTGGTGAACCAGGAGTTGAAAACAAATAAATTACTGCCTGGATCCATGCTATTAATCACTACCATGTACTGAGTAAAGCTGATATATCTTTAAGTGAGGTGGTGACAGATTACAGTAGGTTGACATATGTAGGAATGAGAAATAAATGCATTTGGAAAGTATTCAAAAGATAGAATCAACATTGGCTATGAGGAGTATGGAAAGGAAAAGCTTAAGGTGAAGTGGATGATTCTGCCTTTTACTATCAAGTTTATAAGACAAACAAGAACAGATTCCACCTTGGACATGTACATGTGCTTGTGGTACATCCGTGTGGTGAAATCTAATGTGAAGTTAACTGTAAACACAAAGGGCTCAGAAGAGGCATCTAGGCTAAAGATAGAGGTTGAGTATCATCAGCCCTGGATACACTGAAAGAAATAGTAGAAAGGGATGATAATCTGTGAAGTAATGAAAGGACAGAGTAGAGGAGAAAAACCGGAAAAAATAATATTTACTGCAGAGTTTGGCAGACTAATGCCCATGGACCAAAGCTGGCCCACTGCCAGTTTTTTAATGGCCCACAAACTGCGAAGGCTTTTTGCATTTATTTATGATTGCATTTTATGTATTTCCCCGGTGGCTCAGACAGTAAAGCATCTGTCTACAATTCGGGAAACCCAGGTTCAATCCCTGGGTCAGGAAGATCCTCTGGAGAAGGAAATGGCAACCCAGTCCAGTACCCTTGCCTGGAAAATTGCATAGACAGAGGAGCATGGTAGGCTGAATTCCATGGGGTCGCAGAGTCGGACATGACTGAGTGACTTAACTTCACTATGATTGTATTATATGTGGGCCTTCCTGGTGGCTTAGTGGTAAAGAATCTGTCTAAACAGGAGATACGGGTCAGTCCCTGCGTGGGGAAGATCCCCTGGAGAAGGAAATGGCAACCTATTCCAATATTCTTGCCTGGGAAATCCCATGGACAGAGGACCCTGGTGGGCTGCAGTACAAGGAGTTGCAAAAGAATCAGACACAACTTGACAACTGAGCAACAGCATTTTATATTATAGTCTTATTTTTGCCTGTTGACCTGCAAAACTGAAAATATTACTGTCTGATCTGTTGAGAAAACTTTGCTAATCCCTTGAAGCAAAGGAAGACAAACCTTCGACGATGAAGATAAAGGTTAGAGAAGGTGATGGAGAAAATCAGAAGACTAAAGAATCATATAAGCTAAGAGGAAAGGCAGGTTTTTCAGATAGTCAGGGAAAAGTTGGAAATGTTGGCATAATAAGTTTATATACTGGCACCTCTACATAACAGTAATAAAAGATATTTTAAAACTAAGAGGATGAAACAGGTTGAAAGCAAAATTGGGATTTCTGTTGACCAGAAATGGAATGCATAGAAACCAGTGTATTAAAAAAGGCAGAAGTCACTATTCCATAGCGCTCTCAGTCCAGAGACCCTCGTGACCAGAAGGTGAGCTCCTGTGGGCTAAAAGGGGGTAAACACGCCATTCAAAGTCAGGTTCATAGCCTGAGGACAAACCTTGGGCCGGGTACTTTTCCACTCCTGAAAGGTGGTTGAAGAAAAAATGCTGCTGACTGCTGGGAGGAAGAGAACACACAGCCTCAAACCCAAGCCACCTGCCTGCTCAGTAACAGGTCTGCAGTATCTCCAGGACTGTCACTGGAGTTACAACCTCCGAATTGCCATTTAAGTGACCTTGGAACCATGGATGCCCAGGGGAAACAACTATGAAACTAGATAAGGGAGCATAAAGGGTTAGACATAATAAAACAAAGCTCCTATGCTTAAAAAACAAAATTACAGACATGAGTAAATAAAATGTTAGGAAAGATGGCTGTGAAACAGATTTTTTAATGGAGCAAGAGTTTATAACATATGAAACTAATTTTACAGACCTCTCTGAAAGAAATATTGAAAGAAATATATTTAGTATGCTCAAGGAGGTAAATGAAAGTACCCTTTTAAAATCAATAGGAAAGCATGGAAAAAATAAGCAGAAGTGAAATAGTAGGTAATATGAGAAAAAACTAAAAGAAATACAGGGAATAAGAATATAACTCTTGAAATGACTATAACTTAATAGAATAAAATATAAACTGAAATTAGACATGTGAAGAGTTAACCAGTAACTTGGGAGGTGGTAATAAGTAACATACCCCAAACACAGAAGAAAAACAACCATAGCATCTATTTGGAGTTCTGAAAGGAAAAAAATAGAAAAATAGAGTTAATATTTGACATTCAACACCTGAGAATTTTTAGGAATGGAAGAAAGGCATGAATTCACGTTATAGGGAGACACTAGATGATCAAAGAGAAGAAGAAAATATGTAAAACTACCAGAATAGAGACAGATTATCTGAAAAGTACAGTTAGACTGAAACTTCTTGTCAGCTATGAGGCATGCCAAAAGTCAACAGAATGGTGTCTTCAGATGTGTAATATCAGCCAAGAATTTTATGCCCAGTGAAACATGATTCAGGAATATAGGCAAATTGAAGACATTTTCAAACATTCAAAGGCAAATAAATAGAAGTAGTACAGGCTTTCACTAAAAGAACAGTTAAAAGATAGTTCAGCAGAAGGCGAGTTCAGAGAGAAGGCATGTGGTACATGAAAATGGTGAGCCTAGAAATTGTAAAAATGCATCAGCTTGCTTTTTTAACTATTTAACTATTTTAATTATTTAATTAAAATAGGCATCTGTTAAGGGATGCCTATATTTTAGGAGTGCATAGAAAATCTAACTTTACGAAAAAAATAAATTCTATCTTGCAGTCATGTATTAGCTTAATATTAATATGTACCAGTAATTATATTTAATTTTTCATAAATTAAGGGTCCTTTGATGGATTATTTGAATAGTCCAAGTCTCAGAAGATTTTTCCTTCATGTAAACCTAAGGTTTGCAGAAGCATTCATGGTTATTCTTGAGAACTTTCAATATTTGGTTGCAGTTCTTGTTTCATTCCAGAGATCATACTCTCATGTATTGGTAAGTCTCTGAATGAATGATAAAAATCTTCAGAAACTTAAAAGTTGTCTTCAGTTCAGTTCAGTTCAATTCAGTCTCTCAGTCGTGTCCGACTCTTTGCAACCCCATGAATCGCAGCACGCCAGGCCTCCCTGTCCATCACCAACTCCCGGAGTTCACTCAGACTCACGTCCATCAAGTCGGTGATGCCATCCAGCCATCTCATCCTCTGTCGCCCCCTTCTCCTCCTGCCCCCAATCCCTCCCAGCATCAGAGTCTTTTCCAATGAGGCAACTCTTCGCATGAGGTGGCCAAAGTACTGGAGTTTCAGCTTTAGCATCATTCCTTCCAAAGAAAACCCAGGGTTGATCTTCAGAATGGACTGGTTGGATCTCCTTGCCCTCCAAGGGACTCTCAAGAGTCTTCTCCAACACCACAGTTCAAAAGCATCAGTTCTTTGGCGCTCAGCTTTCTTCATAGTCCAACTCTCACATCCATATATGACCACTGGGAAAACCATAGCCTTGCCTAGATGGACTTTTGTTGGCAAAGTAATGTTTCTGCTTTTGAATATGCTATCTAGGTTGGTCATAACTTTCTTTCCAAGGAGTAAACATCTTTTAATTTCATGGCTGCAGTCACCATCTGCAGTGATTTTGGAGCCCAAGAAAATAAAGTCTGACACTGTTTCCCCATCTATTTGCCATGAAGTGACGGGACCAGATGCCATGATCTTAGTTTTCTGAATGTTGAGCTTTAAGCCAACTTTTTCACTCTCCACTTTCACTTTCATCAAGAGGCTTTTTAGTTCCTCTTCACTTTCTGCCATAAGGGTGGTGTCATCTGCATATCTGAGGTTATTAAATATCCCCAAAAGTACAGAATGAACATTTATAAGCAGAATGTGGGACTGTCCTAGTTTCCTATTTCTGAGCATCATAAAAATAATATGGTGGCAATAATAACTATGCCGTAGGATGTAAATAATAATAAGTGAAAATATTTTAAAATATTCACTTAGATATGTGGTGGTCTTGTTTCTAATGAAACCATTCATAAAAGTTTAGTAATCCAAGTGAAAATATCTTCCCAAGAACAAATGATCTCCCTCTTCTTTGAACTCTAAAACACTTTGTCTGCACCTCTCTTAGGACAAGTATCAATTTTTGCCTTGGCTTGCATTGACAGCTGCTTGTTCTTTTATTTCCTGTCACGCTAGTTTTTTCAAGGTCTCTACCATGGCTCTGTCTCTTCCACAAGGTAGATGAGAAGTCTATACACACAGCACACACATGTTACATGAGCAGTCACTTTGTGTATCTGAATTTTGTGGATTTTTTTTTTACTGTAACAACAAAGCATTTTATAGGAGTGTATTACTGCATGGTTTCTTAAAAAGCTATGAAAATTTTACAAATTGCTGGTAAAGTAAGTAAAGTTTCTATTTGAATATTTAGGCCGTTAATATAAGAAAAGTTTGTATAAAGTTAATTATGTTGATGTTTTGAAGGAACTTCACACCATAGATGTATAAGAGTTTTATTTAAGTTGCAACAGTCATTTCAGTCTTATGAGAGTCAGGAATTGATGGTATGTAGGAGGTAGCGATGGCACCCCACTCCAGTACCCTTGCCTGGAAAATCCCATGGACGGAGGAGCCTGGTAGGCTGCAGTCCATGGGGTCGCTAAGAGTCGGACATGACTGAGCGACTTCACTTTCACTTTTCACTTTCATGCATTGGAGAAGGAAATGGCAACCCACTCCAGTATTCTTGCTTGGAGAATCCCAGGGACGGGGGAGCCTGGTGGGCTGCTGTCTATGGGGTCGCACAGAGTCAAACACGACTGAAGCGACTTAGCAGCAGCAGCAGGAGGTAGCTAAGGTAGAAAAGGTTATTTATTTTACCCTGATCACACACAACAGTTGGGATTTTTGATAGTTGATTTATACATGCTTTTTTTTTTTACTAAGACACTAAAGTGGCAAGTATATCATCCTCTCCATAATATATGAGAACGTGCTGTAAATGTTATTTTTCATGTATAAAGCATGTACTTTCTTTTTAAAAAATAAGTAGCTATTTCTCTTCTGTGTTCTCAAAACCCTCTGATTATACTTCTGTTATAGCATTAACTGTGGAATTATAGTGATTTGTTTGTTTTCCTAACAGTATACTTCCCACCTCAGTACTGTCATTGGGTGCATGCCCCTAGATCAATAAGGAAACACAGCCTTAAATGACATGGAACTGTTTACTGAATGAATGAATAAGAGACTAACTGCAGTCTGTTGTGGTGTTGTTCGATCGCCCAGTAGTTTCTGACTCTTTCTGACCACACGGACTGCAGCACGCCAGGCCTCCCTGTCCCTCACCATCTCCCAGAGTTTGCCCAAGTTCATGTTCATTTCATCAGTGCTGCCATCCTCTGACGCCCTCCTCTCTTTCTGCCCTTGATCAGAACTGTAGTTTAATTCCCATGAAATACAATTGTGTATGGTTGCTTATGTTTTCTGAAGCATGGAGATTCTTAATCTCTTTGTTGATTATTAGTTGGTTCTATCAGATTCTTATAAAGGGTAATCAGTGAACATCCTGAAAAGCAGTAACTCAGAATTTCTGGCTTCTGTGAGAGAGAGAGAAAGAAAGAGATTGAGAGAGAAAAACATGTCTGTCCATACCAGAACTTTAGGATCAAATTTTTGTCTGATTCTAAGTTTTCCTCATTTATTGTGCAAATATATATTTCTGACCTATTAATTAAGACTTTCTCCAGTCCTGTCAACTCAGTCTGAGTCTTTTATAAAGCAGAAAATACTTCTATAAATGTTCTAATTTGAATTTTATATACCATGTTTACTTAAAGCAATGTGCTACTCTTAGTAAAGACAATGCTGCATGAGAATTAAGCTAACTGGCTATTCTGCAATTGCTGTAAATATTTCAAACCCAGTATTTCAGTAAATAGTGTGGTTTTTAATTAGACCATTTTGTTATCATTTTAAACAGCTTTATTAAGATACAGTTCCCATTGGATGGAATCACCCTTTCAACAATATAATTGGCTGTTTTTATATATTCGCAGAGTTGAGTATAATCTTTAGAACATTTTCATCACCCTGAAAAGAAACTTTAATCATCACTCTCTAATCTCCCCCATCCCCCTTAGCGTTTTGTTAACATTTTCACTGGAAGTTTCCTGTCTTAATATAATGATCAATGGTTCACACTGCCTATGTGTGTATTTCAACCATCTATTTCTCTATTCCAGGTTTTCACATCTTACTGCAAGCTATTAGTTTAATGAATTCCAGATTTAATAATTGAATATTATCATTTTATTCTTTCCTTTCAAGTAATAAAACTTAAAATTAGCATACTGCTTGAGGAGCAACTGTTGCTTTATTGACAGAGTTAAAATCACATTTAACTGACTCAATACCAGTGAATCAGTGCATAGTGATTAAATAGATATATCTCCACCAAATTGAAGTTGGAATAAGTCATACTGGGTGAATGTATCTCTTACAGTTTGGATTATGTGTATTCAATTCATACTTCTTGGCCTAAGTTGTTCTTTATCATAGATTTAGACAGGTACAAGAAAATTAAAGTCAGTCATAAAGCATCTTGAATTTTTCAGAATTGGAAACCCCATGTGGATGATCCAGGTACTGCATTTTGGACTCTTTGTTGACCATGATGGCAGCTCCATTTCTTCTAAGGGATTCCTGCCCACAGTAGTAGATATAATGGTCATCTGAGTTAAATTCACCCATTCCAGTCCATTTTAGTTCACTGATGCCTAAAATGTCGATGTTCATTCTTGCCATCTCCTGTTTGACCACTTCCGATTTGCCCTGATTCATGGACCTAACATTCCAGGTTCCTGTGCAGTATTGTTCTTCATGACGTTGGACTTTACTTCCATCACCAGTCACATCCACAGATGGGTATTGTTTTTCTCCACTGATCTCCAGTAACATGTTGGGCACCTACCGTCCTAGGGAGTTCATCTTTCAGTGTCCTATCTTTTTGCCTTTTCACACTGTTCATGTGGGTCTCATGGCAAGAGTACTGAAGTGGTTTGCCATTCCCTTCTCCAGTAGACCATGTTTTATCAGAACTCTCCACCATGACCTGTCCATCTTAGGTGGCCCTACGCAGCATGGCTCATGGTTTCATTGAGTTAGACAAGGCTGTGGCCCATGTGAGTAGATTGGTTAGTTTTCTGTGATTGTGGTTTTCATTCTGTCTGCCATCTCATGGAGAAGGATAAGAGGGTTATGGAAGCTTCCTGATGGGAGAGACTGACTGAGGGGGAAACTGGGTATTGTTCTGATGGGCAGGGCCATGCTCAGTAAATCTTTAATCCAATTATCTGTTGATGGGCAGGCCTGTGTTCCCTCCCTATTGTTTGACCTGAGGCCAGACTATGGTGAGGTAATGAAGATAATGGTGACCTCCTTCAAAAGGTCCCATGCGCACACTGCTGCACTCAGTGTCCCCAACCCTGCAGCAGGCCACCACAGACCCACGCCTCCCCTGAAGACTCCTGGACACTCACAGGAAAGTCTGGGTCAGTCTCTTGTGGGGTCACTGCAGAACGATTTCTGTTCTTTTCCAAGGCAAACCATTCAATATTACAGTAATCCAAGTCTGTGCCCGACCAGTAATGCTGAAGAAGCTGAAGTTGAACGGTTCTATGAAGACTTACAAGACTTTCTATAACTAACACCCAAACAAGATGTCCTTTTCATTATAGGGGACTAGAATGCAAAAGTAAGAAGTCAGGAGATACCTGGAGTAATAGACAAATTTGGCCTTGGAATACAAAACGAAGCAGGTCAAAGGCTGACAGAGTTTTGCCAGGAGAATGCACTGGTCATAGCAAACACCTTCTTCCAATGACACAAGAGAATACTCTACACAGGGACATCACCAGATGGTCAATACCGAAACCAGATTGATTATATTTTTTGCAGCCAAAGATGAAGAAGCTCTATATGGTCAGTAAAAACAAGACCAGGAGCTGGACAATAATAAAGGCTGGGCATTTTTTAGACTCAATGCTTTTGAACTGTGGTGTTGGAGAATATTCTTGAGAGAGTCCCTTGGACTACAAGGAGATTCAACCAGTCTATCCTAAAGGAAATCAGTCCTGAATATTCACTGGAAGGACTGATGCTGAAGCTGAAACTCCAGTACTTTGGCCACCTGATGCAAAGAACTGACTCATTGGAAAAAACCCTGATGCTGGGAAAGATTGAAGGCAAGAGGAGAAGGGGATGACAGGATGAGATGGTCGGATGGCATTACCAACTCGATGGACATGAGTGTGAGTAAGCTCCAGGAGTTGGTGAAGGACAGGGAAGCCTGGCGTGCTGCAGTCCATGGGGCAAAGAGTCAAACACGAGTCAGACACGACTGAGCGACTGGACTGAACTGATGTGGATGATAAGCTATGTTGTATATTAATAGTCTGTTTTGATTAATACAAGTGTTATATAAATCACTCATCAGAAACACATGAAATGATCTTTTTAGTTGTGTCATTTACACTAAGTTCTTGCTAGCACAGAGCATTTCTGAATGAAAATCTCTGCAGAGAAGCAGTAAAATGCATAATGTACTAATGAATAGTGCATTAACAGCCTTATAGTCAAGATCACTGATAAACAAATTTGTAGCCTACTGTCTGGGACACATTAGGTTGCTGACTCCATTTGATAGAGGACCTTTTGGACTTGTCTACTGTCTGTGTCTCAAGTGCCATAGAAAAAAAATTTAATAAATTCCTTATCTAATTTAAATGAGGATTTAGGTAAATTCATGATGAGTCTATGCTACTTCTTTCATGTCTTTGTATATGCTTTGTGTAACTTTTTTGTATCCTTTGTATACACTTTGCATAAGTTGTATCACATATATATTCCTGTTCCTCACTGTAACATTAGGAACAGGAATGGATTACTAAAGTACATCTATGAAGGCTTGACTTCTCATCACTTCAATTGGTAAAGTTACTTTTATATTTTGGTTTACTTAAAGCAATAAATTTAAGTTTGAGTAAAGCATTCACCAGTAAGAATTAAGTAGTACTTTGTGATCTTACTTTCACTGAGTTTATAATCCTTACATATTTTTTAATAGAAGCTGATTATACCACTAGAATGCTAGACTGTAAACTACATTAAAGGATGGGCATGTCTGTTTTATCTGTCCACGGCACCTAATGTAAGAACATAATGGTTTCTTTTAAATGTTTGTTGAATAAATGAATGAAAATGTCAAGCAACAGTGGGCAGCAAGAAAGTACTCTGCAGTTAAGAAAGTAGTAACTACTCTAGGTATTTCTAAAAGAGATGTGTTTAAAACAAAGATTTCACCATAAAAACTATTGGACAAATTGGAGGAGCAAAAGAAGAGGGTGATGGTACCCAGAGAGTTGTAACTTGAGGAAGCTATTCCTGTCTACCTCAATGCCAGCCAGAGCTGGAGGAGTAAAAGATGGGAATGTAGAGTTGCCTAGAACCTGTCAATCCATAGCAGCCCCTAGCATTGCTGGATCTCTGCCTCTGCCTTTTCAAAAGTGACATTTCTGATAAATAATAATGTAATACATTGTATGTATATACTGAATAATGCAAATTCAAGTTCTGATGTAAGGTTTATTTGACATAGCGATCTGTATAGAATGTGATTCTTGTGCTGCCTGGGCATTTTGGTATTTCATTTGCTTAGAGACTACAGTCTTTTGATTTATTCCTTTGTAAATTGGGAGGTGTTTTATTAGCATCAACACAGTAATGTACATTTATTTAAGTACCTACTCAGTGCTAGGCACTGTGTTAAGTATTAGTATAAAAATTAATTTTTAAAGTACAACTTGTAATATATAAGTATACCTGACATAACACTCGTATTTTCATGTAAATATATTCAGACCATGTATGTACTCAATGGTTTAGACCTGCCATTTTACTTTAAATGGCACTAGTCTTTCGTCTCAAGTTGTACTATTCTTGAAGAAAAAGGCAGGATGACATAACTGTGTATCTGATGCAGTCTACTGACTGTTAGGCAGTGCCACTCAGAGGCCATCTGAAATATGATAAGTGTATTTCTCAGCAGACTAGAGAAAAGATGACTTGACAGAAACAGATTTACTTAATATAATGCACATTCTGAGAAGACATAATCATGTCTGTGAGTATGCGGTAGCTTACAAAGGTTAAATATATACTGCTTTCTGAGATTATAGATATGCTTACTTACTAGGGCTTAGAAAACATGAACATAAGATCATACAAAAATCTTACATTCTCATCTCTTCTTTGAACTGTTCTATGTTCAAACTGTTCTAAATTGGCACCTATATGATGATGGCACAGGAATCCTTGTAAGTTCAAATTAAGGAAAAAGAAAAATAGGCTTTTTTATTCAGAGGCATGGCAACCAATATATGATATCCATTGGAAGAAAAATTACCTTTCCTAGAAAAAGCAGTATATCTTCATTTCTTCCTTCCCCTCCTCCTTCATATTTTACTCCTTTTTCTTTTGCATGAAATTAATGTTATTGAACAAAGATGGCTGATTAATGATAAATGCAGTTTAAAAAAAAATCTGTCCAGCTTTCAGTCCTCTGTACAAATACCCGATTGATGCCACTGTTCCATTTAGCAGGACTGTGTGTTAAAAGTTAAAATGGTGTTTGAAAGTGTTTTTCACTTGGCATTATGAAAAGGAGGCACAAGACCTCTCCTGCCTTGCATGAACCCTGCGTCCTGTGACTGCCACATATTCATTACCTTGAAAATCATTACATTCTTTTTATGCCTCCTTTACTCAGTTGATAGACTCTAAGCTTTTCTGTAGGGTGTGCTAGACCAGTTTGTGTCCTTTCTGCTTCATATGTAGAAGATGATTGGTAAATTGATTCTTCTTTCTCCCACTTCCAATCAGTAGCCAAGGCTGTTGTTGGTTTTACTTGTGAATAAAGGTTTTAGCCAGCCATCTTACCTCTCTGTTTGAACTGTCACTGATGGTGTTGACTCCCGAATCATTTCTCTTACCTTTTTTTTTTTTTTCCTTAACCCACTCCAGTCTAGCCACGATATAGATTCTAGCATGTGCTTTCAAAAGTGGAGGAGGTGGGGGTGGAAAGTGTGTCTGTCACTCTGCTTTAAAACCGTTTGGCAGCTCTCTGTTGCTTTAGAATAAGATTTAGATTCTCTGTCTTTGAATACAAGGTCCTCTGAAAAGTTTGTTCTCTCCCTACGCCTCAGACATCATCTCTCCACATTTCCCCATCACATCACACTCTCCACCGTTTTCAGCAGCTTATTCTCCCTTGAGGAGGCCTCCTACCCTCTAATTTCCAAACACCTGCTCCCCTAGAACACCTCACTGTCTCCCATCCAGTGCGTTTGCCTCCCTCAACCACACACACACACAGCCACCCCCACCCTGTAATCAGATGCTTCTGCCTGGATGACTTCTTTTGAGGCTCACCTCTGGTATCGCCTCCCTGTCATCCTGATCTTCACGCAAGCAGGCTATGTACTTAACTGTGTAAGCCCCAGGTGTACCCTGTACCTCCATCCCACTGTTTAGTTGCTGAGTTGTGTCTGGCTCTGTGCGACCTCCTTGACTGTAGCCCGCCAGGCTCCACTGTCTGTGGAATGGCAAGAATACTGGAATGGATTCCTATTTCCTTCTCCAGGAATCTTCCCAACCCAGGGATGGAGCCTGCGTCTTTTGCATTGGCAGGCGGATCCTTTAACACTGACCCCAGGGAAGCCCCATACCTCCACCATACACAAGACTCACCACCCTCTGTCACATTCATCTGTTTCTGAGTCTTTCTCAGTAGAATGTGAGGTCCTTGAAGATAGGTCCTGATCCTCTGGGCTTCTGTATTTCTGCCATTTAGCAAACATGCAGATAGCTGACAGGCAATAATTGTTTGTTCAAATAAACTGAATAGTTTGTTGGCTTTTCTTCTCATACATTCCTTGCCTTAAGGCAAGCAGATGCCTGGACATTCAAGAAATGCTTGTCAGGGCCAAATAGCTTACTTTACAGAAGTGGCCAATTTGGCAGATTTGGTAATACCAGGAAAGAGTTCTGGGAATTACATCGCAAAGTCAGTCTATTCGGAGGGAAAAATTGGTGTTATCTTGAAGCGTTGCAACAATGACTTGCCTTTGCATTCATTTATATATCCCAGTTTTATTTCAACTAAGGATGAAAGGAAGCTGGAGAATATTTTTTATCTTAAAAAAGCCTATATATAATTTACATCATTTACTTCTCGAATACAAATCCAAAGTACAGACATTAGTTATTAGTTAAGTTTGATTCTTTGCTATCCTTCAATTTGGTCTTCTAAAGCACCAACTACAGTTCCTTGTATATTCTGGGTATCAGATAGATTGTTTGTCAAATTGATATAACAAGCTTGTTCGTATATGTACCCAAGAAAATAAATTGTAAAATATACTATAAAAAGCTAGTAAAGTTATAAAGCACATAACATTTGCCAGACTACCCAAAATGGCACTTTAAATAAGGGAACATTTTCAAGTTGCCTCTTAAGCCAAAATTCTTAGTTTCTATAGTTCTTTTCTGCCTCTTACCATTTACTCTTAGCTTCTTGAGTAATGGCTTTTGTTCAAAGCTTCAGTAGCCTTATTCTCAAGGACAATATAGAGCCATTCCTTACCTGGAAGTGTATAGTTTATTATGTCTAATGCTATCTTCCTGTCTAGGGAAACCTCCTAGCACTAATCTGTATCGTTGCACTCACCTTACAGACATTTTAGTTCAGTGAAACAGTTTTGTTTTTCAGTGCACAGTATGCAGAGAAGTAATATGGTGTGATGGTTAAAGCTCAAGATTCTAAAATTAGACCTACCTGAATATGATCCTAAATCAGCCCTTACTAGTTATATAATCTTAAAGAAGTTACTTATCTTCTCTGAGATTTCATTTCTCCATGTAAATAGGGATGGTGATTGTATTAACCTCATTATATGAGGCACTGCTTGCAAGGCAGCACTTAGGAGAGTGCCCAGTGCATGTGTGTACACACTTTAAAATGTTAGTGAATTTTTCATGTGCCAAGCACAAGGAAAATAGCAGTAATTAAAGACAGATACAGGCCCTGCCCGTATAGGCAGTTGAACAGTTAATTATTTTTATAAAAGAGTGTGATGAGTTTTTTTAGGACGTATTAAGGAAATACCGAGTTGTTTGTGGAAATAGTCAGAAGACTATAGCCTTGAGGCTCTTTGGAGGTGAGAAGGTAGACTCAGATAAAATAAAGATATTTATGAGAGAAATCATACGTTAGTGAAATTTTGAGATACCAGAAAGACTCTAGGGTATGTCCTTTCAAGAACTTTAAGGATCTGCTTTTATGGGTACTGGGATTTCCCGAGTGGCTCAGTGGTAAATAACTTGCCTGCCAATGCAGGAGACTCAAGAGACACTGGTTCGATCCCTGGGTCGGGAAGATCCCTTGGAGTAAGGATATGGCAACTCACTCCAGTATTCTTGGCTGGGAAATCCCATGGGCAGAGGGGTTGCAAAGAGTCAGACACAACTGAGCACACACACACGTGCATGTTATGGGTGTTTAGCATTGAATGAACTGGAAGTGAAATGTGAAGGCTGGAAAAAGCATAAACCCTCAGCAGGTAGGAACTAATATTTGTTTGATGACATTATATTAGGTAATTAGCTTAAGCAGGGATAATATAAAGAAGATAATGACAATTACTAACATTTATGCAGATCAATTTATTTAATTCTCTTAATAATCTTTCAAGGTAGGAATTATGTGGCTTCATTTGTAAGAACATGGAGGTATGGAGAGGATAAGTAACTTGTCTGATGTTATGCTTCATAAGTGAAAGAACTGGGATTCAAACCACGGCAGCATTAATCTATAGGCCATGCTAATAGTTTCTAAATGGTAAATATGACATGGTTTGCATCTAATTCATATACTATAAAATTCAAAGTATACAGTTCAGTGGGTTTTAGTATATTAACGAGGTTGTACAGTCATCACCATTGTCTAATTCCATAACGTCATCACTCCCATACCCCGTTTTCCCCTCCCCCAGCCCCTGGCAATAACTAACCTACTTTCATCTCTATGGATTTGCCTATATAATTAATTTTTTGCCGTGACTTTATATCGAGGCCTTGTTAAACTCGCTTATTATTTTTTTAGAGCTTTTTTGTACACTCATCTGGATTTTCTACATAAATGTTCAAGTTGTCTGAGAAACGGAATATACAAATAGACAATAGCCAACCCATCTGTAGCAGTGACCCACAACCCCTGAAGCTGTCAACCCAGAATGGTCAGAAGTTGATCAGTGACTGCCAGCTTCACTGGTTTTTGATCCTGCTTCTTGCTCAAGACCAGCCAGACAAAGATGAGTGTGCTCCTTAAGCCACCAATAAGATGCCCCCTTGTAGTTAACCTGCCTCTGGCTTCCCATGCCAACAGCCTCCAAACACTACATACTTGAAGCCATCTCTTTTCTTCTTTATAAAGCTTTCCCATCCCTCTGTCTGACTTTGAGTACAAGTCAGTGGTTGTACTGACTGTCTGTTGTAGCAAACTCTGAATGAATAACCTCTGTTCTTTAAAAGTTAGTCACACAGTCATGTCCCGACTCTTTGTGACCCCACAGACTGTAGTCTGCCCAACTCCTCTGTTCATGGAATTCCCCAGGCAAGAGTGCTAGAATGGGTGGCCATTTCCTTCTCCAGGGGATCTTTCCGACCCAGGGATTGAACCCCAGTCTCCTGCATTTTAAGCAGATTCTTTACCAGCTGCGCCACTAGAGAAGCCCTAGTTCCTTAAAAAGCAAACACACACTGTTTGTGCTGCAAGGAACTCACATCTGAAATATCATTTCTGCCCATCTTTCTCAAAGCCCTCTCCCTGTCCCTGCTGAAAAAGCCTCCTAGGTTGTACGCCTTTTAATGTTTACACATGAATGTCTCCGGAAGTATCGACTTATTTTAGGATCTTTACATTTCTTTTTTAACTGATGACTTTACTTTTCCATAATGGGAGGACATGGACTTGGTTGCTGACCTAAAACTAAAACACACCTCACACTAAAGGCTGTGTAAATATAAGTTGATCACCAAATTTCTCTTTAGATGAAATTGAGTATTCCTTGTAAAAAGAGATACATATATGCCTTTTTATAAAGAAATAGCATTCTGTAATGGTCTGGTGTTCTCCAGACTTAATGAATACTCTGAGTTTTGTTTGCCTTGAATAAGCAGACTTTTAAACATCTTAGTTCACCTTTAGAAAAGGTCTTCTCTTATTCATGCTAGCTAAAAGTGGTAGCTCAGAGCATCTCTAGTGTAACAATTGAGTGGGGCAGCATTAACCCTTCAGTAAACATGATCATACTTGCTTTAGCAAAGTCAAGAAGACCAGATACTCTGAAAAAGTCTTTCACACTGTTCTCTACATAAGAACATCTTGTTTGCAACATCTTAATGGGGAATAGAAGCTCTGTGTAGTAAAGCAGTTTTCATTTCATTTAACTAAAGTATGAAAAGAAAAAGTGAAAGTCACTCAGTCATGTCCAACTCTTTGCAACCCCATGAACTGGTCCATGGAATTCCAGGCCAGAATACTGGAGTGGTTAGCCATTCCCTTCTCCAAGGGATCTTCCCAACCCAGGGATCAAACTCAGGTCTCCCACATTGCAGGCGGATACTTTACCAGCTGAGCCACCAGGGAAGCCCACAAATACTGGAGTGGGTAGCCTATCCTTTCTCCAGCAGATCTTCCTGACCCAGGAATCGAACTGGGGTCTCCTGCATTGCAGGCAGATTCTTTACCAGTTGAGCTACTCGGGAAGCTAACTGAAGTATAAATTAATACAGTCATCTTGAAGTTCAAAATCTGAAAAGCTGCTCATTTTTGCCTTCTTCCTTGCCATGTTTTAGTCTCTTTAGTAACAGATTTAGCAGTGATTTTATCTCATCTATTTTCCCTCTATACTTTAGATGCTAGAGAACCAGGAGGGGCTGAACCAGAGTGCAGACTCCAGATAATCCATCTGGGAAATGGATTGCCTGTGATCACTAGCTATTTACCCCCTTTCATTTCCTTCGGACTAAATTAAGCAGGCACAGTGCTTCCTAGCAGGATCATTTCTAAAATCAACTGTGCCTGACTTTCCTAGTACCCTATCGCAAGGTTGTGTGGTGTTTTTTTTTATTTGAAGAATAATTGCTTTACAGAATTTTGTTGTTTTCTGTCTGCAAGTTTTTTAACCTTGCTACTTCTTGGGGAAGAAATCTTGCAATAAATATCCTATCCTGGGCACAGGTAGAGAAGGCATGCTTTGAAGACTCTGAAGCAGTATCATGTCCTTGCTGGATTTCACTGATAATCAGAAAGGAAAGAGTTTTGAAAGCCGGCCCTCTGCCATAAAAAGTACTGAAGGCCAGTTGGGACTGGAGCTGCAGGGGGAGCCCATCCTGGGCCACCTGGGGTCTCTTCTAGCCCTGGTCCCACATTCCCTTCCTCCTCACCCAGGGCCTGCTGCCCTCCTGCTGTGTGCACATTTCTTCCCATTTCCTGACAGTCTCAAGAACTTCGCCACCAGATAAAGTACTACTCGTATTTCAGTCCCTCAGAATCTAGTTAGCTCTCATTTCCCTTTTTATTTACTTGTGATAGTCAAACTTGGCATTCCTTTACATTTTCTGAGTCTGGATTATTTCAAGAATTAAAAAAAATGTGTTTAGTTGCTAGTGAATGTTAATATAAGAGCTCAGGATTCCCTCTGTAATGCTAAAAGTAACTTCACCATGTCTTCACAATAACATGGAGCTCAATGCAACGTGGGTTTCCAGATTTGATCCTGGAACAGGAAAAGGGCATCAATAGAAAAACTAGTGGAACTCCAAATGAGGTTGTAGTTTAGTTAATAGTTTAGTGTAATTTCTTACACTATAAGTTTTGAAAAGTGTGCCATGATATTAATATGAGGGAAGGCTCAACTAAAGTATGTAGGGACTCTCTACTGTCCTTGCAACTCTTTAATCTAAAACTATTTCAAAATAAAATATTCTTTGAAATTTTAAAATAGCATCAAGTCCAAGGTGTTACAGAACTGGGATGTTTAGTGCTAAGTGTGCCGAAAGTCCAGCACATTCCTGTAGTCACACACTAGATTTTCCCACAGCTTTCTTGATGTAGATACATTGCACCCTTGGAAGTCAGATAAACCTCAGCTCGATCCCTGGCTCTGCCACTTGCTAGCTGTAAAAATTTAAGCAAGTAACTGATTCCTCTATTTCATTAATGGGATGATGATTCAGACCTCATCATCATCACATTATACAGGGATGTTTTGAGGGCTTAGATAAGATAACAGCCTACCGCCTGCCACATGGTAAGCCCTTGAATTTGTCACTTTCAGCCCTCCACATTGGCACTTTGAGAAAATTGCTCTCCCCCTCCCTTCTTTAGGACATAGAGGGCCTGGGTCATTACTTTCCTTGAGAACTGAGGGGAGGGGATGAATGCCAGGTAGGGCAGGACATCAGCAAAGATATCAACAAAGGCCTTGCCATTGCCCTTCACATTCCTGGCTTTTCCTCTCTGGGCTTGTCCTCTTCAGGCAGGCCTAACCCCAGGGCTAGCCTTGCCTTATCAACCATAGTTTCTAGCTTACCTGTATCCTTGCCTTGCCTTTCCCAGGCACATGAATGTTTCTAAGCCTTTTTCTTTGTCATTGTGGATTCATGGGTTTTCTTTCCTCTTAAGAGAATTTCTGATGTTGAAGCCCAGAAACTAGACTGTATTTTTATACTCAGCAGGTATTTATGGAAAACCTATTTTTTGCTAGACCCTGTATAAACATCCCAACTGTCAAAGAGCTCACAGTCTACCTTGTGATTAAATAATCACTATGATCTACTTTATAATTAAATTTTAATAGAAAAATCAGTCAGGAAGTGCAAGTGTTACCATGGAGTGAGAACAGAGCCCTCTGGGAACACTCATCTCCATTTCCCTGCCATCTCAGTGAACAAGAGCCTCTGAGCTCTCAAGGTCCTGCTCCTTGGGAGCTGCTGGACTGAAGGAGTTTGTCCTTGTTACTAGCTCTTGTCTGTATCACTCACTTGTCCCAAACAGATTCTCCTTGGTCTCGTAGTCCTGAATTTCTTTTGCTTCCCAACTTTAAAGCATCAGAATGGATTAGATGCAAGAACAAGGGAAACAAGGAGCTGCTGTAGTTGGACTCTTCAGATTCTCCCAGAAAGCACTGGGTAGCCTGGAAGTTGGGAATGGTGGGAGAATAAAGGAGTTGCACAAGGAACCTCTTATGTAGGTCCTTGACTGAGTCCATTGTCTTTTAGTTAGATGGCATGATAACTCAGAAAACTGTTCACGTTGACCCCTGTTGTGTCCTGAAGACCTTGTCCTCTGTGTGCATACGGCTTTTTGTACATCCCCTCATCATAGTGCTTACTTCCCAGCATTGTATTGCATTGGTCTATGTTAGGTCTGTCCCTCACTGTGGCTATGAGTGCTGGGCCTGACCCAGGGCCTGCCACTTGGCAGCTTTGTGGAGTGTGAAGATGAGAGAAGATCAAAATAACTTTACTGTGAGTTTTGTTGGATTGCAATCATAAACTCTGTACACTAATCTTTGGTCATCCATCTCACAACGGTTTAAAGAGAAGGAATGAGAGCCCTCAGGCCTTGTGTCCTGCTTTCGTCCTTCAGTTCCTGAACCACCCCCTCTCACTCACCCTGCCCTCGCCTCAGTCAAACAGATCAACATGGCACAATTCAGCTCCCTCAGGGAGAGCCTTCCAAAGGGTCCATGTTCCAATTAGCATCACAAAGGAATGGTTCGTCTCATCTTGAGAAAGCTTTTCCAGCCTCTTTCAGCACCACTTACCTTATTACCCAGACCTTCAAACTGTGGCTTATGATTTTATACCACTTTTTGGCACCACAGACCCACAGATTTAGAATTTCCTTGTGATAATCTTTCAGGTGTGAGTGTCTATAGCTGAAAAGCTGAGCCAAACCTTTATGTAGATATAGGAATATGAAGAAGCCAACATTAGAAGGCTTAGGAGAGAAAAATCATACACAGTAGAAGGAGTCTCAGTTCATTATGCTTGCTTCTTTGAAGCTGACAGTAACCAGTGAAGATCGTAGTTGAGTAGAGATGATGTCCTTTAAGTGTTAGGAAACTTTTCCATATGGGAAAACAACCATAAAAAAATTCACCCCAGAATCGTTTTGTTTCTATAAATTGGGCTGCTAAGTTCTGAATTTGTGGACTTGCCAAAACCTACTTGTATTGTCTCTAAACAGGTTTTAAGGTACCACCAGATGCTGCAAACAAATCTAGCCTATCCTGCTAATGAACATGAAAACAGTTTTCCCCATCTGCTGCCTCTGTCTAAAAGGCTAGGAAGGCCTTCCTCTCTGATCACAAAGAACGTAATTACTGTCTATAGAGAAGTCAAGTACAAAGGCCACCAGCCTTTGCAGGCCACCAAAGATTAACAGCTGCCTCTCCTTTAATTGGGAGAGGTAATAACAGTTACTCTAGTCAATAATTGAATGGATTCCTAGGCCATGTAATTCAGATTGAAGCTGTCATTTTTTTGCTGGCCTTTAGCTAAGCTGGGTTATTAGAATGGAGCCTGTAAGCCTATTAGTCAGTTGTCAGTCTCACAGTGGGAGGGAGCAAAGGAAGGCAGAGCTATTAAGGTGTTATGTCAGGTATTGAATATACAAGTAAAGCCACAGGTTTCCACTTTAGAGGCATTTTTTTTTCTTGCTCAAATCAGAATGATGAAGCTCTTTATGAAAGTTCTGATTTCATAATTTCTGTCTGAATGCAGAGTATTTGAAAAAGGGGTGGAAGAAAAAAAGAAAAATACCTAGTTCACCTTTCTAGATGAGATGTTTTCAGTTGGTTAACGGACTTTGCTTGGTGTCTGTAGTATATGCATCCTGAGTTTGACCCCGACTGAGAATGCAGAGGGAGGAGAGCTTAGGCTTCATGTAGTGCATGAACACAGAAAACTCTGGGATAACGTCAAATGTGAGAAGGGCCTTGAGAGAAACACAAAGACAAAGACCTTTGACTTTAATTGAGGGGATTTGGAAAAATGTTATGAATGATTTGATCTGGGTCTTAAAGGATCGAGAGATTGCTGTTTGAACATTACAAGATGAGAAGGGGACAGGATGGATAGAGAGAATTTGTTGTTGTTCAGTCACTCAGTCGTGTCTGACTCTTTGTGACCCCATGGACCGCAGCACGCCAGGCTTCCCTATCCTTCAGTCTCTTGGAGTTTGCTCAAACTCATGTCCATTGAGTCGGTGATGCCATCCAACCATCTCATCCTCATTTTTAGTATATCTGCTTTTCTCTAGACACTGAGGCATAGAAACAAGTATATAACTGTATTTGAGGAGCATCCAGCCTCATTGTGGCATCCAGATGTATAGAGAGAGCAGTGTATAGGAAGTACCACATGATTGGCACAAGGAGCTGGTGTGGTGGGAATGGAGAGGAAGAGGAAGGCTCTCTGCATCCTTTAGTCTACTTGAATTATTGTGTGAAAATGATCTTCATTTTTCATTTGCATAGAGTGTTTTACGCCATATGCTTAAGAAGGTGTTTTTCCCCGTCGGTTTTAACATTTGGGGAACTCTTCATTGAGCCAGTGTGATTTTTCCCTTTCTGTCATAGGCTATCAGAGAAGTGCCTCGTCTACCTTATGTACAGAGAGAGAGAGAGCTGTTCATTTGCACTGCGTTAGGCAGTGAGATCCACTGGGAGATGTTCCTGCTTGTTGTGCTCACAGGCCTCTATGTTGTGGTAAACTGTCGTATCTCACAGGACATTTTTGCTGTTTGAGAGAAGGCTTTCTGTTTATTCATCCTTTTGTTCAGCTACTCACCCATCATGAATTTACCATTCGTTTTCTATGCCAACACTGGGGCTGCAGAGATAAGTCAGCTGCCACTCTTGAGCTTGCAAAAAGAGAAATGGAGTGCCGAGAAGAGCAGAGATGATGGCATGAATAGGAGTTAATGTGGGGCACGAGGGAGAACTTAGGGCACTGATCAGTATGTCCATTTAGTCATGCTCTGTGGAAGAGAATCCAAAAGTGGCTTGTTAGATCTGTAATCCAAAAGTGCATATAACCAGAACTGCCCTTGACTCTGGGGAGAAACTTGTGAGATTTTTTTTTTCCCCACAGTTGGTTTTGCTTTTTTGCTTTATTTCTTTGAAAAGTTGCAAATGACAAATTAGAACTTCAATTTTCAATAATACTTCAGTAAAAAATTTGGCTTTCAGTGTCCTTTATGTTCCAGAAATCAGCTTATTTTTTCCTGCTTAATGTCTATTAGAGCCAATGTCTTAAGTTTTTCGAGAGGTCACATCCATGTTGTTGGCATTGCATGAAAGACTTTGAGTTTATTTTGTTTTGTTTTTAAGGCATAGATGTGTACATTAAGATGGTCTGCTTTCCCTCAGTCCTTTCCCCTCACTTTTGCAGCGCTGACCCAGTTCCCTCCCCTTGTGGAAAGGTCTACAAGAACAGCAGCAGTGCTGTTTTGTTTCTCTGTGGACAGATTGCATCGATTGGTGCATCTGCTTGGCTTAAAGTATGACATACTTTGTTTTTGAGTTGAGAAGTATCAAAATATAGAGGCTTTGTATTGAAACAGAGTATGAGTGGAGAATGTATTTCCTTAATGGCTATTAAAGAGTCTCAAGGTGAACATGTCTTTCAGTCTTGAAATCCTAAATTTCATTGTTTGGTCTTTTCCATCCTGGTGGAAACTACTCCATTTGGCTACATGTAATAATAGGAATGGGAATTTTATCCTGGGCTCATACTAGAGCAATTAACTGCCTGTGTTTTCACAGTTAAAATTGTGTTAAAATACCTTTGTGAGTCTTCTTTTTCACAACTGTCATTCAGCAACCACTGATGATGCATTTGCAGAGTACATCCCCGTCTGCTAAGTGTTGGGGATGTGATGATAAAACAGACATAGTCCCCAACTGCAAGAAGCTCTAAGTTTAGTGGTATACAAAGAAGAAAAGCTAGAGGGTCATCCCTTCTGAGAAAGGATACCCCAAAAGCACAGAGGCCTGAAAGAGCACGGGCCATATGGGAAATTCGGTTGAGAGAGAGGTAGGAGCGTGGCATGGAAAGAGGCTGTTAGAAAGGGTTCAGATTCTAAAGAACTGTGTGAAAGAGTTTGGGCTTCATTCAGTACACAGTGAGGAGGAAATCGTTCACATGTTCTACCCCCAGAGTAGCGTGATCATGTTCACTCTTGATAATATTGTCTTCATTGCATATAAAGGCATCCATAGCAGGACTACTAAAAGAGTCCACAGGCCAGCACCAGGCTGCTGTCACTAGAACATGGTGAGATAGGTGCACAATTAAGAGGAATTTCATGACTTTCATCTAATATTTTAAAATGTGGGCTCAAATTTAGTATATCTTTTTTCCCTCATTTGTATACTATTTCACAAAAGTATTGGTCACAATGGAGTGAAAATCTTCAAAACAAAGAAACAAGCAAAACACCTGACTTGTGTTGGAGGGTTTGGGAAGCCCAGCCCTAGAGAATGGGGCTGCTGTGAGCCTGGATCCAGAGATACTAATTAGGAGGTTGCTGCAGGGAGACCAGGAGAGCCTGAACGGACATGGTAAGGTAGGCATGGACGGAGTGGCAAGAGTGAAGAGCTGTAGCAGGAGAGGAGCAGTCAGAACTGGAGCCCGAATCACTGGGAAAGCTGGCACAGAGTCTAGAAAGGCAGATGTTCTGTTAAGAGTCTGCTGAAAGTCGGCCTCTTGCTCTGTGCGGTGTTTTTGTTTTTTTTTTTTTTAATTTAAATGTATTTATTTTAATTGGAGGCTAATTACTTTACAGTATTGTATTGGTTTTGCCATACATCAGCATGAATCCGCCACGGGTGTACACATGTTCCCCATCCCGAACCCCCAGGATTACTTGCTTATGCATGTGTTGGCTGTGGTGGGCCTTGGGCTACATATGGGCTTCCTCTGGCTGTGGAGAGACTGGGCTGCTCTCTCGCTGCAGTGCACAGGCTCCTCATCGTGGTGGGCTCTCTTGTCGTGGAGCGCGGGTTCTAGGGTGCACGAGCTTCAGTAGATGCGGCTCGCGGGCTCCGGAGTACTGGCTCAGTAGTGGTGGCAACAGGCTTAGTTGTTCCTCCGCATGTGGGGTCTTCCCAGAACAGGAATAGAACGTGTGTCCCTTGCATTGCAAGGCAAATTCTTAACCACTGGACCACTAAGGAAGCATTATTATCAGCTTCTCATCCCTGTTTTACAGCGATGTTTCCCTTACTTTTAATATGATTATTTTAAAAATATTATTAAATATTTTATCTATAATTCCTACCTGGATATAGAAGAAAAGAGATGAACGTACATGTTGACTTCCCTTTCGTCACTCAGAGCCCCTCTGCTGTTTGCCCTGGGCTTCAGATGCTGCCCTGGGCCTGGCTCTGATAAACTGCTTGTAGGATAACTGATCACCACCTACTTAAATATTCATAGGTGCTAGATGATCTCCTCTATATGACACTCTACAGCAGAGAAAGTCAACCTGTGGTAGCATTAATCAAATCAGTGGGTGCTTCAGGGAGGAAGGGTTGGCTGTGGAAAGCGCATGAGGGGACTTTCTAGGGAAATGGAAACGTTCAGAACTTGTAAGCACTCGTCAGGTTTAATTGGATGATATCCTTACGATCTGAGCCCTCACTCTATCGTAAAGTGATCCTCAAAATTAAAAAAAAAAAAAAAAGCCAGTAAACAAAAGGTGTTCAACCTCATTATTATCAGGGGAAGACAAAAAAAGACAAACCTCACTCAAATGCCAGTATATGCCCATTGAAATGACTAAAGGGTTAAAAAAAAAAAACGGGGGAAAAAAACTGGTAAAGCCAAGTTTTGATGTGAATTTAGGATAATTGAAATCATCACTGCACTGCACTGTGTATAGGAATTGTTCTGAATATTTTAGAAAGTTGTTGAGCCATAACTAATAACACTGGATCTATGCATGCAACATGACCCAGTAGTTCCACCCTTAAGCATATACTCAACACAACTACATGTCACATGTGCCCAAATACGTGTACAGAGATATTGAAAGCAGAATTGTCCAGAGTTTCAAAGTAGGAACAACCCAAATGTCAATCAACAGTGAAACATTGAAACATTTAAATAAGGTAAGGTATATAATTAGATAAGGGAATACTGTACAGCAAGGATGATGAACTAAATACTGCTATAGGCAATAAAATTGATGAATATAGGGGGGAAAGATAATAGAGCAACATTATTAGAGAAATGCACATCAAAACTTCAGTGAGGTATCACCTCACACCAGTCAGAATAGTTATCATCAAAAAAAGCTACACACACATACTGGAAAGGATATGGGAAAAAGGGAACCCTACTGCACTGTTGGAAGAAATGTAAATTGGTACAGCCAATGTGGAGAATAGTATGGAGATTGCTTAACAAGCTAGGACTAAAACTACCATATAACCCAGAAATCCCACTACTGGGCATATACCCTGAGAAAGCCAGAATTCAAAAAGTCGCACGTACCCCAGTATTCATTGCCGCAGGGCAGGAATAGAGATGCAGACATAGAGAACAAACTTGTGCTCCGCTCACACAAGTCGTGGGGGAAGGAGACTGGGACAGACTGCGAGAACAGCATAGACATACATTCACTGTCTTGTGTGAAATAGTGAGCTAGTGGGGACCTGCTACAGGGAGCACAGGGAGCTTGGCGCCGTGCTCTGTGATGACCGAGAGGGACGGAACAGGGGCTGTGTGGGAGGGGGGACCAAGAGGAAGGATGTGCAGCTGACCCTCGATGGAGGGCTGCAGAAACTAACACAGCATTGTAAAGCAGCTACGCTGCAATTAAAAAAAAGGTCGAGCAAGAAAAGTTAAATATTGTAGAATCTGTGGAGTGTGAGCCTGTTTTTATAGAACTGAGTAGAAGACAAAAGGAATCTATGATTTCAGAAATCAGGATAGTCTTTACATGTGGCAGAGAGGGAGAGCATGAGTAGGATGGGTATCAGGGGGACTAGGCCATGTTTCAGAGCTTTACTTTTTAATTTTGTAATTGTTACACGGTGTGTTCAATTTGCCATATAGTTATGATATAGCTATATGGTTGTGATTAGTGCAGTTTTATCTGTGTATGTGAAAATTATTACTATTTTCTATTTATATTGACATCCCAGCATACGAGGAAAGAATGGTCACAGCATTATGGTTTTAAATAAATTACTGAGCACCTAGTTTTTCAGTTTTCTGATTGTTCTATTGCAAGGAAACATTTTTTTCATTAATAACATTAATTGTTAATTGTTCATCTTAAAAATTAAGGTTAAAATCTTATCTGGGACTTACAAGTGAACTCTTATCTGGGATTCATGATGAACTTCTTATAGTCTCTTATTGTATTTTATTGTGTACCAAGAGGGAATAAATGAACAATTAAGATATTATGCTGTCCAACTCCAGACATGTTCTGGAACCTGTAATTGCTAGTCCACATAAAGCAGGCAGAGCATTGTGCTTTGAGCATCAAAAGAATCAGGCAGACGTGTTGGGTAGAGCTTGTGAACAACCCATATCTCTCTGCCAAGTACCCACCCCCGCCACCGCCCCCACCAAAAGTTCCTCAGTATTTCAAAGACATTTCAAGGCTTGATAACTGTGAGAATACTATTAAAACAAATGCAAGGTGGTGTTGTAATAGAGACGTTGACTATTAGTTTGCTAGGACTGCCATAACTAAGCACCACAGACTGCGTGGCTTAAATATAATAGAACTTCTTTCCTCACAGCTCTGGAGGCTGAAGTCCAAGGTCAAGGTGTGGGTAGGTTTGGTTTTTCCTGAGGTTTTCTCCTTGGTTTGTAAAACATAGCTGCTTGCTGTGTCCTCAGGCAGGCTTTTCCTTTGTGCATCCCTGGTGTCTCTTCTCTGATAAGTTCACCAGTCATACTGTATTACTGCCCCACCCTACCAGCCTCATTTTAATTTAAATCACTTCTTTAAATTTCTTATCCTCCAGCACAGTTACATCCTGAGGTCCTGGGGTTGGGACTTCAACATAAGAACTCAGAAGAGGGTGGGGACACGATTCAGCCCACAGCAGGTTGCCATCCTGTTTTTCACATATTTGACACAGTGATTCTGTGTATGTTTAAAAACTCTTGCCTTCCCCATGCCAGAGGAAGGCAAAGAACTTAGATATCCTTTACACAAGAACTGTATATAATTCAGAAATTGTCTAGAAAAAAATCATAGGTTGAGTTCTAAAATGGTTACTTAATATTCTCCCTAAAATAGCTGAAGTGGCTTAAAAAAAAAAAAAAAAGATGCAGCTAACTGCTTAGGTATTAAATTACCTTGTATTACTAAAGAGAAAAGTTCTAGCAAAGGAAATCTTTGTGGAAGTCAATTTGTCTTGTTAGGTGGTAATTAACATTACAAAAAGATCCAAGTTTTAAAAGTATTGTTAAAAAGTTATCTATAAAATGATTTTTCCCTATGCTTGGAGTGCTTCATCCCTTTCTTTCCCTTTCCTTTTGCCTGTCTCAAAACCTCAACTTTCCCAGAAAAGCCTGTGCTGACCTTTTCCCCAATATAGACTTAGTTTCCCCACTGTTCTCATAGAGCATCTTTCCTTCTTCAGAGTACTTGTTATAGTGGGAATTGTTATATGTATTTGATTAATGTTGGTCTCATCCACTACATTTTAAGCTTCACAGGGGACAGCAACCATGATCTTTTTTGTTCACCACTTTTGACCTGTAATTCCTAGCACTGAGTAAGCATTCAGTAAGTGTTTATAGAATAATTGAACCAACAGAATATTTCACGCTACAACTAAATATTTCATTTGGTTATAATTTTATGTCTGGGAAATTGGGCTAATTTCTCTTTGTGTTTCTATTTAGAATGTAGCAGATCAGATTGCATTTCAAGCCGCTGGTGGATTAACAGCCCTTGAACACATTCTTCAAGCAGTGGTCCCCGTCACAAATGTGAACACTGTTTCACGAATTCCTCCTAAGTAAGTATAGGTTTTTAATCTGTCTTTCACGTTTCATTTGTGAGTCATTTCTGCCTATGGTTTCCATATGGGGGAACCACAAGAAAATTGTATGTGTGTGCAGGTTTGAATAGCAAAAGCTTACACTCCCCATTAGGGAGAAAAACAGAGGTGCTTGACTGCACTTACAAAACTCAAATTGAGCCTAAAAAGCCTTATGAAGGAAATTCCTTTGGTCTGTGACCTTTACTAACCCCAAATCAAGAAGACCCGATGAACTTGTGAGAAGTTCTAACCACTTAACAAAATTTGAACAGAAATGAATACTAATAAGAGAAAACTAACTTTTGTATTGCATACAAAAAAAGGTGACTAAGGACATTAACAAAGGACTGAGCTGTGAAATTTGAAAAAGGCCCTAATATACAGGAAGAGCAGTCTGGGGCCAAGACTGCCATAGTCTAGAGTACAAGCCAAATAGTTGGGAACTGAACTGTCATTTGGTCTTTAACTATAAACTGCTCTGTCCTAAGGATCGTGTACCCCCTTTAGACACAAGGTCTACTTCGTTATTATTTTAAGTTACCCTCTGGTCCCTGGCCACCAAGGGTGTAGTAGCAGACAGCATTATTTCAGAAATACTGTATTCCTGAGTTGTAACATGCAAACTGTTTGGATATTTTGTGGAGACACTTGTAGAGTTTAAATTAAAAGTTTTGATAAAAGTTCACTTATGTCACTGAGAAGCTTTTAAATATTTAATTAGCTCAGCTAAGTGAGTGCTTCATTTGTCCACTGGATACAACAGGGGAAAAAAATTCCTTGAGTATGTTATCTTTTTTTTCTAAGAGACATTTGGTAAATGAGAAACAGCAGCAGCTTTGGAGTCAAACCAATCTGGGTTCCAGTTTTACTTCTGCCAGGTACTAGCTAGGAGATTTGGGACAAGTGCCTTAATCTTGTTACATCTGTTTCCTCATTTGGTCAGACAGGGGTAATCATTTTCACCTCACAGCATGGGGATCAACTGAAGTGATAATGTATGTGAGAGTTCTTTGTTAACCTTAAAAATGAAAGTGAAAGTCACTCAGTCTATCCGACTCTTTGCGACCCCGTAGCTGCCAGGCTCCTTTGTCCATGGAATTCTCCAGGTCAGAATACTAAAGTGAGCAGCTGTTCCTTCTCCAGGGGATCTTCCCAGCCCAGGGATTGAACCCAGGTCTCCCACATTGCAGGCAGATTCTTTACCAGCTGAGCCACCAGGGAAGCTTGTAAGCCTTGAAGTGTTTTATAAATGTTAGGTGACAGTTTTTAAAATAGCAGTCTTGCCTGGTTTAAGACAGTGTTACCGATTTGATGTGAGGTATTTCTGTGTAAACACTTTGCCACTGAGTTAGTTTGGGTTCTTTTGCTTTACTGACAAAGTAGAGATGAATGAGAGAAGGTGTAAGTACCCTGTAAAGTCAGACCATCTTTCTTTGGAGCAGAAAACTCTCCCATAGGGTCGTTACAGTGTACGTACAGGTGTTCTGTCCCAGAGAGTTGCTGTGCCCTATCAAAGTGGACTTCATTGACAGTGTTACTTGGCATGTTGTCATCACTCAGTGTATGTTGATTGGCAGGGAGAGAGGAGGGAAGGAGTCAAACACACTGTTAGAGATAAGAAAGGAAATGGTATTTGATTGTTTGGGACAGTGCTTTTCATAACTGTTAATTCATATTGTTCGCCTTAAATGCACTTGGTAGCATTTGTTTTCTTTCTTTTTTGTTTTATTGCTGTTGTTTGCTGTGTTTTTCGGTAGGCTTCAACATGCGTGACACTGAGGTCCCTTGATGGTAACCTAGATTAAATGCCTGTTCCCAAAAGCTGCCTTTGTCACTGTGGCAAAGGGCATGTTCTGGTGCTTATCTATGCCTCTCGTGTAGAGAACAGAAGAGGTTTTTCCCACATTTCCTAAAAAGACCTAACCAAGCATTAGCGCACATGCTTTGGAAAGGAGCCATGGAACCCTGAGAGTCCAGATCAGTGCTTCTCTGATGGCCACCAGCTGCCGAAGTGCCAGGACCAAGAGTTTGTTTCTTCATCTCATCTTAGGCTAATAGATTTGTGTTTTCAGCCAGGTACTGCTTACTGAGTGAGGCCAGCTTAAAAGGCTGTGGGCATCTAGCACTGACTCTAAGATTCCCCTGTCCTTAGCACAGCTCAAGATCATGACTCTACTTTCTAACCTAGCCTCCCTTCTTAGGGCGAACAGATTAAGGCTGAAAGTATTATGCTGCTTACTTGGAGACAGGAAAAAGAAATATCACAGTGCTGTTAGATTTAAATGTAGACTCAAAGCACACTGGTGGGCATCAGTCGGTGATTTAATTCCAAAAATATTCTTTTTCATATTCTTTCTAACAGCTTTCTGGCCTTGGGACTTGCATAGTTGCTGGACTTGAGCTCCCAGCCCTCAACATCCTGAGCTTTCTGCCGCCTTATTAGCACATCTTGTTTTCTGCCTCCTGTGGCATTCCATGGCTCTTACCTAGAGCAACTCTTGTTGGTTTTGTTTTAACTATCCTTCATTAGTTCATTTTTCTTAGTGATAAACAAAAGGGGCTTTGAAAAAGTTCAGTCACTGTCTAGTAACGTTTATCATGTGGATCATCTCAACAGTTACCATGTGGATTCCCCATGCCTGCAAACCCAATGTTTCACTCCCCCTGCAGCCCAGAGCTCTGTAAATGGATAAAGGAACTCCCTGATCCTCTTTCCTCACCGTTTTGCCCATCTCCCTTTTTACTCCACATAGTGCCTCAGCAGCTGTCCTGTAATTATTGCTAGGTAACTCCCTCTGGGTGAATATTTTGCTTTCAGCAGATTTTTTTAATGTGAAACTGAGGATTATACCCACTTCTGAAAATTTTAATTTTTGAAATCTTTCTGAATCTTCACTGTGTTGCTTTTCTTTTTTAGAACCAGAGAAAACGCATAAACTTGCTTGAATCCTTTTCAAATTATTATTGATTAGGTCCCATTTGTTTATTTTTGTTTTTATTTGCATTACTCTAGAAGATGGATCCAAAAAGATACTTCTGCAATATATGTCAAAGAGTGTTCTGCATGTGTTTTCCTCTAGGAGTTTTATATTATCCAGTCTTACATTTAAGCCTTTAATCCATTTTGAGTTTATTTTTGTGTATGGTGTTAAGAGAATGTTCTAATTTCATTATTTTACGCGTAGCTGTCCAGTTTTCCCAGTACCAGTTATTGAAGAGACTGTCTTTTCTTCATTGGATATTCTTGTCTCTTTTCTCGTAGATTAATTGATCTTAGGTGCATGGGTTTGTTTCTGGGCTTTCTGTCCTGTTCTGTTGATCTATATTTCTGTCTCTGTGCCAGTACCATTCTGTTTTGATTAGTGTGAAACTACAAAGTTTCGTAGTATCGTCTGAAGTCAAGGAGCCTGATTCCTCCAGCTCTGTTTTTCTTTCTCAAGATTGCTTTGACTATTCAGAGCCTTTTGTGTTTCCATACAAATTTAAAAATTTTTCTTCTAGTTCTGTGAAAAATGCCATTGGTAATTTGATAGGGATTGCATTGAATCTGTATTTTGCCTTGAGTACTATAGTCATTTTAACAATATTTATTCTTCCAATCTAAGAACATGGTATACCTTTCCATTTGTTTCTGTCATCTTCAGATTCTTTCATCTGCATCTTACAGTTGTCTGGGCCTTTGCTTCCTTTGCTAGATTTATTCCTAGATATTTTATTCTTTTTGAGGCGCTGGTAAATGAAATTATTTTTTAAATTCTTCTTTCTGATCTTTCATTGTTAGTATATAGAAATACAACAGATTTTTAAAAATTAATTTTTTGTTCTGTAACTTTACCGAATTCATTGATGAGTTCTAGTAGTTTTCTGGTAGCATCTTTAGGATTTTCTACGTATCATATCATGTCATATGTAGACACTGACAGTTTTATTTTTCTGTTCCAGTGTGGATTTTTATATTTCTTTTTCCTCTCTGATTGCTGTGGCTAGGACTTCCAAAACTATGTTGAATAAAAGTAGTGAGAGTGAGCCTCCTTGTCTTGTTTGATCTTAGAGGAAATGCTTTCAGCTTTTCACCATTGAGTGTGATGTTAGCTGTGTGTTTGTCATGTACAATGGAATAGTCAGTTCAGTTCAGTTGCTCAGTCATATCCGAATCTTTGCAACTCCATGAACTGCAACACACCAGGCTTACCTGTCCATCACCAACTCCTGGAGCCTACTTAAATTCATGTCCTTCACGTCGGTTATGCCATCCATCCATCTCTTCCTCTGTCGTCCCCTTCTCCTCCCACCCTCTATCTTTCCCAGCATCAGGGTCTTTTCCAGTGAGTCAGTTCTTCGCATCAGATGGCTAAAGTATTGGAGTTTCAGCTTCAGCAGAATTTCATGGCTTGCTCCTTGAAAGAAAAGCAATGACCATGGTTTTTCCAGTAGTCATGTATGGATGTGAGAGTTGGACTATAAAGAAAGCTGAGCGCCGAAGAATTGACACTTTTGAACTGTAATGTTGGAGAAGACTCTTGAGAGTCCCTTGGACTGTATGGAGACCCAACCAGTCCATCCTAAAGGAGATCAGTCCTGAATATTCATTGGAAGGACTGATGCTAAAGCTGAAACTCCAATACTTTGGCCACCTGATGTGAAGATCCGATTCATTGGAAAAGACCCTGATGCTGGGAAAGATTGAAGGCAGGAGGAGAAGGGGACAAGGATGAGATGGTTGGATGGCATCACCAACACGACGGACATGAGTTTGATTAGGGTCCAGGAATTGGTGATGGACTGGGAAGCTTGGCGTGCTGCAGTTCATGGGGTCACAGAGTCAGACACGACTGAGTGACTGAACTGAACTGAATATTCCATAAAAAAGAATGCAGTAATGACATTTGCAGCAATATGGATGAACTTAAAGATGATCCTATTAAGTGAAGTAAGCCAGACAAAGACAGTTATCATATTATATCACTTATATATGAAAGCCAAGGAAAGAAAAAAGATACAAATGCACTTATTTACAAAACAGAAACAGGCCCACAGACACTGGAAACAGACGGTTCCCAAAGAGGAAAAGAGTAGCGGAGGGATAAATTAATTAGGAGATTGGGATTAGCATGTACACACTAGTTTGTATGAAATATGTACCATCAGGGACCTACTGTATAGCACAGGGAACTATCCTCAGTATTTCATTAAACCTATAAGGGAAAAGAATCTGAAAAAGAAGATATATAGAGGGATTTATAGAGATACAGATATATAAATAAAACTGCATCACTGTACTGTACACCTGAAAGTAACATGACATTGTTATATTTAAATTATACACACACACACACACACACACACACACATATTATTAAAAGAAATTGACAAGGATGTGGTATTATTAAGTCAACCTTTTTAACAAATGTGCTCCAATAAAACTGTTTTCAGTGTCAAGAAAGATCACCCTGAAACAAGGCAATTTTCATTTCATGTTGTATCGACTTTTGGAATGACTCATGTTATTATTCTTCCTAATTTTAATTGGAGAAAACAAATAACAAAATAATGAATGACATATTCTAAGCTTTTCTTTGGTTTAGGCTAATAACAATTGTTTAACATTGCTTTTTTAAAAATAGAAGTATAATTTATTTACAGTGTTGTGTTAGTTTCTGCTGTACAGCAAAGTGATTCTGTTATATATATATGTATATAAACATTATTTTGTATTTTTCATTATGGTTTTATCACAAGATATTGACTGTAGTTCCCTGTGCTATTAGGACTCTGTCATTTATCCATTCTGTATATACTAGTTTGTCTCTTAACATAGCCCTTAATATTTGAAAATAAATGGCAATTTGTCATTTTCTTTGGGCATAAAGAATGCCCCATATTATGTAAATAAGAAGATGGATCTGCTGTGACTAAGGTTGTGGCCTAAACTTTGTGTTGTGTTTTTGTAGTATATTTACATAGTGGCAGTGAATAGAAGTTATAGAGTTGACACAGCATTTCACATCTCCAGGCCCAAATATTGTTGTTCGGTCACTAAGTCATCTCCAACTCTTTGTGACCCCATGGACTGCAGCACACCAGTCTTCCCTGTCCTTCACTATCTCCTTGAGCTTGCTCAAACTCCTGTCCATTGAGTCAGTGATGCCATCCAATCGTCTCATTCTCTGCTGCCCTCTTCTTCTGCCTTCAGTCTTTCCCAGCATCAGGGTCTTTTTCAGTGAGTCGGCTCTTCACATCAGGTGGCCAAAGAATCGGAGCTTCACCTTCAGCATCAGACTCTTTTCAGACAGCAGTAAATGTTCATATTTCATAAAGAAGCTAGCATATCTTTTGGGCCACCAAAAATCATCACAGGGCTGTCTTTCCTAGGTTGCCTTTTACTTGCTTGAATTCTTAGTCCTTGACAGATAGTTATGAACAATAAAGGGGCCAAATAGTTAAGTTATTCTACTTACCTATTCTAGTCTCCAAGCTACTCTAGGTTGTCCTACTGCAGAACTAATTAGCCCCTTTTTCTTCTCCATCAGCTTTGCTTCTCTTCCTCCATTGTCCCTCTGGACAGAATTTTTATATGGAAATAGTCTTATCAGCATGAAGCATTACATGGTATAATGAAGAATAGACAGACTCTGGAGTCAGATCTGAGCTTAAGTCTCTGCTTTTTACTTTGTAACTATGGTATCATGGGCCAAATAGTTATAACAGAGCCTTAATTAAATGCTAATACTACTATGCAGGGTAGGATTTGTTGGCTGCTAAAAGTACATGTGTTCATTAAGTGCCCTGCACAAAGAAAGCACTTAGTTAATATCAATGGGTTGGATTTCTTTTCTTTTTCTTTTACTTTTGTGGTTGTTATTGTTTTGACTACACGTTACCCTCCTTAATTCAGTTCAGTTCAGTTCAGTCGCTCAGTTGTGTCCGACTCTTTGCAACCCCATGAATCGCAGCATGCCAGGCCTCCCTGTCCATCACCAATTCCCAGAGTTCACTCAGACTCACGTCCATCGAGTCAGCGATGCCATCCAGCCATCTCATCCTCTGTCGTCCCCTTCTCCTCCTGTCCCCAATCCCTCCCAGCATCAGAGTCTTTTCCAATGAGTCAACTCTTTGCATACTGAGCTTTAAATCCCTGTGTCTGTGTCACTTTGGGTTCTAAGAATCTATCATCTATTAATTTTACTTTGTCATTTTTTTTTTCCACCCTAAGTCCAGACTTCATCCTGGTTAATTTTGGCCCAGCCTGTCAAGATTCTTTTTGGATCCTGATTTGGCTGCTTACTTAGTTTTTTTTTCTTTAACACTGTGTCACATCTGAAGTTGATGTGTAAAAGATATGTATCTTTATCTAAATCATTGAAGAAATATCAAACAGGTTAGAGAATAGTCCAGTTTAGCCCTGTATTAATGTTCCCAGGTATTATACTTACGTTATCTTTTTCTCAAAGGGACTCTAATTCCTTGGGATCAGAGACCATAGTAAATGCATTATTTGTTAATCATACGATGTCTTCATAAGTATCATTTCCATATATGAATGAATGAATTTTCTGAGACATGGAAGTAAAGCAGTAAAAGAACACACTATATCAAATACTTGACTCTGTGGACTTAAAATATGATTACATCTCAGTCCTAGATGAATAAGGGCCTGATTTAGACCAGTCTGTTAGCTCGACTTAAGGCAGTATTTTTGTATTCCATCTTTCAGTTTCTGTGAATCTTATATCTGTAACTGCTTTACTTAGAAGGTCAAAGGGAATGCTGGAACTGTATTCTTGGTTTTTGTCCTTATCACAGTTTTAAAATCAGAGCACCCCCATTTTAATCTATGGTGAAAAATAAATTCTTCCCACTGCTGTGGCCTTTATAAACTATACCCATTTATTCATGTCAAACAAATTAATTAAGTTCCCTTTTTTCTTATTTAGAGTATATACATTTATCTATCCATAAATCAGTCTCAGGTAAAACAGTAGTTACTGAATACAGTAAAAGTAAATAAATTTAGAATGATGTGAGTTAGAGCTTGGCTGACTAGGAAGATCACAGATTTATTATCCAAAGGAAGATAAAAATAAACTTGTGCAGTTTATCTACTTGGCCATATTGCATTTACTTGACTCTTTGAAGTTGGTGAGGGGACAGAACTTAACATTTATTGAGCGCACCCTCATGACAGTCGCAGGGCCCGAGGCTTAGCATGGTTTTCCTTGTTTACCCCTCACCATCACCAGCAGCCATATACATGGGCCATTGCTAGCATCAGGATTGCGAGCAGTCGTGTTTGGGACATGACTACAACCTGAGAGAGAGCCATGATACCCTTTCTCAGAGAGTGTGTATTCTTTCCAGATGACAGAATGTTCAGAATTACTCTCCCACGATATTGAGGTTTCATCCCTAGAGGTTTCTGTTCCTTTCTCTTGGTCTTGTGATACTCACAGGGTGGCAACCGATGCAGTTCATTTATAGTGGAAAAGGGGTATCCTGGTGGATGCCAGAAGCAGGTAAATGACGTTGGGCTTCCGATTCTGATGCCCAGGGAAACTGTTCTCTAGGGGTTCCCTTTTTGGGATCAGTTGTATGGATATAGGAATGGGATTGCCACATCTCAGAGCCATTAGAAGTAGGCCTTGTCCTTAGGGAACTTGCAGTAATGGAAAATGAAATGGGTAGATCTCTGAGGATCACTGATATTAGCCTGCCTGTGTTACCTTTGTGGAACAGCCAGCCTGGTGATACACATAAGCTCTTCATAAAAGGAATGCTTTGCTACACATCTGATGTCTGCAAACTTAGTTTCCTCCGACGCGTGGCTTCGTGTACCTGGCCTGAGCTTGCTGCTTACTCCCCTCTCTTGCTTGACTGCCTTGTCTGTTCTCTTTGGAGCTCATCTACTGTTGGATCTTTGCTTTGCTCTTCGGTTTACATCACAGTCTAAACTGTTAATCCTCTCTTCACTGTGAGTTTCCTTCCATGTTACCATTTATCTCTTTTCTTGGCGTGTCATATTCACCTCAACTCCATTGCTGTTTGTTGTGTCCTGCCTTTTTCTGGGTGTTATGATGTCACACGTTCTAGGCTTTACACCTACACCTCTTCTAAGCTGCTGTATTTCATGCCACCAGATGTTTCCCTCCATGACCACAGCTGGTTAAACCAAGACTGAACATTCGACTCAAAAGCAGCCAACCTTACAGTCTTAAAACTCAGCCCCAAAAGTTAAACTGGGCCAGTCAAGATTGTCTCTCAGGAATTGGCAGTTGGAAAACCGTAAAACTCCAACCCATTGTGTGTGTGTGTGTGTGTGTGTGTGTGTTTAAATTTGAAAAATCATGCAGAGTAGCTTCTGTTACAAGGCTGTGTTCACTCCAAGTTTAGCAGGACTAATGGAGGCCAGTTGGAGGGGGAAGGAGGAGACTAGAGCTTCATGAGAGATGAGGGGGCTGGAAATGAGAGGAGGCCCAGTCCACAGAGCTGGCATTGTTCCTGCCCTCCTGAAGTCTGGTAGCTTATTTTCTCCTGGATTCACGTGAACATTCCCAACAGCTTTACAGTAAATGCCTCTTTTTACTTGAAATATTTTGAGTGAATTTCTGTCCCTTCTAACCTAGATTCTGATACTTTTAAATACAAATATTAAAAGATTTTTTTAAACTCCAGATTGAGTTGAAAATATTGGACTATGTAATAGAGCCTTCCTTGCAACCTCATAGCAGTTTTTCTACAATCTTCCATATCAAGAAAGAATGAATGAATGCCCAAAGTTTAAAGTAGAAATAAAGAGAGAAAGCACATTCTACATGTTCTCTAGGGTATCATTCTTTATGAACATTAAATGTTTCTACAAGCTCAGACTGACTGAGGTTTCCTTTTTCCTCCTAACCTTCATTTGGAAAACTTGTATAGAGAATTAAATACTTTAAACGTTCTGTACCTGGATGCTAACGTAACGTACTCTAGAGTGCAGATCTTACTTTCAGGATCAAAGATTAGACAACATATTGTTCTTTAATAAAATACATGAATTCTATAAGAACAAGTAACAACACTACTCATGTTCTTTATAGTCCTCAAATGTTAACTTTCTTGGTGGCCCTTGGGTCACACAGAGTGGTTTCCTCATTATTAACCTTATAATTAGGATCTAGTTTGAATCCCAGTAACATTGTCTTATTTTCATAAAAACTAAAAAATATATTTCTTAGCCTCTGTTTTCTCTGACTTGACCATAATGGACCATAGCCCAACTTTTCAATATAAAATACGTTTGTTTATGATGAACTTGACATTTCACTGGTTGTCTTCTGAAATTAGAACCAGTTGCTTTCATGCATTGGAAAAGGAAATGGTAACCCATTCCAGTGTTCTTGCCTGGAAAATCTCGGGGACGGGGGAGCCTGGTGGGCTGCTGTCTATAGGGTCGCATAGAGTTGGACACGACTGAAGCGACTTAGCAGCAGCAACAGCAGCAGCCTGTTTTGAAGTTGAGATTAAGATGTTTAGAAGGTGAGAAGATTGCAAGAGCGGTTACTCCTACTAGCTCCCCACTCAAATCCTGACAGCCTGATGCAGCTCAGAATGTTAATCCTATACTACAAAATAAAGCTTTATGATATTTTTAAGAACTGAGTAATTTGCCTTTGTTTTAAGACTCAGTAGTGCAGTTTCAACTGCTAGGCAAAAGATAAAACATTTGTAAAAAAACAAAAGATTTTTTGTTGCCATTTTTATAGTACTCAAGAAAGAAAAGCATTGACTTATTTCAGTCTGAGCTTTTTTTGAAATTGCAGTTTTGTTCTTCTCAAGGAAAGCGCACAGTATTTCCATATTACTAAACATCTATCCCAACACATGACATAGTCACACACCTGATGCAAGGTTCAGAGCCCTGCCTCGTCGTGTGCCCACCTCTCTCTTTCCCAATGAGAAATGCAAACCTTCGTTCTAGCTGGGCTGCTTGTATTACCAGAATTACACTGGTACATTCCGGATTCATGTTTTCTGATAAAGTTTGCAGTTCTAAACTTTTTTTCTTAGCCACTCTATGTTAAGGCATTTCTTTCCATGTAGAATGTTCTCAAGTAATAGTTCATTGGTTGAACATTTTTGGTTACCTGTTTACTTAAGAAAATATTTAACATGGACTATCACTGTTAGATCACTTCCTGGGACGTTACTAACAACTTATTTGAGGCTCTAACTTTCTTGCTCTTTCCTTTACATTAATGCCTTCTCCAAGGAATCATTTTCATCAAGCCTAGCTTTGATTCAGAGATTGGGTTGTTGCCTTATTGAAAATCAAAATTCATATAAATATTTCTCAGCATGACATTTGAGTTAATATAAATACAAATTTCTCTCCATTTTTCAAATTTATGCATTCCAGCAAAAATGATTGTAAAGCTAATTTCTGTTAAGTGAATCCTATTTTCTTATTAATTTCCTTCATAAAATCAGCAGTGTATTTCTGTAAGGAAAATGTCACTGACCTAAACAATTGATGTAGAATTTGTGGCCAAGTCCTCTGGGGTTCTAGACAGTGTAACACAGCAGTCTTGCTGAAAACACTCTGTAGCACTTTCAGAATTGTGAACTATATAGGTCTTTGCTAACTCTGTAACCTCTTTTGTCTTGTCACCTTCTGAGACTTGGATTCTTGAGAAACACCTAGGTAGGATGAAGATTACAATGTCCTATTTTGCAAATATATACCCAGTCTAACACATAATGTATTTTAGGCTAAAATTTACCTCTGTGTTCAACCATACACTTTTGCTTATTTCATGTGCTAGCAAGATAATGCTCAAACTCATTCAGGCTAGACTTCAACAATACGTTAACTGAGAACTTCCAGATGTACAAGCTGGATTTAGAAAAGGCAGAAGAACCAGAGATCAAATTGCCAACATCCATTGGTTCATAGAAAAAGCAAGGGAATTCCAAAAAACCATCTACCTCTGCTTCATTGACTCTGCTAACGCCTTTGACTATGTAGATCACTACAAACTATGGAAAATTCTTAGAGATGGGAATACCAGACCACCTTACCTGTCTCCTGAGAAACCCGTATGCAGATCAAGAAGCAACCGTTAGAACCGGACATGTAACAATAGACTGGTTCCAAACAGGGAAAGGAGTATGACAAGGCTGTGTATTGTCACCCTACTTATTTAACTGCTATGCAAAGTACATCATTTGAAGTGCTGGGCTGAATGGCTTGCAAGCTAGAATCAAGATTGCTGGGAGAAATATCAACAACCTCAGATATGCAGAGGATACTACTCTAATGGCATAAAGCGAAGGGGAACTAAAGAGCCTCTTGATGAAAGTGAAAGAGGTGAGTGAAAAAGCTGGCTTAAAATTCAGCATTCAGAAAGCAAATACCATGGCATCTGGTTCCATCACTTCATGGCAAATAGATGGGGGAAAAGTGAAAACAGTGACATATTTTATTTTTTTGGACTCCAAAATCACTATGGATGGTAACTGCAGCCAGGAAATTAAAAGATGCTTGCTGCTTGGAAGAAAAGCTGTGACAAACCTAGACAGTGTTGTAAAAAGTAGAGACATCGCTTTGCTGACAAAGATCCGTATAGTCAAAGCTATGGTTTTTCCAGTGGTCGTGTATAGATGTGAGAGTTGGACTGTAAAAAAGGCAGAGCGCTGAAGAATTGATGCTTTTGGACTGTGATGTTGGAGAAGATTCTTGAGAATTCCTTGGACATCGAGGAGATCAAACCAATCAATCCTAAAGGAAATCAACCTTGAATATTAATTGGAAGGACTAATGCTGAAGCTGAAGCTCCAATACTTTGGCCACCTGATTCGAAGAGCGAATCATTGGAAAAGACCCTGATGCTGGGAAGGATTGAGGGCAAGAGGAGAAGGGAGTGGCCAAGAAAGAGATGGTTAGATGGCATCATCAACTCAATGGCCATGAGTTTGAGCAAGTTCCAGAAGATGGTGAAGGACAATGAAGCCTGGTGTGCTGCAGTCCATGGAGCTGCAAAGAGGCAGACACGACTTAGTGACTGAACAACAATAAACATATTCACTTTCTCATTTGATTAGTTCTAGGACTCAAGCCAGGATCTGTATTTAGAATTAGAGACAAGGGACTATAATGCACTAATGAATTAAACCCAGCTGGGATTTAGAATCAGAGCATTAGAGTTCGGATACCAGCTTTGCCAGTGTTTAATGTGAGACCTGTCTTTAAGACCTTATTGTGCTGTAGGATTTTTCATCTGGGGAATGGGGAAAAGATTTCTATCTCGCAGGGTTGTTATGAAGGTGAAATGCTAACATACATGAAAGGGCTTTGTGAATTGTCACACTCTAGCATGGGATCCTAATGGCACTGGGCCACAATGCCCTGCATACTGCATGCTGTGTAACATTCCTTGACCCATTAAATACCTCTGCCCCCAGTCTTTGTGACAACCAAATGTGTTATTACACATTTCCACACGCACCTGGGGGATTGGTACCATTGGTTGTGTGCTGAGCAGTAGAGTTGTGGAAATAAAACTGTCCATAACCGTCAGCAGGCTCATTCATTAAAAAGTGAACTAAACAGGGGAAGAAGTAATTTGGTGCTAAGTATAACTATACAAGTATGCACCAAGTGCAGAGACAGTGAAAAGGATGGCATCATTAACAGCCAGAGGAAGACAGAGTCTTTCCTATAGGTTTTAAAAGATAGATTCAGAGTTTGTCAAATTAACAAGTCTTCCTCAGCAGAGAGCACAGCATGTGCAAGAACATGGAGACCTGAAATAACAGGGTACACTTTTTGGAAGGTGTAAACATTTTGACATTATTAGGACACTGTCAGTACAGTATAAATAATAATTAAGTTCGAGTGAATTGGACAAAATGACTAATTCAGGGAAAGGTGAACGATATTTATTCCTTTTTTTTTTTCACATTTTGTAGAAAGTTAATATCTTTTTCATTCCTCATCTTTCTGTTATTGTCTCATCTTTCTTTTACCTTAATTTAAGCCCTCACTGCTTATGCTGTTTTGCCCAAAGAGGAATTCACTCATTTAATATATACTTTTATTGCCATGTGGTTAGCACTTTGTTTAGTATTGTGGGTGAAGGGTGAGTGAGAGATAGAGAAAACCTTTACAAAGAAGTTGTAATGAGTCCCTGCAAAACACTTGGCATTGTCAGAAATATGAGGAATAAAGCTATTTTATATTAATATATTACATTTATTTAACAGAGTCTTTGACACATGTTCATCAATTTGTCACATTATATAAATGAAGAAACTAAGGCTTAAAAACACTGAATGATTTATTGTCTCTTATCACATTGGCAGCTAGGACTGAGCATTCTATTTTGGTATTCTTCCTTCTCTATCTTATTGCCTACATGGTATCACCAAAGAGAGAGGTTTTCAGTCTGGTAAAGAGCCAAAGGGGGACAAGAAGAATGATCTAACAGAAGTTCAGAAAGATGAACCAAAACCACTTGTAACTATTTGTTTGTATGAGACAAAATATTCAGAGATCTAGCAGTGAAGTCTACAAAAGCAGTACAACATTTCTGTGTTACCTTCAATACCTTTTTCATGATTTAAATCCGGTGGTAAATATAGAGTAAATTCATCATAAGACTTATTTCCCATCAATACCAGATATAGATATAGAGGTAGAAACCACATAACGCCTTATGTGTCTGCTGCATTACAGCCTCTCATTAAGTGTTAATCAAATGTTATTTGCTGGTGTGGGTGAAGTTTAGGATGTAATCCATTGTTAATAAACAATTCCTTATTTCTAGGCAGGATTATTGTAATATAATTCTAAATAGCTATTTTTAGATCAAGATTTACTAAAAGTAAATAACTTTCCTTGAGATAATGAAAGTTTATAAAGTTATTTTGAAAGCTCATTAGACGTGTGTGTGTGTGTATGTGTGAGTTGTGTGCTCAGTCGTGTCCAACTCTTTGTGACCCTATCGACTGTACCCCATGAGGCTCCTCTGTCCGTGGGGTTTTCCCAGCAAGAATACTGGAGTGGGTTGCCATAGTGATTGATAAATACTCTTCTCCATTTGACATATTGAGGCATTTTGTTTGTCTCAAAAGGCAGCACAGAAATGGTTACAGTTGACAGCTGTTATACCACTAATAAGATTAAAGTAAAGAAATTAGTTGTGTCGACTTTAATCTGCTGTTTAACACTGCAAGCCACCTGGGTCTCTTCTCCAGAGCCTACGTGTTTAATTGTGACTTTAAAATTATATAACCGGATCCTACTTAAGAACATATCTAAAGACTAGCTAATCATAACTGTCTTTTTATTAGACAAGACAGAGTTTAACACTAGACTTCAAATTAATGTTTTAATTTTATGCTCATCCTAATTTTTAAAAGTATTTTTGTAATCTTTGCAACAAAACACCATCTCAGTGGGAGGTTAATTTTAGGAAATGCAGGAAGTCTAATTAGGTTGTACTTAAAAATATATGTGATTTCTCATTTAAAATTAGAGTATGTCTCTGTGGAATAATTAAACTGCTTATTGTAATTATACCAAATTCACCAGCTAAACAAGAACCTTTGAAATAACTCATCTAGTTGAAGATTTCTTTCTCCTGCTCTGAGGCATCATTATACTTACGAAAATCCCTGAATTAAAAAATTGATTTTAGTGTTTTTGAAATGTTACATTGTAGAATATGATATGCAGTGTAGCAATCATTTGTAATTGTTACATTGAGTTTTGATGCATACTGAGGTGTAGAGGGCGCATAATTTACATCTGCATAGCAAAGACTGGTTGGTCGGACAGCACTATTAGCATCCCTTCTCTACCCCAGTCTTGAGCTGTCTTTTATTTCCAGTTCCTGGATGTTGGCTCCTCCGCTGTCCTCACCCACCCTAAGTATTCTAGAATCAGAAAGGAGGGAGTCAGAGGTGGAGAAGGCTGTGTGAATTTACGCTAACCATCACAGTGCCAGTGGGGAAAAGTTTTCCTCTTTACCTGCAGCTCACACTGATTCAAATGTCCACTGCAAAAAGATACCCCGAAATTCTGTCACAAATCCACCTTCTCTGTAGTCAAAAAATATTAAAATGGAATCATCCGTTTATTGTTAAATTTTCTGCATCATTCTTCTGTCCCCAGATTTCTTGCCGAAAAAAACATTTTTTTCTTCTTTTTTGAAAGTTTTATTTATTTTAGTTTTTGATGCTGGGTCTCTGATGCTAGCGGGCTTTCTCTTGTTGCAGAGATCAGGGGCTTCTCTTGTTGCGAAGCACAGGCTCTCGGGGGGCAGGCTTCAGTAGTTGTGGTTCCCGGGCTCTAGAGCACAGGCTTAGCAGTTGTGACCCACGGGCTTAGTTGTTCCATAGCAGTTGACATCTTCCTGGACCAGGAATCAAACCCATGTCTTCTGCCTTGGCAGGCCGACTCTTTACCACTGAGCCACCAGGGAAGCCTGGAGAAGGCATTCTTTTATTAACCAAGACTTGCTTATCTAATTGTACTAGTTCAGTATTTGAATTTTGTTATTCTCCGTGTCAAGAGAGGAAGGAGAACTGTTATGTAGAAGAGTTTGAAGGAAAAATCCTTTTGAGTCCTGAAATATCAGTACGAAATTATGAGATACTTTTAGCTAGGGGGATGGGGCTCCCACCCCTCTTCATTCTAATGATTGTTTAAAAGGAGAAAATGTGGCTAATGAATGTATTTGTATGTTCCACAGTTATTTCTTGTATGTTCTGCTTGAAACAAGGAAGACAGTTGTCCCTTCATGTAGACATCCCTGTGCCCAGCCAGCTCTGTGCTACATGCTATGAGGACTCCACAAAGGATGAATCAGGCAAGGACCTGAGCTAGAAGTCACTCAAGAGTAGTTGTATAGTCGAGTTTTCAGTGCTTTGACAGTAGTCTGTTTTTAGCCTTCAGAACTGGCACATGCAGCTTTGACGTGGGCCAGTCCTACAGGGCCAGGCCTACATCACAGGCCCCATTGAGTGAGCAGCCACTTGGTTGGTGGGTGCAGTTCAGTTCACTTCAGTCACTCAGTCGTGTCCGACTCTTTGCGACCCCATGAATCGCAGCACGCCAGGCCTCCCTGTCCATCAGCAACTCCCGGAATTTACCCAGACTCATCTCCATCAAGTCAGTGATGCCATCCAGCCATTTCATCCTCTGCAGTCCCCTTCTCCTCCTGCCCCTAATCCCTCCCAGCATCAGGGTCTTTTCCAATGAGTCAACTCTTTGCAAGCATGTTAGAATTCTAGCTGCAGTTGCCTCTCCCTAGTTTCAGATAATTCTTTTTGATAGTATCTAAACAAGTTGTTTTAGTTTGGAGCTTTATAATGACAAAGCATAATTTGAAAATGGTGAATATAAACTATATACCATTTATTAGATGCTTAATGCAAACAAAATGTACTTGGAGATTATAATATGTTTGGGAGCTCTAGTTTTAATATTCATTTCACCCCTCCCTAGGAAACTGGTATTACTCCAGGTCTGCATGTTCTGGTTCAGTCCAGATAATCTTTCCTTAAACAATATCATTAGCTAACCATCCTCTGTGATTTGTAATATTCTGTCCTTTCCTACACTTATTCACATCAAGCCAGTTCTTTCCTTCCATGAGGGCTGAAGCAATAATTTACAAAAATTCCCAGTTTCTCTTTGCAGCTGTATTGTTGTGACTCTGTTACTTGGCACAGGATTTTGCTCCACAGGAACATAAAGCCTTCGCTCACTCCCAGGTATATAAGTGATATGCCATCTATTATGAATAAATGCTTAATGCAAACCAAAGGCATTTGGTAAATTATAATTTATAAGCGTTCTGGTTTTAAACTGCCAGTGGCAGTTGTTTTTAAATATCTGCTTTCTTGACACTGGTATCGGAAATGGATTTGTGAACAGTGTTTTCTGAAAAGCCTTAGTCACTATGAACCGCGTAAGGTTATAAACTTACGTACTTCCTAAGTGATATTATCAAGTCCTCTTTGGCTGCAGCTCTCTAGGGCTTTTCTGTTTAGTTCATAACATCTTAGATACTAATCTTAATGTCTGAGGTATACTATACTTGTATTCAAATAATGTTCTTCTTGGATTAAAAAAAAACAAACCCACCTTCGTGATGCCTTTTCTGTCCTCTGTTTTTCAGAGAAAACATTTTCAGTGAGAAAACCTACTGATACAAGATTCACTCATGTATTCATGATTATCTGGGGCAGAAAGCCTTTATCTCCAGCCCCAACCACAGTGTACTTTTGACAGAATGGACAGTAAGATTTTACTGTCTTCTCAGAAGATACTTTTAAAATCTGGGGCTTTCTGTTTGATGTTAAAAAGTGCTTCCCGTCATTTGGGTTTTAAATTACAAGGAAAGCTGCTTGGGCAGACCACCCAAGCTGGGTTCAAAGAAGTGATCGTTCTAAGACAGGTGCTCTTCAAATAGAGGTTGTCTTTCAAACAAGTTCTACTGAGTGGACAAGTTTTTCCTGACCCCTGGGATTTTTTTATACTCCCCCCCCCCCCCGCCCATTTTTTCTCATCAGAAACCAGTTTCTTTGTGGAAGTTTTCTTGGGAAAGTTTTGTAAGCATAAGACTATATAGATGTAACATTCCTCACTTTACTAGTAAATGCAGTGTCTTTAATGTAAAGCACAGAGGGCGTTAGGACAATAATCCCCCACCCTGTGCCATTTGCTTTTTCATGTGTAGATTTACTTATGCCCTGGGGTATTCCACAAAAGAGTTTAGATAAGCTGTAGGGTTTTCATTGACTAAGAAAAAAGAGAGATTAGAAATTAAGGCTATAAAAATGATAGATCAAAATCAAAGGGAAAAGAGGATACAATTATAGAACTATAAACTCCACATGTCGTTCTAAATATAGTACCCTCATTTTTGAAACTTCGAGAGATCTACAGTTGTATATATTAGTCCCACTGTACAGCTGCAATACATAAAGCAATGTGTTATTGGCTCTATATATTACAGAACTTACATAAATTATCAGCTAGACTGGAAAGCCGGGAACACATCCTGTGTATATAGTTATAGTAAAGGTGGCGTTTCAAACCAGTAGAGAGAAGGTGAATTATTCAAGACTTTCTTGGGTAGGAGAGGGAATTTAGGCTTCTGCTTCATGCCACACATCAAAATAAATTTTCAATGATTTGATAGTAAATTATAAAACTATGGTTTTATTACCACACACAGTGATGATTAAATAAATGCAAATGGCTAGATACAAACATGTAGTTACCTCATCTCATGGTAAAGGATAACTTTTTAAAGGAAAAAGGGACAGGAAGAGAAAATAAATCACAAAGAATTGTTTGACTACATAAAATTGTTTAGCTTCAGTATATTAAAAAATGCCTTCAAAATAATGAGCAAAATTATTGGCAGTAGATAAACTGAAAAAAATATTAACAACATGTATTAACCCTTTGTTATAGATATATAATGAGAAAATCCTTATAAACCATTAAGAAAAAGAGAAAAATCTTCAATAAAAATTTTTAAATATAGGATAAGAATAATTAACAAAAAGATAAGTGTAAATGGCTACTTACGTCATACCTTACCCCACAATCAATTTCATATCTTGTATTTCAATGTAAAATCTATGAAAATACCAGAAGTATTTAAATTTAAATTTACCAGAAGTAAATTTAAAATAATGTTTTTGTAATGCTGAAGTAGAAGGGTCTTCTAAGTCTGACACAGTATCCAGATATACTAAAGGGAAAGTTTGACAGATTTTATCGAATAAAAATGAAGCCATTCTTTATGACAAAAAGCAAGAAATTTAGATAAGCAACATACAGAAAAATTTATTTGCTGTATATGATGGTGGTCCAGCGGTTAAGAATCTGCCTTGCAATGCAGGGGACGTGGGTTCAAGTCTCTCGTTGGGAACTAAGACCTCACATACCATGCCAGCACACGGCAAATACTAAGCCCGAGTGTCCCTTTACTGACCCCACACTCTTCAGAGTCCACACACCACAACTTGAGAGTCTGTGCACCACCACAGAGATCCCACATACTGTAACTAAGACCTATTGTAGCCAATAAACAAATAAAAAGGTTAATACCTTTGTTATTGGTAAAGTGCCTTATAAATCAATAAGAAAAAGACAACCCCCCCATAGAAAAATGGATAAAAGGTTCACAGTGATAATTTAAAAAAATATAAATACACATTGGCAATAAGCACATGAAGTGAAAAGTCCTTAATCACACTAGCAATTAAAGAAATGCAACCTTTAACATTTTTAGCTGTCAGATCAGTAACAGATTTTAAAAATGAAAGTATCTGATGTTAGTGAAAACATGGATGAACTTTTTCTGGGAGTATAAACTGATTTAAAATACTTTTTTTCTGGAGGGCAATTTAAATTCTGCAATGTCTATCAAAAATCTTAAAGTAAATCTTCATATCCTTTGAACCAAATTATCACTACTGAAAATTTACTCTCAGGAAGCAGAAGAATTTGTTCAGTATAGCTGCTGTGAACGTTGGTTGTGCAATTGAGCACCTCCTGTATTTATGGAGTTCCCAGGCACACAGTGTGGGCCTCCCTCTATAGTGCCTGAGCATACCAGGTGTCCGCTTCCCAGTACTCTGTGTCTAGGATATAAACTTGTGACCTAGGCTTCACAGCCCAGCATACCCACTCCAGACTTTTACTCTGAGGCTAATAAACTAAGAAGCAAGGACATCACAAACTCTATTCCTTTGACAATTGCAGGCAGCTGCGTCTGTTGTCCAAGGTCATAGTGTGAGTTCAAGCCGTGACATATGGTGCCCGGAGTTTTGTTTTGTTTTGTTTTGTTTTCGCAGATCAGGTTCATGGTGTGTGATTTGGATATTGGTCCATGCAGTATAACTTTGATGCCTGTGTTTTCTAAATCCTATGATATACCCAAAGCTTGTCAGTTAATTTCCTTCCTGTTTAAATCAACCAGAGCTTTCTTCCCCTGGCTTATAACTAAGAACTCTGAATATTAAAACAGTGTTGCTTCATTATGTTGAAAATTAGATACAATAGTAAGGAATTAATTGATGTAAAATTTTACATACATTGCATGATCCTGTTCCTTCTTTTAAAAGCTACAGTATTTCTTAGTTTAAGCAGTTTAATCAGAAAAGGAATTTAAAATAAGAAATTGGAAACTTACAAATCTGTTGAAAAAGGTTGCAGACCTCTTTATTGACTCCAGAACAATACCAAACGTATCCACTGGGGGCACTGCTCTCTCTGAGGCCAAAAAAGTTAGGAAGGAAGGAAGAAGCTAATGCCACACACAACTTTCTCTCACACTCAAGAAACCACAATGGATAAGGGAAGCTGCAGATCAGAGATTAGGAAATTAAATCAAATAGTACAAGTTACCCCACTGGTTCTTGACACAGAGAATCTGGAAAAGGGAACCTGAGTCTACTGCAGGGAAGCCTCACATTTCCAAACCTTGGTTGATGACAGCAACAGCCAACCTTGCTTGATGACAGCCAACAGCAAAAGATGGCCTTGGCTCACTTCACCCTTCAAATCTTGTATGATACCATTTGTGTAGGGGGAAAACTCTTGCATATGCACAGACTCCTGGAAGGATATGTGTACTAGTAACCATGGTGATTTCTAAGGTAGGGAACTGAGGGGCTGAAGGACATAAGTCAGGGGGAGGCACTTTTCACCATACTTCTTGGTGTGTGTTGTACTAAGGTCATCACTCCTAGTCAGAAAGTTCCCAAGTTAAATTGTATTAGTGTTAAAGCTCAGGAGTTTTTACTGTACTCCAAGGGAACACATCCCCAGGTCTCTGAGGAGTATTTCAAGGCTCTTTGAGAGGAGAACAGAGTAGGTCTCTGGGTCTACTTCTACTTCAGTCAGAGCAACTCTGATTTTATCTGTTCTTTAGTTTAAGCTTTTGAAAAAGATTTCGTTAGCTTTTAAGCTTCTGAGTAAGAAAGTAAGAAAGCTGCTTTTGTAAAAAATTGAAGACTGGTGTTATGGAAGAATATTAAATGTCATGGAGAAATATTCATTTTATACATATTAACCAAGTGAATATTTCTGAGATGAGAAGACTGGAAGTACAAGTACCAAATCACCTCTTCATAGTTTTTTACTGTTTATTTGTGCTCTCTTTCTCACAGTTATTACAATTATCTTTAAAATTATAATCACAATTACATCTTATTTTTTTAACTGAAAAGAAAAGCACTCTTGCCAAATCTAAATATGTCAGCTAATAAATGGAATAGTGCTGAATTGCATTTGTGGTGGATTTGTTAGGTAGAACCTCCAGCTGATGTGTCGTAAATGAGTTACACATAGGCCAAGATTTCCTGTACAGTCCTCAGGGGTTAAGTCAGGCTGGAGCTAAGCCTCCTCCTGCTCCCTTCAACTTAGAGTCCTTTCATTGTTCATGCCAGTATACCATGTAAAAATTTACAAAGCGTGGTGCTTTATTTTTCTGGAAATTACACCTTTCATAGCATGCTTTAATTTGATTTGATTTTTAACTGCTTTAATTGTGACTTATTCACAACAAGAATAATAAGATTAATAACTCTAAGGAAGCCTATCATTATGAATTATTTAACCATGTGCCAGGCACCATCCTAAGTACTTTGCATCTATTATTTCATTTAATTCTGATGATGACCATGTGAAGCTTAGGTATTATTATCTCAGTTTTACAGATAAGAAATTGGATGCTAAGATATAAATGAGTAACTTGCTAAAACCTCAAATGACAGAACTAGGTTTCTAACCTAGTATCTTATTCCAGTATCTCTCCTCTTAAGCAACATACTCTAATGCTCAAGTTTCAGGAACCTATCAATTATGTTGAAGCAAGTACCACTATATCAGGCAAACAGATGATTACAACAGGGGCTGTCTCTACCATCTTTCTCCCACTAGAGCATCAGCTCCATGAGAACAGAGAGCTTGTCTGTCTTGTCTACCTAGCACAATGCCTGGAAAATCATAGGGAATTACATATTTGTTGAACAAATGAATACTTACATGTTGATTCTTAGACCCATGCTTCTCAACTCTGCCTGTACATCAGAATTGTTCATAGAGCTTTTAAAACATGCAGAATGTCTAGGGCTCTCCCACTCCCACTAGCATCTCCAGGGGAGGAATTCAGGCAAGTCTGTATCTTTAAAAGTATACAGATGATGCTAGTGCTTTGTCAAACTCTAGAGCCCCTATTCCAGAACAGTGGTCTGGAATTTTGTTTAAAAAAAGTGAAATTCGTTAAAACACACATTGCTGGACTCCACCCCCAAAGTTTCTAGTGTTTAGTAGATCTGGGGTGAAGTCTGAGAATTTGCATTTCTGAAAGTTCCCAGGTGATATTGATGCTACTGGTCCATGGTTCACACTTTAAGAATTATTGTTTTAGAGGATTGGTTGTAAGGGACTAAATCAAAACATTTGTACATAGGACTTAAGCAGGGGATTTAGTGAGGCCAGAATCAACATTGATCACTCAGGCAGTGCAGGTTAATTACAGTTTTCAAAGCACTCACAAGAATGCCCGTTGCATTTGTTGCTCCAAAAGTTTCTTTGAAAAAATGGGATATGATTTTTTAATCCCAAGGAAAAAGAAAAAAAAAAAAAACACATTTCTTTGATGGGTTTGACCCGAGACTATTTGACTCTGTAGGTCCTGCCCTGCTGAGGCACTCTGGGTCTGTCCATACAATCTCTGAGCAGATGTGGTGCTCACTCCCCAGACCTCTGCAGTTCTTGTCTCACAAGAGAAAGCCTGTAGTTTTTCTTCGTGTGTGCTCCTTTCCTCCATCATCTGCCCTTGTCAACCAGGAGACCTGGCAACAGGAGCTTTGGCACACTCTTATTTTCTGGATACTATTCAAAAATTCCAGATCCCCAAATTCCTGGGTAACATCTAATCTTAGATTATTAAGACATTGTCAGTATACTGGTAAGTACATTTCCATTGCTTGCTGCTGCATTAATAAGAGGCAAGAATTAGTTTCTAATGAGCACTAGGCTGTGGATAAAAATTAAAAGCTTTTATATCTAGCTGATGGACCTTGCACCTAGTAATATTTGGCTTGGTTTTTTAAGAGTGATTTCTATCCCATGCTTGCTGCTTTTATACCATTCATTTTGTGCATTTCACATTGTTTAGAGAAGAACTGCACAAGTTTTATAAATCGTGTTTTTCTCCTTGTGTTAGGTCTCTTTGCAATGCAATCAATGTTTACAACCTCACCTGCAATAACTGTTCAGAAAACTGCACTGATGTTCTGTTTAGTAACAAGATTACCTTCTTAATGGACCTCCTCATACACCAGTTGACGGTATGTAATATTATTGCTTTGAATTAGAAGCCGTTAAGATTTGAAAAATATCCCCTATGAAGAAAACGAAAAGAAGCCTTCTTATTTATTCTCCAGATTGAAAAAAAAAGTAAAGATGATTGGGAGAGTAAAATAGGAACTGGCAGAAAAACCTCTTCATTTGAAAATCTTATAGTGCATTCTCCTAAGTCTCAGTATTTGATGGATAATGTACTTGTAGCACTTGCCGAGATCACAGATTTCCACGGTTAGACTGGGACTTTGGAATGAGTTAGGCTCAAAGCCTTATCTCTGAGGTCATAGAAATTAGTCTCATAACCTCTCGTGCCAGCTCAGTTTAAAGGGTCAGTTTATGTTTAACTTGGTAAGAAACATAAAGAAAGGGATGTAATGCCTCAGTGAGGCAAGGTGAATGGTGGGAGAAGATATTAAAGAAATTGGATTTTTTTAAAAAAGGTCAATTTAAGACAGACTTTTTGAGGGCTCTTGATGTATTTTTTGAAGCAAGAAACTCCTCTGTCACAAAGGGGCAAACCTATTATATTTTTGAAATAGGAACAAGCAGCCAATTGTAGCCTTAAATTTTACTTCAGTTCACAGATGTTGAAAGAGGTAAGCTCAGTATAATATCCAAAGGTTTAGGTCTGTCAACTGCAGCCTCCAGAACACAGCCCTGGGACCAGAAGTTTCCTGGTCAAGTTTCTGAGCCCCTGAGGTATTGGCACAAAATCACTCTCAAGCTGCAAGTTTATAACACAGGAGATTTATTTTTCAGAACTGATTTATTTTACTCAGCACGTAGTTCTAATAGCTTTTCCCTAAACTGTGAGCCTTTTGCTCTCTTTCCTTCTCCATCTGGTTAATTTCTGCATCCTGAGACCTGTACTAAGATATAATGGCACTTTCTTCATGAAACCTTCCCCAACCTGACCCTCTCTCCAAGTCCAGGTTAGATGTTCTTCTTATATGCTCCTGTTCATTAGGTCATTCATAGGATTAATCACATTGAATTGTAATTAACTGCTTACTTATCCATTTCCCCAACTAGCCGTAAAATCAATGAGGACAGGAGGTGATTCATCACTTTCCCCAAGATCCTAAAACAGGGCCTGACACAGTAGCTTCAGCACATTGTTGATGAATATATAAGTAAACACATGGATTCCCATATGTTTCAAGCTGAAAATCAGAAAGGAAATGATGAGGCTCTTACCTGTTCTTCTCATGACAAAGAGAAGGGACAGCAGTGAAAAAGGACAAAAACACAGACCTAGAACAATACAGTGAAATAAGGGTTGTTTATAGATGACACTGAGTCATCACTTGAGGGCTAAGTTATATATGGTTTATCTCTAAAATAAGGGATTGAAATACAGGTAGTGAATTTTAGCAAAAATTTCTATCAGAAATATTTCAAAGCCAGGGACAAGGAGAAAGACTTAGCATTTGTTATATGACCTTATATTCCAGGCATTTTAATATATATTGCCTCATTTCATTTTTAAAACAGAAAGTCAGTGTTAGTATACTGCTTTACAGGTGAAGAAACTTGAGTCTGAGAAAGGTTGACTTGCCCAAGGCTACATGGATGGTCATGGAGTCAAGAGCCCAAGCTAGGTCTGTCAAACCCCAACTGAGGCACATTCTGCACACAAATTGACTCATATTTTTCAAAAGAGTCAGTGTCATGAAAGACATAGAAAAGTTGCAGAACTGTCACAGATTGGGGGAATCTAAGGAGATCTGACAATGAAATGTAACGTGGGACCCTAGACCAGAAAAAGGATGTTCGTGAGAAAACTTGAAACTTCAAATAAGATCTGTAGAATAGTTAATTTTATTGGCTCAATGTTGATTTCTTGCTTTTGGTAATTATAACGTGGTTTTTCAAAATGTTAGCAGTAGGGATATGGGTGAAGGGAACTCTACTATTTTTGCAACATATCCTGTTTTTAAGTCTTCTTGCTTATTCCTTCACATTTCAAAGCCATTCTCTTCTGTTACTTTACCCTGTTCAAAGTATATAATTTCTATGGTTCCATTACCAATTTTAAATAATTTCAAAATATGAAGTGGAAAAAAAACAAACAAACCCCATACTCTCCAACTATTCCATGCCGCATTATCTGAAAGAATATACTGTGTGAAACCTATTCTGTATTGGTAATGGAAGAAGATACATAAATGTACTTTGAACAGAACAAGTAACAAAAGGGAATGGTGTTTGAACTGTGAAGGAATGAGCAAGAAGACTTACAGACAAGATCTTCCATCCTAGCTCTTCATTCTTTTCTGATCAAAACCTGTTCTTATCATATAAGGTAGTTTGTTTATTCTCTCACTTAATAATTATAAGTGCCTACTACTTCCAGTTGCAGAGAAGTGTAGGGTATGATCCTAACCATCCAGGAAATTCCTGCTTTGGAGTAGGAACAGATACGTAAGTTGCACATTAAAATGGTGTGATGTCAGCCGGTATAGAGTATGGTGAAGCACAGACAAAGGAGGTCGGTAGCCTCTGCCTGGGACATCACAAAGCTAGACCTTAGCTCCTCATAATAGCTTTCATTTATTAAGTGCCTACCATGTGCCAGGAGCTTGTAAGTAGCTTGATCCTTTCCCTCTACTTTGAAAGCCCCAGTTTCCTTTGAATAATATTCCCTTACTTGTGACCTCAAGATTTCTTAACACTCGGAAAGCTTTTAATCTCCCAACCAATGAATTTCACCACATTCTATGTTTATTTTGTTCAGTTTAGAACTTGAATCCTGGGACATTAGTTTGTCAAACACATTTTATCCCTCCCTCCCTTAAACGTGGCACTTCCTGGTCTTTGCTGTTCTTTTTGGCTTTTTATTCTCTGTCAGTTCTAACACTGCTGTGATGGAGTTTGTGATAATTGAAAGAGGTGGGTATGTTTTCTAAGTGGGAGAGGTAGAGGTGGTGGTGGTGATTTTTCCATTTCTGGAAATCACTTGTGCATTTACATTTTTATTGCTAACTTGTTTTGATGAACATGTAACTGAAATATGGATCACTAACTTCTAGTACCCTCTCAGCAAAGGGTAGGAAACTGTCATCACACATTTTCCAGAAGGATTATAAAGAATCATAAAAGAAGTTAATTAATTAAGATCTGGTAGAATTTGTATGACAACTGATTATAGGGCAGTTCGGCCTTTCTTCGGCAAACTGAGAGGTTTAGAAGGCTTTTCTCCCCTAATCTAGCTGTTTGGAGTTTGTTTTAGCATTCTTGTATTGCATCTCAATTATGTGCAAAGTGTTGTACAGATGCCAGGATTATAGAGGTGAATTGGACGCAGTTCCTTCATTCTAGAAGCCCACGGTTGAAGAATGAGCAACTTGCATACATTAAAATTAAAGAAAAGCTGTGAGAAGTTCTGTAACATAATCAGAGCTACAGTGTAGTGCATACAGCCTAGAAAAGTACCTGGCACATAAGGAAATGCCTGTTAAATATTTGATGAATGAATGAATGAGTTCTAACTTGGAGCATTGGAGAGACTTTGGGGGAGAATTTGGATTTGCCTATGCCTTGAAGGGTAGAAATTCTACAATTCTGGATTATGAGTTTTACAAAAGCCAAATTAGCATGGGTGGCACTGAAAATGTATGTGTTTTTTCTTGCAGTATAGATTCAAAGTAGGATTTTTAGGATAAGGTCTTGAGGAGTTTATTTGGAGCCCTATAAAAACAGTACATTTAGATAGGCATTATCTTCAAAAAGTATGAAAACTTTGCTGCTGCTGCTGCTGCTGCTGCTGCTAAATCACTTCAGTCGTGTCCGACTCTAAAACTATGTTAAAGCAGATTTCAGTAACTGAGTGTTAAGAATCTTCTCTGTGCCTGAATCATTACACTGCAGAGGAAGGTAGGCCTCTACCTTCAAAATGTCTCCTTGAGGAGACTAGACATGAAAATTAAAAGGCATTAAAAAGACCAGTGAAAAAGAGCAAACTGGCAAAATAGATAGTCACAGTTCTCATTCCCAAAGAAACACTTAGCAACTATATACAAACCAAAATACCGTTATGAACTCGATGACAAATCAAAGCAAGATCCTCTATGACCCACCTCCTAGAGTAAAGAAAATAGAAACAAAATAAACAACTGGGACCTGATTAAACTTAAAAGCTTTTGCACAGCAAAGGAAACCAAAAGCAAGATGAAAAGACAACCCTCAGAATGGGAGAAAATAATAGCAAATGAAACAACTGACAAAGGATTAATTTCCAAAATATACAAGTAGCTCATGCAATTCAAAACCAGAAAAGCAAACAACCCAATCAAAAAGTGGAAAAAGACCTAAACAGACATTTCTCCAAAGAAGACATACAGATGGCTAAAAAACACATGAAAAGATGCTCAACATCTCTCATTATTAGAGAAATGCAAATCAAAGCTACAATAAGATATCACCTCACACCAGTCAGAATGGCCATCATCAAAAAGTCTACAGGCAATATATGCTGGAGAGTGTGTGGAGAAAAGGGAACACTCTTGCACTGTTGCTGGAAATGTAAACTGATACAGCCACTATGGAAGACAGTATAGGGATTCCTTAAGAAACTAGGAATAAAACCACCATATGACCCAGCAATCCCACTCCTAGGAATATACCCTGAGGAAACCAAAATTGAAAAAGACACGTGTCCCATTGTTCATTGCAGCACTATTTACAATAGCTAGAACATGGAAGCAACCTAGATGTCCATCAACAGATGAATGGATAAAGAAGTTGTGGTACATACACACAATGGAATATTACTCAGCCTTAAAAAGGAATGCATTTGAGTCAGTTCTAATGAGGTAAATAAACTTAGAACCTGTTATACAGAGTGAAGTAAGTCAGAAAGAGAAAGATAAATATCACATTCTAATGCATATATATATATATATGTATATATATATGGAATCTAGAAAAATGGTACTGACAGGGCAGCAGTGGAGAAACAGACATAGAGAATAGACTTATGGACATGGGAGGAGGGGAGGAGAGGGTGAGATGGATGGAAAGAGTATGGAAACTTACATTACCATATGTGAAATAGACAGCCAACAGGAATTTGCTGTATGGCTCAGGAAACTCAAATAGGGGCTCTGTATCAACCTAGAGGGGTGGGATGGGGAGGGAGGGAGATGGGAGGGAGGTTCAAAAGGGAGTGGATATATGTATACCTATGACTGATTCATGTTGAGGTTTGACAGAAAACAACAAAATTCTGTAAAGCGATTATCCTTCAATAAAAAATAAATTAATTTTAAAAAATACTGTTATGAGAACTCCAGAAAACAGTTTAGATATTACAGTACCCAAGGTGATCTCAAGGCCAGGAACAACCACACTGATGTGAGTAACAAAAACTATTCTGCTTTACTCACAATCTTTCCTCTCTTGAGTTGGCACAGCTTGGCATTGGAAGATGATACCCCAGCTCATGGTTCTCTGCTTTAAAGGGAGAGGAGTTGAGTGTGAGTCCAGCATTCTGGCTTTTTGGAGGGCTGCCCAAGGGACTTGTATCTGCCTCACCTGACTCATGGCACTGCCAGGAAGCTGGCATACTTTGGATGCCTGGCAGCCCTTGAGAACAGCAGAAAGCAGGGCAGCTTGCTGCTGAGAATCAGAGAACCTGCAGTGCTACAGACAGACACCAGAGGGAGCAAGAGATTACGATCTCCTGAGAAAGAAACCAGCCAGGCCTTTCTAATTGAGAAATTGCACATGCAGGCCCAGAGAAGTCCTATCCCCTATAAAAATGCTTCATAGAACCTCTGACTCTCTAGTCAAGGAAATTGGTGTCTTCCCCTTTACAAAGCCGGTATGTACAGTCTAAAAGTGATACCTCTTTTTTCAAATGTGCAGATTCCAACACAAAGTTACAAGACACACAAAGAAAAAGGGAAGCATGGCCCCTACAAAGAACAAGATAAATCTTCAACCCTAAAGAAGCAGGTGTATGAATCACGTGACAAATATTCAAAATAATTATTCTAGAGATATTCTGTAAACTCAGAAAAATGATATATGAACAAAATGAAAATTAAAAAGAGATAGAAAATATAAAAAGAACCAAATAGAAGTTTTGGAGCTAAAGAATAAGTTATTGAACTGAAAAAATAGAGGAATTCAAGATCAGCCTTGATCAAACAGAAGAAAGAATCATTGAACTAAAAGATAGGTAATTTGAAATTATCCAATCAGGAATAAAAATAAAAAGGAATGAAAAAAAGCCTAAAGGACTTAGGCTGTACTGCAAAGTAAACCAATATGTATGTTATGGTGGTCACAAAAGGAAAGAGAGACAAAGAGAAAATGGGGCAGAAAACTTATTTAAATAAATAATGACCTAAAATTTCCCAATCTAGTGAAGGAAAGGGAATCCAACAAGTCCAACAGGTCCTAACTTTGGTGAACCCAAGAAATCTCACATAGACACATTATACTAATTTATCAGAAGTCAAAGATAGAATTTTGAATGCAGCAAAAGGAAATCAACTTGTCACATGCAGAAGAACTCTCATAAAACAATCAGTGTATTTCACACCGGAAAACCTACAGGCCAGAAGGGAATGGGATGTTATAATCAAAATGATAAAAGAAAAAAATGCCAACCAAGAACACTACATCCAGCAAAACTATCCTTCAAAAAATGAAAGAGAAATAAAAACTTTCCCAGATAAACAAAAGCTAAGGAAATTCATCACCACTACTAGACCTACTTGACAAGAAATTCTAAAAGGAGCCCTAAAGTAGGAGAAAAAAAAAAAAAAGACACTAAATAGCAACATGGAAGCATATAAAGCTCACTGATAAATGTAAATATAAAGACAAATACTGGATGCTGTAATACTGTAAAGTGAAAGGAAAGTGAAGTTGCTCAGTCATGTCCGACTCTTTGTGACCCTATGGACTGTAGCCTACCAGGCTCTTCCATCCATGGGATTTTCCAGGCAAGAATACTGGAGTGGGTTGCCATTTCCTTCTCCAGGAGATCTTCCTGACCCAGGGATTGAACCCGGATCTCCTGCATTGTAGGCAGACGCTTTACCATCTGAGCCACCAGGGAAGTAATACTGTAATGGGGGGGTTAAATCAGTGTTAATCCTGACATAGAAATTAAAAGACCAAGCTGTTAAAATAGCCATAAGTATAAAAGTATATTAATGGATACATGATTTAAAATATGTACTTTGTGACATGAATAACATAAAATATTGAGGGGAGAGAGGTAAAAATATAGCATATTAGTATGCGATTGATAATTAAGTTATCAGGTTGAAATAGATTATTATAAATGGCAACCACAAGGAAAAATACCTATAGAAGATACTCAGAAGAAAATGAGAAAGGAATGAAAGCGTGTTACTACAAAGGAAGATGGCAGAAGAGGAATGAGGGGCAAAATAACTGTATAAGACGTAAAATAACAAAATAGCAATAGGTATTCCTTCTCTATCAGTAATTACTTTCAATGTAAGTGGTTTACTCTCCAATAAAAAGGCACACACTGGCTGAATGGATAAAAACACAAGATCCAACTATCTTTTGTCAACAACAGACTTACTTTAAATTTAAGGACACACATAAGCTGAAAGTGAAAGAATTGAAAACAATAATTCATGCAAATGGTAACGACAAAAGAACAGAGGTAGCCATCCCTATATCAGACAAAATAGAATTAAAAGTCAAAAACTCCCGGAATAGATAAAGAAGGACATTATATAGTAATAAAAGGTCAATTTTTAAGGAAAGTATAACAATTGTAAATACACATACACCCATCAGAGCACTCAGATATAAGAAGCAAGTATTGAGGAACTGAAGGAAGAAGATGACAATAGCTCAGTTAAAGTAGATTTCAATACCCCGCTTTCAATAATGCATAAACATCTAGAAAGCAAACCATTAAGTAAACAGAGGATTCGAACAATGTTGTAGGCTGCATGGACCTAATACACATATATAAAATATTCCACCCACCAGCAGAATACACATTTTCTCAAGCACACACGGAACATTCTTCAGGATGGCTCACACAATAGGTCACAAAACAAGTAAACAAATTTAAGGTGACAGGTGTATTTTCTGACCACAATGGAATGAAAATAGAAATTAATAGCAGAAGGAAAACTGGAAAATTCACAAACATGTGGAAACTAAACAACTTGATGAAAAAACAGTGGATGAAAGAAGAAATTAAAAGAGAAACTAAATAGTGTCTTTAAGACAAATTTAAAATATGGCATACAAAACTTATGGGGTACTGTAAAAGCGGTGCTGAGAGGGAAGTTCATAGCAATAAATACCTGAATTTAAAAGGAAGAAAGATCTCAATCAATTTAACTTTATACCTCAAGAAACTAGAGAAAGAAAAACAAAGCCCAGAGTTAGCAGAAAAAGGAAATAATTAAAGATTAGAACAAACTGTCATAAAAACAGACACATAAACCAATAGAACAGAATAGAGAGCTTGGAAGTAAACCCACAAATATACAGCCAACTAAGATTTGACAAGACATAAAAAATATGAAAAGGAAAAGATGGTCTCTTTAATAAATACTGTTGGATAATCTTTAGTAAACGCTGTTGGGAAATGGTGGCTATCCACATGCAAAATAATGTTGGACTCTTTATCTTACACCGTACACAAAAATTAACTGCAAATGGACTTAAAACTTAAATGTAAAACCTGAGCCCATAAAACTCCTAAAAGAAACATAAGAGTAAAGCTCCTTGACATTGCTCCTGGCAGTGATTTTTTTTTTTTAATGATACGAGAAAGTACAACAAAAGCAAAAATAAACAAGTGGCACTACATTAAACTAAAAGGCTTCTGTACAGCAAAGGAAACAATCAACAAAATGAAAAGGCAAACTGCAGAAGGGGAGAAAATATTTGAAAATTATATATCTGAAAAAAAAAGAAAATTATATATCTGTTGAAGGGTTAATGACCTAAATACATAAATATAAAAATCAGAAACACAGAAAGTAACAAGTATTGGCAAGAGTTTGGAACTCTTGTTCCCAAATGGGAACTCTTGTTTCCTGGTGGAAATGTGAAGTGGTGCACCTACTTTGGAAAACAATAATGACAGTCCCCCAAGAAATTAAAAATAGAACTACCATATGGGATTACTTCTTGGTATTTACCCAAAAAGAATTGAAATCAGAACCTTTGAGATCCTTGCACTCTCATGTTTGCTGTACCATTATTCACAATAACTAAGAGGGGGAGAGAATGGAAATGTCCATTGGCAGTTGAATAAAGAAAAATGTATGTGCATACACTGGAATATTATTCAGCCATAAAAAAGAAATCCTTCCATTTGTGACAACATGGATAAACCTTGTGAAATAAGCCAGTCACAGAAGGGCAAATACTATATGATTTTACTTACATGAGATATCTAAAGTAGTCAGACTCACTAAACTGAAAGTTAAGAGCTAGGATGAGGGCAAATGGAAAGTTGCTGTTCAGTGAGTACTGAGTTTCAGTTATGTAAGATGAAAAAGTTCTAGAGATCTGATTTACAACCATGTGCATGTAGATAGACTATGAAATATACTTAAAATTGTTAGATGATAAATCTATGTTACATGTTTCAGTTCAGTTCAGTTCAGTCGCTCAGTCGTGTCCGACTCTTTGCGACCCCATGAATCACAGCACGCCAGGCCTCCCTGTCCATCACCATCTCCCGGAATTCACTCAGAGTCACATCCATCGAGTCCGTGATGCTATCCAGCCATCTCATCCTCGGTCGTCCCGTTAGTACCACCAAAAAAAGACAAGTATGAGTACTGCTGAGTACTGTGAAAATAGATTGATTGACTTTTCAGTTCAGTTCAGTCGCTCAGTCGTGTCCAACTCTTTGCGACCCCATGAATCGCAGCACGCCAGACCTCCCTGTCCATCACCAACTCCCGGAGTTCACTCAAACTCACATCCATCGAGTCGGTGATGCCATCCAGCCATCTCATCCTCTGTCGTCCCCTTTTCCTCCTGCCCCTAATCCCTCCCAGCATCAGAGTCTTAATGTGGACAAATTCTACATAGGCCATATTACAGATTGGTAAATTGAATTATGGCAAAAGAGATCACACAACTACCTCGTGATAGACTCATGACCTGAGTGCAAGTCTCCTGAGTTCTTGTCCAGGATATTCCCTTCCTATAACCTAAATTGATATGTCTTCTCTTTATTGAGTTGACAAATGAGATAAAGTAATATTTTTGTGACTTTAATTTTATCCATGTTTCATATTTTCACCTGGGTAATGTATACTGAAAAAGCATTTAATTAAAAGATTTATAATTTCTTGATGTTTCATTGCACTTTAAAAAGGCATTCAATGTTTTATTAGCATTCTTATTTTTAATTCATAGTGACCTGCTCCTCATGGAATATTTAAAGAATACTCTTATAAATTGTGTGTATATATTTTCTGGAGCCAAAGAAACTGTTAATTGAAAAGTGATGTACAAACCTTAAATAATTGATATGATACTGTTGGATCAAAGAGTCTGTTGGTGAGCACTGCAGAAGATGACAAGAAAGCCCTGTATACTAAGAGAAAATATAAGTGCAACCTTACAGCAAGGGGATTGTTTTTCACTGAGTCTGGTGCAGAGCCATATGGATGCCTATTTTATTTTCATTATAGCAGCAAAGGCCTGGAATTGGCCATTCACCACATTCTCTTCTTTGTACCAAGGAGGCAGAACATGGACTTCATGGTTAATTACGTGGGAATAGAAATCCTTCAACTCTCCACAAGTAACATCGGTCTTCCTGATGCCACTTGCATTTTGTTTCTCTTTTCCTCACTGTGTGGTACTTGCTCAACATGTCAGGGGCACCCTACCCATTTCTTCATCAATAATGTGAATTCTGTTTCTCACATACTATATATATTATATACATATATAATATATATTTATTGATATAGAGTGTATCAGAACCAGACAGGAGGCTTTCATAGTATCTAGTCTGGTCTAGTCCTCCTTGTCTTACAAATGAGGACAATGGAACTCAAAAAAAGGGAAGGATGGGAGATGTGTGGGCTGGGTATTTGCCCAAAATTTCACAGCCTGTTTCCAGTGGAATTGGGATACAAATTCAGGTCTCCTAAATCCCAACCTAACTTTTTTCCACTATATTACATGGCACACTGCTCATTTAAGTCTGCTGAGAACAGTTAAAGGATATTGCGACTGGTATAGAGCTTTACCCTTAAAACTACATTCAAAATTGATCTAGTGAAAGAATATGGGTAAAATTATAACTCTTAAGTGCCATTCTACTGCAGTCATATGAATTCATATCATCATTATTATTACTGTCACCTATAATCACGGAGGATTTGACACATCCAGCATTATAGTGGAGATTCTATCACACTACTTTCAGATGGTGGGTAAAGCAAACAAAATGGTTAAATATGTACAGAACTGAATAAAACAATTAGCAAACTGGATACACATAGATAGAACCATATGTGAAACATTAGAGAATATAAATTTTTTATAAATACACATGGGAAATTTACAAGAATTGACTATGCACTAGGCCGTAAAGCAAGTCTTAACATGCTTGAAAGAGTCAGAATCATACAGAGGATCCGGTTTTGCTTCCAATATTATTGAATAAGCTCCTACCAGGGTGCCCCTTCTGCAGATGGCAGGAGGGGTAAAGCATGAGAAAACCTACCTGAAGGTGGCCCAGACCTAGCAAAAGCAGGCAGATTCTGATCGGAAGAAGGGAACAGCATTGAGTAAGTTTCCTGGTTTTATGGCTTTTAGCCTGAGGGCAATACCACATGGGATGGCTAAAACTACCATAGAAAATCCACAATCTTTCAGGCCTAAGAACCAGAAGACAGAATTTGGGGCAAAGGTAACTGCGAGAATGTAGGGATGACATTCAAAAGGGAGATAACCAGAAAGGAGGATTCCCTAAGTTATTTATAAATATCTGAATGACCCTGGTACCATATGTTTGTGGGAGACTCCAAGTACTTCTGGAGAAGGCAATGGCACCCCCCTCCAGCACTCTTGCCTGGAGAATCCCAGGGACGGGGGAGCCTGGTGGGCTGCCGTCTATGGAGTCGCACAGAGTCAGACACGACTGAAGCAACTTAGCAGCAGCAGCAGCAGCAGCCAAGTACTTCAGCTAAAGACAAACTGAACTGAGATTTCAACTGCTATCCATGAATAACATTTTGTAGTTGAGTCCAGTAAAACCATATGCCTGCTTCTTTTTTAAAAATCAAACTGAAAAATATAACTGAAGTCAAAAATTCACTGAATGAATTAATGATAATGATGAAAAATAGAAAAATAACTTGAGACAAACACCACAGTAATACTTATTGCAGGAGAGAATCATCAATGGATGCAAAAATTAGTGAGTAAAAGTATAATTAGGAAAAGGATATTTTTTAAGTTTCAGAATAACTTTGAATTACAGAGAAGGAAAATAGAAAATTTGTGATGAAGAAACTTGGCAGATACTACCTTAACTGTGTGATCAAAACTAACATCACTAAAAATAATATATGAACATCATTTACCCTCTAATATTATATTCTTAGAAGCTCACACTGTCATTCTGTGACATTTGATACCTTTGCAAAATATGTCATCTAAATATGAGAAAATATCAAACAGTTCCAAATTGAAGATGGTCTACAAGATAGCTGATTAAATCCAAAGATTGAAGAATTCAGAGACTAGAGAGATGTGACAACTAAATACAATGTAAGAACTTTACTGAGAAAAACTGGGAAAATTCTAATGAGATCTGTGGATTAGCTCATTGTTTTATATCAATGTTAATTTTCTGCTTTTAGTAATTGTGCTGTAATTATGTACGGTGTTAACATCAGGGAAGACTGGGAAAGGTGTAAAATTATTTATAAAATAGATATAAATTAAAAAAAAAACAACAGTTCACTGGTGGACCTAACAGAGTGGAAGTAACAGAGGAAAGATAATTGAACTTAAAGTTATATGAATAGGAATTAACCAGTCTGATCAGTGTGTGTGGTGGAGAGATTGAGAGAACAAAAGCAAACAGAAAGGAACTGAACCTTAGGGAATTATGGGCCAGTATTAAACAGTGTAATATGTATATTGGATATCCAGAAGAACAAAGAATGAAGCATTAAAATATTTTGAAAGAATAATGTCTAAGTTTTTTCCAAATTTGATGAAAGTCACAAATATACAGATTCAATACTAAGTTCACCAACCCCCAAAAGGCTAAATACAAAGATAATCATGTCAAACTACAAAAAACAAGTATAATAAAAAAAGAAAATGTTGAAAGGTGCCACATTGCATACAGACAAATAATGATTCAGGTAATGCCTGACATCTGTCTCACCAGAGGCCAGAAGACAGTGAACATTTTTAAAATGCTAAAAATTAGAAAAATTCAATCCATAATTTCTATATCCAGCACACCAGAAAAATGCTTCAAGAATAAAGGTGAAATAAATACAGTTGATATGGCTTAGACAATTAAATGACAAAAGGTTGTACTATAGAAATGATGAAGTTCTTCAAAGTGAAGAAAAATGACACTGAATGAAAATGACCACCATCTTTAGGAAGGAATGAAGAACTCTGGAAATGAAGATGTGTTGTTTTTTTAACAAAACTTTTAAATATACATGATGGTTTGAACAAAATTAGCATTGTTGTTGTTTAGTTGCTCAGTTTTGTCTGACTCTTTACCACCCCATGGACTGTAGCCCACCAGGCTCCTCTGTCTATGGGATTTCCAAGGCAGGAATCCGGGAGTGGGTTGCCATTTCCTTCTCCAGGAGATGTTTCCAACCCAGGGATCAGATGCGTGTCTCCTGCTTAGCAGGCAGATTATAATATGTTTAGGTGTACTGCATATGATGCATAGTATAACTATAATATAAAGGATGGAGAAATTCAGGTTTAAACTAAATTAAAAATTCAGACTTAAACTGAAGAGGTAGGGAAAACCACTAGACCGTTCAGGTATGACCAATAGATTAAGGGATTAGATCTGATAGACAGATGCCTGAAGAACTGTGGACAGAGGTTCGTGACAGGAGGAGGTGACCAAGACCATCCCTAAGAAAAAGAAAAGCAAAATGGTTGTCTGAGGAGGCCTTACAAATAGCTGAGAAAAAAAGAGAAGCAAAGGCAAAGGAGGAAAGGAAAGATATACCCATCTGAAATGATGCAGAGTTCCAAAGAACAACAGGCAGAGATAAGAAAGCCTTGCTCAGCGATCAGTGCAGAGAAATAGAAGAAAACAAATGGGAAAGACTAGAGTTCTCTTCAAGAAAATTAGAGATACCAAGGGAACATTTCATGCAAAGATGGGCACAATAAAGGACAGAAATGTATGGACCTAACAGAAGTAGAAGATATTAAGAGGAGGTGGCAAGAATACACAGAAGAACTATACAAAAATATCTTAATGACCCAGATAACCACGATGGTGTGATCACTCACCTAGAGCCAGACATCTTGGAGTGTGAAGTCAAGTGGACCTTAGGAAGCATCACTACGAACAAATCTAGTGGAGGTGATGGAATTCCAGCTGAGCTATTTCAAATCCTAAAAGATGATGCTGTGAGAGTGCTGCACTCAATATGCCAGCAAATTTGGAAAACTCAGCAGTGGCCACAGGACTGGAAAAGGTCAGTTCTCATTCCAATCGCAAAGAAAGGCAATGTCAAAGAATGTTCAAACTACCATACATTCATTTCACATGCTAGCAAAGTAATGCTCAAAATTCTGCAAGCGAGGCTTCAATAGTACATGAACCATCAAATTCCAGATGTTCAAGCAGGATTTAGAAAAGGCAGAGGAACAAAGAAATCAAATTGCCAGCATCCACTGGATCATCAAAAAAGCAAGAGAGTTCCAGAAAAACATCTACTTTTGCTTTATTGACTATGCCAAAACCTCTGACTATATGGATCACAACAAACTGTGAAAAATTATTAAAAAGACGAGAATACCAAACCACCTTACCTGCCTCCTGAGAAGTCTGTATGCAGGTCAAGAAGTAACAGAGCCAAACATGGAACAATGGACTGGTTCCAAATTGGGGAAGGAGTACATCAAGGATGTATATTGTCACCCTGCTTATTTAACTTATATGCAGAGTACATCATGAGAAGTGTCAGGCTGGATGAAGCACAAGCTGGAATCAGATTGCCGGGAGAAACATCAATAATGTCAGATATGCAGGTGACACCAACCTTATGGCAAAAAGTGAAGAGTAAGTAAAGAGCCTCTTTGTTAAAGGTGAAAGAGAAGAGTGAAAAAGCTAGCTTAAAACTCCACTTTCAGTAAATGAAGATCATGGCATCTGGTCCCATCACTCCATGGCAAATAGATGAGGAAACAATGGAAATAGGGACAGACTTTATTTTCTTGGGCTCCAAAATCACTGCAGATGGTGACTGCAGCCATGAAATTAAAAGATGCTTCCTGCTTGGAAGAAAAGCTAAGACCTACCTAGACAGCATATTAAAAAGCAGAGACATTACTCTGCTGACAAAGGTCCATCTAGTCAAAGCTCTGGTTTTTCCAATTGTCATGTATGGATCTGAGAGTTGGACAATAAAGAAGGCTGAGTGCCAATGAATTGATGCTTTTGAACTGTGGTGTTGGCAAATACCCTTGAGAGTCCCTTGGATGGCCAGGAGATTCAACCAGTCAATCCTAAAGGAAATCAGTCCTGAATAGTCAATGGAAGGACCGTTGCTGAAACTGAAGCTCCTATACTTTGGCCACCTGATGGGAAGAGCCAACTCGTTGGAAAAAACCCTGATGCTGGGAAAGACTGAAGGCAGGAGGAGAAGAGGACGGCAGAGGATGAGATGGTGGGATGGCATCACTGACTCAATGGACATTTGAGCAATCTCTGGGAGACAGTGAAGGACAGGGAAACCCGGCGTGCTGCAGGGCGTCTCAAAGAGTTGGACATGACTGAGCGACTGACCAACAACAATATAGTTGAAACATGTTTTTAAATGCCTGGAGAGAAATTTTTAAAACATCTATTTAACTCGTGTTTTGAAAATTCCTTAAACAGGGTGACAGCTATTCAGTGTATACTTTGTGCCAAGTTGAACACACTGTGTTGTCTTCTAACATAAAGACTCAGGAAAATGGGTAATCTCAGTGCTCAGACGGGAACCTGTAGTGTTGTGGGTGTCCTATAATAGAAGGTTCTAGCTGCAGGGAGAAAACTAGTGCAGATGAAAAGCACAGAGACCATCACCAACAACTGTTCCTTTGCATCCACCAAGTCTAGATGGGCTTCCCGGGGGGCTCAGTGGTAAAGAATCTGCCTGCCCACGCAGGAGACATGGAGTGGATCCCTGGGTTGGGAAGATCCCCTGGAGGGGGAAATGGCAACCTACTCCAGTATTTTTGTCTGGGAAATCCCATGGACAGAGGAGCCTGGCAGGCTACAGTCCATGAGGTCACAAAACAGTTGGGCAGGACTGAGTGACTACACAAGAACATCGAATCTAGATAGTCTTTGTGGTTTTTGTTTGTGGGGAGGAAGAGAAGCCTGAAATAAACCTAGCAAAGGTGAGAACCACACACATGCACATTTGTGCACATACTCAGCAGAAAGAAGAGCGAAAATGGAAGAGCCTAAAAGGAAGCCAAGTGGGACCCAATAAGAGAAGGAAACGGAAACAGGAGATCGAGGGAAGGGGATATAGAATGGAGGAAAAAAGAGATAGCTAGTGGGTCACGTGTAGGGGGCAAGCAGAAATTATAAATAGAAGCGTGAATACAGAGAAACTGTTTGGGCCTTTCTCAGCACCCTATAAGAGTTCAGTCTCTCTTCCTGTCGTCTTGAAGCTTACATCCCTACATCTTCATGTTTGTTCTTAGACACAGTAGGGCATCAAGCAGAAGGCCTTTTGGCTCTTCCAGTAAGTGAAAGAGAACAGGAATACTAGACATTAAAATGGCCATACACACAGCTAAGTTCCTGTTTCTCTGCCCTTTCCCAGTCCTCTTGGGGTTTTATGAGATGTTGGAAATAGACTAAAAGCATTCTTTATGTTTGGCCTCTGCTTTTGCTTAGTTCATTCTCACCTGTGAAAGCAGTCTGTTCAGAGAGAAAAAAGCAGTAATATTAGGTCTCATTAACACCTCTGACTGCAGCAAATGAGAGTCTTAAAGTTGACCACACTTCAGTATGTAGTTTCGTTTCTTGAATGATAACTTGCTTTCTCTTGAATCTTGACAATATAATTGAACAAATCCTGATGCTTTTAAAAGTGTGGTTGAAGTTTAGCAGTTTCTCAGAAACATACTACCCTATGCATGCATGCTAAGTCACTTCAGTCAATTCTGACTCTTTATGACCCTACAGACTGTAGCCCGCCAGGCTTCTCTGTCCACAGGATTCTCCAGGCCAAGAATCCTGGAGTGGGTTGCCATGACCTCCATCAGGGGATCTTCCCAACCCAGAGATCGAACCCATGTCTCTTATGTCTCCTCGTTGGCAGACACGTTCTTTACCACTAGCACCAGATGGGAAGCCCCACATACCAGCAGTGTCTCTCCTTGCTATTTACCCAAGAAAAATGAAAACATTTCTTCACAAAAACAGCTTGTACAAGAATGACATTAGCAACTTTATTCATAAATAACTAAAATCCTTAAATAGCACACATATCTACCAACAGGTTATAATGATAAGCAAATTGTGGTATATCCATACAATGTAGTAATATCTAGCAATAAAAAGGAATGGACTGATGATACACTGAACAGCATGAATGAATTATTCAGAAGAAAAAAAGCCAGATTCAGAAGTCTACCTCCTGTATGATTCCACTTATTTGAAATTGTAGAAAATACAGAATAATCCATGACACACAAAACGGATCAGTAGTTGCCTAGAATACTGAAGGTGCTGAAGGACATTGACTTCAGAGGAGCAAAGGGAGCTTTGGGGGCTGTTGAAAATGTTCTTTATCATGATGGTCTTACACAGGTACATACATCTGTGAAAACTTACTGAAAGATACACTTAAAATAGTGACGTTTACAGTAAAATTTATTTTTAAAATGTGCCTTTGAAGATGTAGCAGAATGCTCTCAGCTGATGAATCTAGGTAAAGAGTATAGTTCATTTTTTAATATTCTTTGGCTTTTCTAACAGCCTGACATGTTTCAAAACAAGAATTGTGAGAAATGTGCCTTTGTTTCCATACAGAAGGGTCTTTAGCTTTTGGCACTGTAAGCTGAGGGAAATTTAACTTTTTGCTCTAGACTTAGAAGGGGAGAAGTACTGTTTAAGAGGGAGCAGTGTAAAGACACTGATTACATTACTGAAGGTTGAAAAAGCTAGTACACCATCTTTATATGCTTTTATATCCATTTTCTCTTTTTTTGTTGTTTATATGAATAACACAGAGGGAATGACTGTTGATTTTCTCTCCTGTTTTAAGCATATGTAATTTATTCCATTTACTTGTGTGCATTCTTTAGGCAAAAATATGTTATACTAGGCATCACAAGAAATCAGAGACAGTATGGTGTGGAGCTTGCTTTCAAGAAATCATAGTCTTAATGCAAAGGTCAACAAGCTAGGACCTATAGGCCAAACCATCACCTGTTTGTAAATGAAGTTTTATTGAAATAATGCCACACTCATTTGTTGCATATGACTGTTTTCTCCCTACAGTGGTAGTTTTGCTGGATACTGTATGACTGCAAAGCATAAAATATTTGCTCTCTATCCCTTTATAGAAAAAGTTTGCCATCCTCTAGTCTTGTAAAATGAGACACCAATGCCAAAGCAAAGAGTGCCATAAGCAGAGCAAAGAACTGGATATTCTGAAGGTTCAGAGGAAGGAGAGATTCCTTCCTAAGAGGAAAGTTGGAGAAGGCCTCACTGAGGAATTGTTGGAAGCTAAACCTAAGTAGAAACTAGGCAAGTGGGAATGGAGCGAGGAGGCTTGGAAGGAACACTTGAATGGGCTCTTGAAAATCACCAGGGATAGAGAAAAGAATGTCCAATTCAGCATCCTTAGACCTGCTTGTCAACAAGTCATAAAATATCAAGAACTATAAAGACCTTTAAGGATTCTCTCATACAGCCAGCCTTTTCAAGTTTCAGGTGAGAGAACAGACTTAAAAAGGTTAAATAACTCATGCAAGGTCACATACAAAGTTAGTGGAGGGAGCTAGCCTAATACCCATTGCTTTTGCCTCCACACCTTGTGTTGGGCGCCCTGAGGCATTTTGATAAGCATTAACTGAATGGAAATGACTTGCCTTCCTGGAAGAAGTCTCATCTAAGGTGTGGGCATGCACATCAGACTGTCTAGAAGACTTTTGTCAAATCACACTTACTGTCCCTTCCTTTGAGGTTTCCTGCGTGCAGTGAGAAATGTCACTGGGGATTTGTTTCCCAGATGAATGCTGTGAAAGAGGAAGACCAAAACCTGTTTTTTAGTTGTGCACTTCACATATGGTTTGATAGATGTTTGATAGGTATTTTTAGAAAAACAAATGACATATTTCTGAAAACTACCTGTTGTTGCCTATAATTAACTTGGGAATATGTGGCGTCTATGTTGGATCAGAATACCCATCCTGGGACTGGCACTTTTGTATTTTTCTCTGTTTCATCCCTGCATGTGTTTTTGACCAAGTTGCCAAATGTTAAGCTATCATTTGTAAAATGCCAGCATCATCAGCTTTATTGTATTACTATTGTTGTTTAGTTGCTAAGTCATGTCTGAGTCTTTGGGACCCTATGGACTGTAGCCCTCCAGGCTTCTCTGTCCATGGGATTCTCCAGGCAAGAATACTGGAATGGGTTGCCATGCCCTCCTCCAGAGGATCTTCCCCAACCCAGGGATTGAACCTGTGTCTCCTACATTGGCAGATGGATTCTTTACCTCTAAGCCACCAGGGAAGCCCTCCTGAAATTTAGCATGCCAAAAACTGGGCCTGTCCTCCCCTCTTTACCATCCTGCTAAATAACACTACCATCTGTGCCAAAAACCTAGGGAATGTTTTAAACCCATACTTCCCCTTCACTCCTCTTCCTCCCCATTCACCAAATATGCAATTAATCAGATTATTCTGTAGCCCCCATCATCTCTCATTTGTAGCAATACGGTAGCCGCCTTCCCTGCCTTCAGTTTTAATCTCTACCATAACACCACGTTATGACAAGAGGCCTGTGTCTAAAATGAATCCTTCTTTGGCTCACCCATCACCTTCAAGATTAAGAGCGAAAATCCTTAATGAAGCATTCCAGGCATGTGATCCTATAGTCTCATTTCCTGCTGCTCTGGCTACACCCAGCGACCTGCAGCTCTCCGGGGTCTGCACTCTTCCAGGCCTTCTTTCACGCTGTATTCTTTTGTGTATTCTACTGCCGCCCCCCGCCCGCTCCCCCCACCCCCCAACCAAGCTCTTCACCAAGCTCTTCTCTTCAGTGAGACTCAGCTCAGGAGTTACCTCCTTCTCATGGTGTTCTTTGTGCCAGTCCTCATGGAGATTACTTGTGGGGTTGTACTTACAAGAATTCTAATTATTCTTTACTTACCCATGAACTTTTGAAAGCAAGACTGCTTTTATTTTCATCTATTGAGCTTATCACAGAGCTCTAGGATGTAGTATTGTGACAATGTTTGATAAATGAACGAAAGAAAGTATCATAAGCTCATGTGCTTTAGAGAATTATAATGTCATTTCAAATATAGTTGAAATGTAAATGACAGACATTTCCTTTTTCACATGAATTTGTCTGCTTCATGATCTACATACAACTATTTCTGTAATCTAAGGGATTCCTCCAGAACTTAATCTCTTTCCTATAAAGTGGGTAACATGGCTCAGTGATTATCTGTAACATCTCTCTCCTCACATCTTTTATTTAAACCTATCTAAAGAGAGAGTCGGACACGACTGAGCGACTGAACTGAACTGAAAGAGATTAACGCAAAACTCAGCTACCATTTCTATATGTACAAAGTGCAAAAAGACCTATGGGAAAATACTCTGTACATGTATTTCCCTAAAGTTCTACCTTTAAAACTTTCATTAAGAGCAGCTTTGCAGCTTTTGCAGAATATGAAACATTGTCTTTTGTGTAGCTGCTACAATGGGAGACAGTGTTTAAATGATTCATTAACATTGGATGAAACCTGAATTTTCATTTCTAATTGTGGTCGCTTGTCAGAGCACTCTGAAAAGTGGTAATAAAAATTTCCTCACACTTGTTTAGTGCTTTAATTTTCAAACACTTTCACATGTCATCTTAATTAATCCTCACTACAGTATTGTAAAGTAGTTTAAGGCCCAGGCTTAGCAGTGAGACTGTCTGGATTGAAATCTTGACTCTACCATAAAACAATCTCTCTAAACCCTAGCTTTCTTGTTTGAAAATAGGAGTAGCAATGCTGCTGTGTGGGGATACCATCGGGGTTCAGTTCAGTTCGGTCACTCAGTTGTGTCCAACTCTTTGCGACGCCATGAACTGCAGCACTCCAGGCCTCCCTGTCCATCACCAAATCCCGGAGCCTACCCAAACTCATGTCCATTGAGTGTGTGCTGCCATCCAGCCATCTCATCCTCTGTCATCCCCTTCTCCTTCTGCCCTCAATCTTTCCCAGCATCAGGGTCTTTTCAAGTAAGTCAGCTCTTTGCATCAGGTGGCCAAAGTATTGGAGTTTCAGCTTCAGCATCAATCCTTCCAATGAATATTCAGCACTGATTTCCTTTAGGATGGACTGGTTGGATCTCCTTGCAGCCCAAGGGACTCTCAAGAGTCTTCTCCAACACCACAGTTCAAAAGCATCAATTCTCTGGCGCTCAGCTTTCTTTATAGCCCAACTCTCACATCCATACATGACCACTGGAAAAACCATAGCCTTGACTAGACGGACCTTTGTTGGTAAAGTTAATGTCTCTGCTTTGTAATATGCTGTCTAGGTTGGTCATAACTTTCCTTCCAAGGAGTAAGCATCTCTTAATTTCGTGGCGGCAGTCACCATCTGCAGTGATTTTGGAGCCCAAGAAAATAAAGTCTATCTCTGTTTCCATTGTTTCCCCATCTGTTTGCCATGGAGTGATGGGACCAGATGCCATGATCTTCGTTTTCTGAATGTTGAGCTTTAAGCCAACTTTTTCAGTCTCCTCTTTCACTTTCATCAAGAGACTCTTTAGTTCTTCTTCACTTTCTGCCATAAGTGAAAGTGAAGTCACTCAGTCCTGTCCAACTCTTTCGATCCCATCAACTGTAGCCTACCAGGCTCCTCTGTCCATGGGATTTTCCAAGCAAGAATACTGGAGTGGGTTGCCATTTCCTTCTGCAGGAGATCTTCCCAACCCAGGGATTGAACCCGGGTATCCTACATTGTAGGCAGACACTTTACCGTCTGAGCCACTAGGGAAGTCTTCTGCCATAAGGGTGGTGTCAAGGCTGTATATTGTCACCCTGTTTATTTAATTTCTGTGCAGAGTACATCTGCATAGAATGTTATGCCCTTTTGCCATAAGGGTGGTATCATCTGCATATCTGAGGTTGTTGATATTTCTCCCAGCAATCTTGATTCCAGCTTGTACTTCCTCCAGCCCAGCATTTCTCATGATGTACTCTGCTGCTGCTGCTGCTGCGAAGTTGCTTCAGTTGTGTCCGACCCTGTGCGACCCCAGAGACGGCAGCCCACCAGGCTCCCCCATCCCTGGGATTCTCCAGGCAAGAACACTGGAGTGGGTTGCCATTTCCTTCTCCAATGCATGACAGTGAAAAGTCAAAGTGAAGTCGCTCAGTCATGTCCAACTCCTAGCGACCCCATGGACTGCAGCCTACCAGGCTCCTCCATCCATGGGATTTTCCAGGCAAGAGTACTGGCGTGGGGTGCCATTGCCTTCTCCAGATGTATTCTGCATAGAAGTTAAATAAGCAGGGTGACAGTATACAGCCTTGTACTCCTTTTCCTATTTGGAACCAGTCTGTTGTTCCATGTCCAGGTCTAACTGCTGCTTCCTGACCTGCATACAGGTTTCTCAAGAGGCAGGTCAGGTGGTCTGGTATTCCCATCTCTGTCAGAATTGTCCACAGTTTATTGTGATCCACACAGTCAAAGGCTTTGGCATAGTCAATAAAGCAGAAATAGATGTTTTTCTGGGACTCTCTTGCTTTTTTGATGATCCAGCAGATGTTGGCAATTTGATCTCTGGTTCCTCTGCCTTTTCTAAAACCAGCGTGAACATCAGGAAGTTCACGGTTCACAGATTGCTGAAGCCTGGCTTGGATAAGTGAGATGAACTGAGTGAAGCCATTAGCATTGGTATCTCACATTGTTAAGTGCTCGTGTTAACTGCTATTACGCTCCCTCCTGCCTCTTTCACTACTTCTGTTACCTCTGTGAGAAAAATCCCTCCGTAGTGACAGTGGAAGAACCAGAGGCCTTAAGAAGGGGTTAAGCACTCAGGCTGTGCCCTCCTACCATGGTGGTTTCAGAGAAGGTTGAGTGGAAAACTGGGATTTTAATCATCACCTAGCAGTAATTAGCCCCTCTCTTCCCACCAGGGAGCTTCCCAGGTGCCTCAGGTGAAGAATCCACTTGCCAAGCAGGAGGTGTAGGTTCAGTCCCTGAGTCAAAAAGATCTCATGGAGAAGGAAATGGCAACACACTCCAGTACTCTTGCCTGGGAAATCCTGTGGACAGAGAGGTGTGGTAGGCTACCGTCCATGGGGTCACAAAGAGTTGAACATGACTTAGAGACCACACAGCCTCCCACCAGGGTCAGTACAGACCATGCTGAGAGCTTGAATTTTCACCTCACCCAGAAATAGTGAGACCCCCTCTTTCTCTTTCTCACCAGAGTGGGATCAGAAAGGGCCAAATAGGATGCCAGGACTTACCACCTTCCTCTAGTAACAAATCCCACCACCCTTACACCTTCCAGTGGTAACCCTCCTGTGGAGGCCAGATAGGGAGCAGGAACATCTGCCTCTCCCTCCCTAAACCAGCAAGCCAATGTGGTATGAGTGGAGAGCTAAGCGAGGAGCCTGAACTCCTGTTCTCACTCAATCACGGGCCGTCGTTCTCCGCCAGGGTGTCGGTAAAGGCCCACCGGGGCACCTGCACTTCCATCCCCACCTGACCAACACAGTCTCAGAAAAGGCCTTTTAAAATGCACGGTTTCAGTAAGATCCAGAGTCTTAGAATGTAATACCCAAGACATCAAAGAGATAATTGAAAAAATCAGTCATCCAACCAAGAGCCTGAATGAGACATGATTTAGTGGCTGAGCAACAACAGTAGTTATAAAATGTTATCATTGGAGGAAACTGGGACATGTTTATAGAACTACTCTATATTTTTATTTTCAGTTTCCAATTAATCTGTAATTATTTTATATTAAAGAGTTAAAAAAACAACAAATGCCAATTCACCCAGTCATATTTCTTTGAGCTTCATAGTCCAACATTCTTTCAACATCTTGCCTTGCTGCTCTGTGCTGCCTTTCAAATCATCATAGGACCTAGTTAGATATGCAGGTATATATAAGCCCAACATTCCGTTTATGAGGCACATTTATTCTCCTCATTGTACCTCTTACTCTTTTCACTCCTGACACTTCCATCACAGCAAATGAAATACTCTCTTCTGTTCTGTTTGACTTTTATTTAGGCTGTGTTGGTCTCTTGCCATTTACTAGGCTGTATTCCAGAAAGTCCTTTAAATGTCCACTAGAAATTAAATGACTTCAAAATACTTAATTCTTATGATTTAGAAATCCCACTTCTGGGTGTGTATCCAGATACTAAAATAAGTATCTCGAAGAGATATCTGCACTCCCGTGTTCACTGCAGCATCACTCATAATAGCTAAATTGAACAAAGTACCAAACTTAAGGGGACTGGCAGAAGTGGCGTGGAGGAGGAGTTTTACAGCTAAAAAGGCTTTATTTTAAAAAAAGAAATATCTCAGATCAACAACATACTTTACAACTTGAAGAAATAGAAAAAGAACAACAAACTAAACTCAAAGAAAATAATATAGCTTACAGAAGAAAAAAGCTAAATAAAGAATGGGAAGACAGCATAGACAATAATGAAGCGAAAAGTTGATTTTTTTTTCAAGAAGATTGACAGATTTAATAAACCTTTAGTTATGTGGACTACTTTTTTAAGGAAAAGAAGTAGAAGACTGAAATTACTAAAATCAGAAGTGAAAGTGAGGCCATTACTACCAATTCTGTGGAAATGAAAAGGATTGTAAGAAAATACAGTGAACAGTTGTACACCAAAAACTTGGATAACCTAGATGAAATGGATAAATTCCTAGAAGCACAAAATCTACCAAGACTAAATCATGGAGAAATAGAAAATCTGAGTAACCTATAACTAAGGAGATGGAATCTGCAGTTTAAACTCTTAAAGAAAAGCCCTGTACCTGATGATTTCACTGGCAAATTCTAGCAAACATTTAAATAACTACTATCTGTACTTCTTAAACTTAAAAAAAGAGAAGGGAACATTTCCTAACTTACTCTCTGAGGCCAGCATACCTTAATATGAAAGCCAGTCAGGACACTACAAAAGAAGAAAACTACAGACCAGTATCCCTTGTGAACATTGATGTAAAAATCCTCAAGAAAATACTACCAAACCAAATTCAGCAGCATATTAAGAGGATTATACACCACTACCAAGTGCAGTTTATTCCTGGAATTCAAGCTTGGTTCAACATACAAAAACAAATCAGTGTATTACACCCCCTTGACAGAAGGAAGGAACAAAATACACATGATAATCTCAATTGCTACAGAAAAGCATTTGACCAAATACAGCACCATTTTGTGTCAAAAGAAAAACCATTAATAAACTAGAAAGAGAAGGAAAGTATCTTCACATAATAAAATTCATATATGAAAATCTATAGCAAACAATATACTCAGTGGTGAAAGACTAAAAGCTTTTCCCCTAAGATCAAAAACAGGCAGTGTCCATACTCACTGCTTCGACTCCACAGAGTACTGAAGTTCTAGCCAGAGGAGTTAGGCAAGAAACAGAAATAAAAGTCATGCAAATTGAAAAGGAAGAAATGATCATTGTTTTTTCCTGATATGATCTTATATGTAGAAAACCTTTAAGATTCCACACAAAAGGAAAAACTGTTAGAACTAGTAAATGAATTCAGCAAAGTGGCAGGATACAGAGTCAACAAGCAAATTTAACTACAAAACTACAGTAATCCAGTAGTGTGCACGTGTGTGCATTCTCAGTCATGTCCAGCTCTTGGACCCCTTGAATTGTATTTCACCAGGCACCTCTGTCCACGGGATTTTCTAGGCAAGAATACTGGAGCAGGTGGCCGTTTTCTTCTCCAGGGGATCTTCCCGACTCGGGAATCAAACCCACATTGCCTGTGTCTCCTGCATTGGCAGGCGGATTCTAAGACAAAAATGAACCAAGGAACTAAATATAAAAGCTAAAATAATGAAACCTGTGGAAAAACACAGGGCAAGGGTTTCATGAGGTTGGATTTGGCAGTGATTTCTTGTATATACACAAAAGGCACAGGTAACAAAAGAAAATAGACATATTGGACTGAATGATTTTTTTTTAATTTGTGCATCAAAAGACACTATGAATATAATAAAGAGGCAGCCTTCAGACTAGGAGAAAATTATTTGCAAATCATTTATCAGATAGGGGGTTAATATCTAGAATATATAGAGACTGCTGCAACTCAGTAACAACAGCAGCAAAATAAAGCCCAATTAAAATATTGTCAAAAAACTTGGACATTTCTCCAAAGAAGGTATGTGAATGACCAATAAGTGCATGAAAAGATACTCAACATCATTAATCATTAGAGAAATGAAATACTACCTCATATTCATTCATAAAGATGGCCATTGGCAAAAAGATTTAAAAAACAAATGGTTTGGTGAAGATATGGAGAAACTGGAACCCTTGTGCACTGCTGATGGGAATGTAAAATGGTCACAACCATTGTAGAAGATGGTGTTTTCTTTAAAGTGTCTAAAGGAGCTAATTCTTGAAAAACTAAAAATAAAATTACCATATGGTCCAGTAGTTTTGCTTCTGAGTGTATACCAAAAAGACTTGCAATCAGAATCTTAAAAAGATATGCATATATTCATAGCAGCATTATTCACAGTAGATAAAATGTGGAAACAAACTCAAATGCTCATCAATGAATGAGTGGATAAATAAAGTTGTGGTATATCCATACAGGGGAATGTTATTCAGCCTTCAAAAGTTTAGAAGGAAATTCTGCTGTGCACTTCAGCATGCATGAACTCTGAGGATATTACGCTTAGTGAAAGAAGCCAGTCACTCAAAGACAAAATACTGTGTGATTCCATTTATATGAGGTGCTTAGCGTAGTCAAAATTATAAAGACAGAATCTTGAATGTTGGTTCCCAGAGGCCCTGGGAAGGAGAGAATGGAGAGTTATTGTTTCATGGGTATAGAGTTTTACAAGATGAAAAGAATTAAGGGGATGGATGGTGGTGATAGTTGCACAGAAATGTGAATGTATTTATTACCACTGAACTGTGCACTTAAACATGGTGAAGAAGGTAAATATTGTGTTGCATGTATTTTGCCACAGCTTTTTAAAAGACATAAAAATGGGTTAAAAGAGTAGATGCCTCCTGATAATTGTCTCATATACTTTAGAAGGTGATATAGCCCAGCCTCTGGAATCAGACTACCTGTATACAAATTCTAACTCCATAATTAGCTAACTTCTAATTTTGAACCAATTTCTTTGCTTCTCTAAAACTCAATTTTCTCACCTATAATATGGGGATAAACAATAGTACCATTTTCAAAGAATTTTGTAGTCTTTTAAAAATACTTGTTAAGTACATATATGAGGAACTGAACATTAGTTACGATGGGCAGAACAGTGTATGAAGCACATTTGTCCCAGTCTTCACAGAGCTTCTGTTTTACCAGGTATGGGGAGTGGGCATCATGTGATTAATTACGTGACTAGTGTTGTGACACAGGGGAAAAGAATATGTGTACAAGGTACAGTAGGAAAGCATAAATGGGAACTGACCAAGTTAGGAGGGTCAAGAAAGGCCCCCCAGAAGTGACATTTATATTAATATCCTGAGGCTTTAGTTTTTACTTGTTAGCTAGGCAGAAAGGGAGGTGAGAGGAGAATCTAGGCAGAGAGAATAGCTTCTGAGAGAGCCCTAGGGTGGAAAAGAGCTTGTGGAATTCAGGGAACCAGAGAAAGGCCACTGAGGCTAGATCCTCGTGAGCAGGAAGTGAAGGGAATCAATTTAGGCAAATGAGGTAGATTGGGGCCAAAGCTGGACTTCGTAGGGTCAGCTACGTTTCTGACTTTAGTCATAAATGTACACTCTGGAAGGATGTCAGGTACAATCAGAAATGGATTTGGGGGGAATAAAGATGAATGCAGAGAAACCAATTAGATTATCAGAGTAGTCTGTAAGAAAGATTATGGTGACTTGGACTAGTATAAGTATGGCCATCAAAATGGAGTCAAGAAACATTCAGAATGTAGAATTGAGGTGTGTCTATCTGCTCAGTTACTTCAGTCGTGTCTGACTCTTTGCGACACACTAGACTATGTAGCCCTCCAGGCACCTCTGTGCATGGGATTCTCCAGGCAAGAATACTGGAATGGGTTGCCATGCCCTCCTCCAGAGGATCCTCCCAACCCAGGGATCGAACCCACATCTCTTGCATTTTCTGCATCACAGGCAGATTCTTTACCGCTGAGCCACTGGGGAAGACCTTAAAATTCATAGGTTTTGGTAATGGATATGTAGAGTAAGAGGAGCTCCCAGGTGGCACTAGTGATAAAGAACCTTCCTACCAATTTAGGAGACATAAGAGTTGCAGGTTCGATCCCTGGGTTGGGAAGATCCCCTGGAGGAGGGCATGGAAACCCACTATTCGTACTCCAGATAGATGGCTTTATTTGAATAATTTCATGATCATAAATTAGACCTACAGAATCATAGACTCTGAGAATAAAAAGAGGCCTTAGAGATTAACCACTCCATCCTCCTACTAGGAAAGATACAGTGATGTTGGGATAAATCACCATACATGAAATCAAGTGTTCTGAATTTGAGAAGCTGTGTTATCATTTACTGACTTCACAAGCTTGTTCAAGTTGTTTTACCTTTCTGAGCCTGTTTTCTCACTTGCACAATAAGGATAATAACAGATATATTTGAGGGTTGCTGTAAACATTTAATGAATTAAAGTACCTCTCATCATCTTACTTCCAACAGACTCAGCAAATTTTAAAGCCAAATGCCCTTAATTTATACAGAAAGATTGGAGACACACAGGTCATGTTGGTAACAATGGCTAAGGTAGAATGAGACCCTAGCCTCCTAGCTCTCAACACAGTAATCTGAACACATCAGTACTGCTTTGTAAATGCTTCTAGAACCTACTCATTCTTTCATTCCACAAACATCTAAAAGCACCAGGTAGATAGTAGGCACCTTAATTGCAGAGACAAATAGCTTACAGTGTGGTAGAAAAGACAGATTGTTACTATCGTTAGTTACTAAGTCGTGTCCGACTCTTTGCAACCCATGGACTGTACCCCGCCAGGCTTCTCTGTCCATGGGATTTCCCAGGCAAAAATACTGGAGTGGGTGGCCATTTTCTTCTCTAGGGGATCGAACCCAGGTCTCCTGTGTTAGCAGGTGAATTCTTCAGCACTCAGTCACTAGGAAAGCCCAGAAAAGATAGATAAGAGACATTTAAAATGCACTGCTGTTAGTGCTACAATAAAGCAGAATGTGCACGGGGTATTTGGAGACTGCAGAGAAGCACATGACTTATGTTGGCAGGTGGGGGAACTAGAAGACATACCCCCTAGAGTGCAGCAACTGAAGCAGGAGGAAGAGGTGAAGAAGCAGAAGACTGCATGGAGAAGGGAGTAATGGGCAAATTCCTTTCTGCCTCCTACTCGCTTTACAGATTCATCCAGGGTGACTGCCTACTGTACATTTTTGATTTTTAAGTGCTGGCTTTATTTTTAACTTGTGAATGAGTTACAATAATATCTTTCTAATTGAAAATCAGTGTCTAAGTGCATTCAACAAGATATTTTTCTAACACCTTCTACATAGCCAGCGGGCTTCCCAAGTGACTCAGTGGGTAAAGAATCCACTTGCCAGTGCAGGAGATGGAGGTTCAATCCCTGGATAAAGAAGACCCCCTGGAGAAGGAAATGGCAACCCATTCCAGATTCTTGCCTGGGAAATCCCATACGCAGAGGAGCCTGGGGGGCTACAGTCCATGGGGTCACAGTCAGACATAGCTTAGCGACCAAGCACCCATACACATAACCAGTGTTGTTTTAGGCACCAGAAACAGAAAGAAAGTGAAGTCGCTCAGTCGCATCCAACTCTTTGCAACCCCATGGACTGTAGCCTGCCAGGCTCTTCCATTAATGGAATTTTTCAGGCAAGAGTACTGGAGTGGGTTACCATGCCCTCCTCCAGGGGATCTTCCTGACCCAGGGATCGAACCTGGGTCTCCCGCATTGCAGGCAGACACTTTATCATCTGAGCCACCAGGGAAGCCCAGGAAGTTGTTTTAGGTGCCAGGAACAGAGCAGTGAACAAAACAAAATCTCACCCTCATGGAGCTTATATTCTAGCTTTGAGGGAGAGGAAATACCAATACATAATAGTTTAGAAGGTGACCATTGCAGTGGGAGAAAAATAAAGCTTGAGGAAACAGGAAAGGGAATTGGGTTTGCGGGAGAAGGCTGTGACTTTTAAAGAGGTAGTCTGGGAAGGCTTATGGATAAGGTGGTATTTGAATAGAGAACTAGCAGAAGAGCGGGAGTGAGTCATGAGGATACCTGGGAGAAGAGTATTCAGGCAGAAGAGATAATAGAGCAAGAGCCAGCAGAGGGAAGCACATGAATTTAGAAAGATTACAGAAGAATTGTATCAGGAAGGGGCTCTTTGGCCATTATGCATTTTTGGACTTTAACTTTGCAGCAGATAAGAAGCCAGGGATTCTTTGGAGTAGAAGAATGATATGATTCAACATTAATAACAAAGAAATTTCCAACCATCAAGACCACTAAGGCATGTACTATAGAGTTTGCTAAAATTATTTTATGTAGGATTTTGACTGTATAAAATATATAAACAGTCTGAAAGGGATAAATGTATTAAAAATACAAATGTATTTGGGATAAAATACAAAATCCTCTAATACTGTTTTAATATTGTTTATGGAATTTTAAAAAGATAACTTTGAAAAACTATTAGCGATTCCTATGTAATTTCTTTTCATGCTTTCAAGCCAAGTAAATCATCAGGATAAATATCTTTCATGACTTCTATTTTTATAACATAGCATGTCATAATGAAACATGAGCATAGATGTTTTACAAAATATCAGTGGTGCAAAGACTGTTGTGTGTCTGAAGACAGTTAAGCTAAAGAAGTAAAATGGTGCCAACAATGTAGAAACCTGTGTCTGATGCTGGAGTCCTTCCACACTTTTTTGCCTTTTTTTTTTTTTTCCCTTATACTCTGACACTGACTTGGTAGGAGCTTTCTAAACAATCTCCTGTTGGTTCTTAGTGAGTTTAATTCATATTCCAACCATTGTGAACACACTGTACAACTTAAAAATACTTAAACCCAACTTCACAATACTGAAAATTAGTTGGATAGTATTACCACTGATTACCAAGTTAATTTTGTCTCTCATGGAATCATATTACAGAGGGATAGATTTATACTACTAATAAAAGCATCTTTCTGGGTTGCAAAAAAGAGTGTAGGAAGTTTTTGAAACATGGTAGGAGGTATTGGGGGAAAAAAAGAATATGAGCTCGTCTTTTAAAAGTGATAGTGACTTTTAATTTAATTTTGCTAAAACGCTTTGCTTCAGGGCTTGGCCCTATAGATATTGGGTTTCTCCTTGGAATAGGTTTAGAGAGCAGTACTTATTCCAGCCCTGATGGTTTGTTTCTTTTCAGGAAAGTCTCTTTCTCCCCTGGACCATGATTTCCTCAACTATAAAATGAAACAATCTGATTCTAAGTTTCTTTCTAAATCTAAAACTATATGACATATCTGCAGATTTTGAGAGGGCCAAATGTTTTTTGAGAGGAAGGGGAAATTTAGTAAGCATATGTACATAAAATTAACTTATAGTTTGCTGCTACTGTGAGAGTAAGATAATGACCACACCAGTGTATCCTAAAGAAATATACTAGAGGAAGAGAAACTGTGGCTTTTTAGATTTCTGCCTCAGAAGTGACAAATTGAGAGGAGCCAAAAGCTACATAGCTCTGATTTTTCCCAGGCCAAGCCTGGCACATTCCAGCAGGTGGTAAAGTCACACGCAGGGCTGCATGCTGGGAAGGTAACCTTCTCCTGCCCTCCACAGACCACCCACCCCAGGATGGAATGTTTTCCAGACTCAGGTAAACCAGGTGTGCAATAGACAGTGTGCAGGGGGAGGGGAGAGTGTTGCTAAAACACCTTTCGTAAAGGACAGGCCCCTGAACTTGCAGTGTGCTCTTGGCCCAGCAGCGGTATTAAAAGGAAGTTCAAACTCAAGTGTTAGTGTATAAGCATATATCAGAACTCTAGATATGCATTTCATCTACTAAGTGTCCCAGAAGAGCAGGCCACTAATGAGTTACTTTACCTCCAGCAAGTAACAGTGATACCCAGCTAAACAAAAGACAGCAGTACAGAGTACTGCTCTGAATGGAATATCCTTTACAGTGTAGATACCTTCTCCTTAAAGTTTCTCTTTATCAAGTCTCATTCTTGAAGACTAGAAAGAACCTTTTGTCTAACTGAAGATAAGCGCTTTCATAGCTTAATTCAGGCAGTTTTGAAATTCTTTCTTAGATGAAACATCAGTTTCCTATGAAAACATTGCAGTAAAATGATTTTAAACCAGCAGAAGAAAAATCTATATAGAAGGATGGAGAAAGCTTCTGTGATTTTGAGTAAGGTGATGTGCTGATGAGACAAAGTCTTCACCAAAGGTTACAAGCGAAAGAAAACTATTCTCAACAGTGAAAGGATCAATGTTAAATGAAGAAATTAGAGAAAAACAGACGTGGGGGGAAATCTGATGAGGTGAGGGGCTTAGACTATTGGAAAATAAGAAATCAGGATGAGAAAAATAAAACTGTTCAGTACAGTGAGGGCCTTTGGACTCAGGTCCCTGGTCCCAGGGTTCACCATGACAAGCCTAACAAGGGAGGCTTGGCTCCTAAGGAGGAGGAGAGCTCCTTGGCTCCTGCAGACCACAAGGGTCCTTCGTATAACTGGCAAATTGTTAGAGACGTTTTTCCATTTCTGTTTACTTTATAAGAAACTGGTAAAATGGTGTTTCTAAAATTAAGCAGAAATCCTCAATGAAAGACAAAACTCAAAAGTTGTCAGCTGTGGACAAAGAATGTAAAAATAGTGTAAACATATATCTGATTTACTTGACCTTGATTGAGCTTATTTTAGGGGATGGATGAAGAAGTGACATTTGGTCCCTGCACCACATTTATGGTTTCTGAATAAGAGGCTTAGTATATTTCATTCATAATTATTCCAACAATCTTTAAATACAGTATTTTCATGCTCTTTGGTCACGAGTAAAGTTCTTATTAATTAAGAACTTTTAATTTAAAAGACATCAGAAAGGCTGTGCTTGACCCATGATCAGTTTTCACCTCCTTCCACGAGAGACAGTTTCTGCAGAATTCTCAGAAAAAGAGATGGTCAGTGGGAAGTTGGTGTGGGGTGAGAGAAAGCACGTGGGTTTAGAGTCTAACAAACTCAGGTTTCAATCCCAGCTCTTTAACTATAGCTATGCAACTTGGATGTGTTGACTGCTGTCTCTGACCTTTGAGATGTTAATCTACAAAAATTAAATGTGATGGTATAAGTGAAGTGAAGTCGCTCAGTCGTGTCCGACTCTGCTGTGACTCCATGGACCGTAGCCTACCAGGCTCCTCCATCCATGGGATTTTACAGGCAAAAATACTGAAGTGGGTTGCAATTTCCTTCTCCAAATGGTATGGTATAAGGAAAATGCTTAAGTGCTTGGCATAGAAGAAAACCCTAAGAAATGTTAGTTTTCATCATTTTTTCTCTGCACCACCACCCCCCCAAGTAAGTTGTGGCTCATAATTTAGCCTTTTTTTTTAATACCTCAAGGTTGTCATTTTGAGCATAAACAGGTATACTGTTTTTAGTAAATAATAATTTCAGTGCAAAAAAAATGAGTCCAGTAAAAGCAATGAGTCTCAGATTGCAGAGCCTTTAGGATTCTTATATCTGTTTTTTTCCTTGAGCTTCAAGAATAGTATCTTGTTTTGCTTCCCTGATAGGTTAGTTGGTAAAGAATCCACCTGCAATGCAGGAGTCCCTGGTTTGATTCCTGGGTCAGGAAGATCCACTGGAGAAGGGGTAGGCTACCTATATCCAGTATGCTTGGGCTTCCCTTGTGGCTCAGCTGGTGAAGAATCCACCTGCAATGCCGGAGAGCTGGGTTCCATCCCTCGGTTGGGAAGACCCCCTGGGGAAGGGAAAGGCCACCCACTCTAGTCTTCTGGCCTGGAGAATTTCATGGACTGTATAGTCCAAGGAATTGCAAAGAGTCAGACACGACTGAGTGACTTTCACTTTCACTTTGCTACCTCTAAAATGGCCACCACTTCTTCACATTGTTCTTTCTGTTCTACTATAAACCAGTAAGCCACAGCTTGCTACACTTACTTGTAAAATCAGAGTCTACAGGGTCTAAATGACCTTACAGTAAGCAGAGAATCTCTGTGTCTTTGACCATGGACATACTGGATATTCAAATGTTAGATGAGCAGGTGATTAAATAAATGACATTAATTTTGGTATCTCAGAAGTCTTTAATATCTTCATGATTCTCAACTATATTTTTAAAAGATCTGATTACTGGGTTAAAATGCTTCTAGAAAAGGGAAAGGTTGCTAAGAGCACGTGTATAGTGTTTTATTTGAAATATTTAGTATCAGTACAAGGTTTTTGAAATGAAAGGAATATGAAAATTTGTGATGTATGAGGAACTCTGACATTACCCAGAAATGTGTTGCTTGTATTCTTTCTGAAGTTTGTAAAAGAAAAGAAAAGTTGTGCCTTTATGGTGATTTGCTGAGTTGTAAATGTGAAGTATTTACCTAAAGTCATATGACCTGCTAGAGGAGGAACTGGAACTTGAACACAAAGCCATCTGATTCCATGTTTAAACTTTCTTCCTCCCTATCTCTGGCCTGTTGTCTCTGCCCCTTTCTTGGTAGCAAGGTCTTTAGGAGCCTCTGCTCCTGGGAAGAGTGAACCCTTAAGTAGCCAATATCACATGCCAAAGCACAGAGTTCCCAGCCTGGTAATTATATATCTAGCCACTGTGCTTCCAGTCATCCTTCTCTGTGAGAGCTGCTGTTCATACCCAGTTGTATTTACTCCTGGTAATAGTAGGAATCATAGTAAGCGTAGCAGTTGCTACTTCTTTTTGGATGTAGCAGATGACACCTCTTTGGGACTCACCTATGAGCCAGACACTGTGCTAACACTTTACATATGTTGATTCATTGGATACTGTAATTATCTTCATGTAACAGTTGAGGAAACTGAGACACAGAAAGGTTAAGGAACATGTCTAAGATCATATAGCTGGGGCTGGAACCCAAGCCCAAGTTCTGACTCCTTGTCCAACTTTTAACAGCCATATTACTTCCTGTAAACTATAAGTAAACAGCTCAATATGACCCTGTGTATTAGGGGAAATTCTGGGGAAATACTATTATATTTTACCATTTTGTAATAAACACAAAATTTTTCCTCATAGAGGAATTTAGATTAGATGTTTTAAAAATCTACTTTGACAAGAAACAGAGCTATTGTGGGAAGGGGGACACCTTCCAGGGCCCAAGGGTGGGCTCTTGTCTAACACTCAGAAATCAACTGTCCAAGAAGACATGTGCTGACAAAATAAGAGACTTTATTGGGAAGGGACACCCAAGGAGAGCAGGAGGGTAAGGGAACCCAGGGGGACTGCTCTGCCACGTGGCTCACAGTCTCGGGTTTTGTGGTGGTGGGATTAGTCTCTGGGTTGTCTTTGGCCAGTCATTCTGACTCAGAGTCCTTTCTAATGACACACGCATTGCTCGGCCAAGATGGATGCCAGCAAGAAGGATTCTGGGAGGTGGTTGGACACATGGTGTATCTTTTTGACCTTTCCTGAACTATTCTGGTTAGTGCTGACTTATTAGTTCCGTGCTCCTTACCGGTACCTCCTGTTGTAAAATAACTCACACATATGGTTACTGTGGTGCCTGACCAGGATGGATGGTTTCAGTCAGGGTGTGCTTCCCATAACAGTGCTATCAATTAACCAGTTGGCTTGTTTTCTGAGTTTATACAAATTTTTAATACTTTATTCAGTTGAATAAGTAATATTTATTGAGTGCTTATTATATGCTTAAGATGAGCTAAGCATTTTATGTTATTAGCTCATTTAGTCCTCACAAGAACCCTCTGTTATTGGTAATGTCATTATCCCTGTTTTATGAGAAAATTGAAAATTGGAAGTAGCGACCTGCCCAAGGACACCTAGCTACTAGGGGCAAAATTGAGATTTGAACTGACAGTCTGACTTTAGAACCAGTACTCAAGCATTCAAATAGCACTTCTAGAATTTCAAAATTATTTATGATTCCAGAAATTTTCCGTATCATCTCTGTTCATTTTTGGTGGTTTTATTGAAATACAATACTGTATTTTTTCCATCTAGGTTTATGTTCCAGATGAAAATAATGCTATTTTGGGAAGAAATACAAATAAGCAAGTTTTCGAAGGCTTGACAACTGGACTTCTCAAAGTCAGTGCTGCGGTTTTTGGCTGCCTGATTGCCAATCGACCAGATGGAAACAGCCAGCCAACTACACCAAAAATATCAACACAGGAAATGAAAAGCAAACCCTCACAAGGTGATGCTTTTAACAGTCGAGTTCAGGACCTCATCAGGTAAGTTTCTAGATTTCTTAAAACTTGTTTGTTTAAAAAAATTATTTTAAAATAATTTTAAGTCTCAGGGCCCATGTGATGGCAATTGTTTTCACACCATCCAAAAATTCCTGATAGAAAATATACCACATTTTGTAGAGAGAAGAAAAATCCTATTAAGGAAAAGCAGTATAGTTAAAGCTCATCTGTCATTCTTGATATTTAATATTCAATATTAGAATTAGAATATAACTGTTTTTGCTGTCAGCTCTTTCCAACTCTAAGAATTCCCCTATCTCAGGTCATCTCTGCTTATAAATTTTTTCAGATTTTAAGTACTCATAATAGCTATCATTAATTGTAGCTCCCATTATTAGTAATGTATTACGTTGTTGTTTAGTTGCTAAGTTGTGTCTGACTCTTTGCAACCCCATGGACTGCAGTATGGCAGGCTTCATTGTCCTTCACTGTATCCCAGAGTTTGCTCAAACTCGTGCATTGAGTTGGTAACCTCATTTTATCAGAACTCTCCACTATGACAAAGAACTCTTGACTCCCGGTGTGGAAAGGAAGAATCTTTTAGGGGCTTCCCAGGTGGCACTAGTAGTAAAGAACAAGCCTGCCACTGCTGGGGGTGCCAGAGACAAGGGTTCAGTCCCTGGGTTGGGAAGATTTCCTGGAGGAGGGCATGGCAACCCACTCCAGTATTCTTGCCTGGAGAATCCCACAGACAAAGGAGCCTGGCGGACTACAGTCCATAGAGTCGCAAAAAGTCTGACACAACTGAAGTGACTTAGCACTCCCACAGAAAGTGTAGAAACTCTAGAGGACAATGATATCCTCTGGATCCTCTGTAGTTGTGCCCCAGGTGATGCTGTTGGTAAAGAACCTGCCTGCAATGCAGGAGACATAATGAGATGTGGGTTTCATCCCTGGGTCTGGATGGTCCCCTGGAGAAGGACTTGGCAACACACTCCATTATTCTTGCCTGGAGAATCCCATGGACAGAGGAGCCTGGTGGGCTACGATCCAAAGGATCACAAAGAACTGGACACGACTGAAGCGACTTAGCTTGCACACACTCCACTATGACCCGTCCATCTTTGGTGTCCCTGCAAGGCATAGCTTATAGCTTTGTTGAGTTATGCAAGGCTGTGATCCATGAAGGAAAGTAAGGTATTGTAGTAGAGGCTTTGCAGCCCTGTAAATGTAGGATTTCTAATTCAGACTTTGTTCAGTTCAGTCGCTCAGTTGTGTCCCAACTCCTTGCATCCCCATGGACTGCAGCGTGCCAGGCCTCCCTGTCCATCACCAACTCCCAGAGTTTACCCAAACTCATGTCCATTGAGTCAGTGATGCCATCCAACCATCTTATCCTCTGTCATCCCATTCTCCTCCCACCTTCAATCTTTCCCAGTATCAGGGTCTTAGCAAACGAGTCATTTCTTTGCATCGGGTGGCCAGAGTACTGGAGTTTCAGCTTCAACATCAGTCCTTCCAGTGAATACTCAAGACTGATTTCCTTTAGGATGGACTGGTTGGACCTCCTTGCAGTCCAAGGGACTCTCAAGAGTCTTCTCCAACACCACATTTCAAAAGCATCAATTCTGGAAAAACCATAGCCTTGACTAGATGGACTTTTGTTGGCAAAGTAATGTCTCTGCTTTTGAATATGCTGTCTAGGTTGGTCATAACTTTTCTTCCAAGGAGTGTCTTTTAATTTCATGGCTGCAGTCACCATCTGCAGTGATTTTGGAGTCCCCCCAAAATAAAGTTTGTCACTGTTTCTGTTGTTTTCCCATCTATTTGCCATGAAGTGATGGGACCAGATGCCATGATCTTAGTTTTCTGAATGTTGAACTTTAAAGCCAACTTTTTCACTCTCCTCTTTCACGTTCATTGAGAGGCTCTTTAGTTTCTCTTCTCTTTCTACCATAAGGGTGGTGTCATCTGCATATCTGAGGTTATTGATATTTCTCCTGGCATTCTTGATTCCAGTTTGTGCTTCATCCAACCCAGTGTTTCTCATGATGTGCTCTGCATATACGTTAAATAAGCAGGATGACAATATACAGCCTTGACGTACTCCTTTTTCTATTTGGAACCACTCTGTTGTTCAAACTTTGTAGGTAAGGAAATTGCTCAGCGGGGTTAAAGGTTATGTAATGAATAAGTTTAAAATTTAAGTAGGAGAATTGAGACTGGAACTCAGGTCTATCTGGACTTACAACAGCTGTATATTTTCCACTACACAAATGTGGCAATTTCTAACACCTGTTCACAGTCAACCCTGCTTCCTTCCATGGTCACCTTTTCTCCGGGGAAATTTATTCCTACTGACATTCAAATTCTTTTTCCCTGGTGAATCTGGAATCAGATAGGACATTTAATTTCCCAAGATTCCATCTGGTGTTAATCAATTACCTGTCCCACCTAGCAGAAACTCCTCTGTGATCTGCATTGATCTCTGACTCCCAAAATCCATGCAATTTGTTATTTTTTGAAGCTTATAGTAGGTTAATAGGAGAAAGAGAATGCCCTCTTCTGCATTTGCTTCTTTCTCAGTTCATAAATTTCATCTGGTCTCTTGTAGTGCTTTCTTCGAAACAGTTGTTTCATTCAGGATCTTTCTTACCCTTGATTACTTTGTTAACTTGTCCCTTGCAGCCGCCTGCCCTCTCTCCCCCAGCATATTTATTGCTCTAGAGTACTAGGCAGGCCCTTTGGGTCCACAAACCATTTATCATGCAGCACTTGACTTTGACCCTCCCTGGCCTTTCTCTCTGTTGCTTGATCTCATTCAATTTCCCCATGTCCTTTTGGTCTGTAGAACCTGGCCCTCCCTGCTGATAAATGCCCAGCATCCTTCCTTGGGCTACTGTGTGATGCAGCGGCCCTGCATTCTTGTCATCCAGGCAACTCAGCTACATGCCTCGGCTACAGTGAGGCAGAAGGCCCAGCCAGGTGCTTTAGTGCAGTTCCAGTGGGCCTTCCAGGAGGAAGTACCTACATTTTTACGCTTATTATTATAGTTACCAGATCCTTCATTAAGAAAACAGGTTATTGGGGGGAAAAAGATAACAGTGATGATCTGCCAAACCAAATAATTCATGTAACTTAAAAAGGATGATAGGCAGTTACAGTGCTTCAGAGCAAAACGATGTCACTCTTTATTTGGCTTGAACCACTTTTGGTAAATAGTGTTTTCTTGTAGATAATGCATTGTTAGCTGGCTTGATGATCCCTATGTGTAGGACCACAAACTTTATCTCAGATCTTCCTAGTGAAGCAAACAGAATATGTGTAAATAGTTTCATGCTTTCTTTCTCACCTTCTCGAATATGAACTGACAGGAAATCTCACTCCACTCTCTGCTATAACCTGGGCCTTTTTTGTCAGTTTATAAATCTCTAGCATTGTAAAGTTGTGAGGGAAGGGTTCCAACACAGTTTTTGGCACTGTTCTCTTGCCTGTACCACTAAGGTAGAGCTGGAAAAGGGTACATCACTCTGACGTATGTCTCTTTTCTCTCCTTATCTGGCATGGAAGAGGCAAGGGGATGTCTATCCGAGATGAGGTAATAACAGTATTTATTCTCCTTATTTTAGATGATTCAGTCCAGTTTCTAGCCCTAAGGGATCCTCAGAAATATCTATTACCTCAAAATATTGCCACTTGTACTCACTTTATGCCAGACACTTTACAAGGTCCTGGGATACAAAAACAAATTAAAAAAAAAAAAAAACTTTAACACAATATCCAGATAATATCTTTTGGCTATAAAACATTCAGATTTTTTTGTAAGATGCAAATGTTGGTAATTTCAAGTGTTTAGCATAGTTCTAGGAAAGCAGTATTATGTATAGGATAGAAGCAGATTGCAATGTGAAAAAACACTGGTTTGAAATTTGCCCAGGAAATGCATCAGTCCTGAAGCTCTGCAATTTTGTTTTTTTCCTGGCTTTATTGAGATATGGGTGGACATATATAGCATTGTGTAAGTTTAAGATGTACAACGTGATGATTTGTTACACATATATGTAGGGCAAAATGATAACCACAGTAACTTAGTTAACACCTCCATCATCTTACATAATTACCTTTTGTGTGTATATGTGTATATTGAAACATTTAAGAGCTACTGTTTAGCAACTTTCGAGTATGTAGTACAGTGCTGTAGCTTTTAGTCACTATGCTGTATGTTACATTCCTAGAACTTACTCATCTTATAAATGTCAGTTTGTACCCTTTAACCAACATCTCCCCATTTCCCCTACCCACCCCCAGCATTGGGCAGCAAGCATTCTACTATTTCTGAGAATTCAACTCTTTCAGATTCCACACAGTATTTGCCCTTTAACTGTCTGACTTATTTCACTTAGCGTAATGCCTTCAAGGGCAACCCATATTGTTACAAATCGCAGGATTTCCTTATTTTTTATGGCTGAATAATATTTCATTTTACACACACACACACACACACACACACACACCACTTTGCAGGTGTGCTCAGCTGTGTGCAACTCTGTGGAATTTTCCAGGCAAAATTACTGGAATCGGTTGCCATTTCCTCCTCCACCCAGGGATCAAACCAATGTCTCTTGCATCCCCTGCACTGGTAGGCGGATTCCTTACCACTGAGCCATCTGAGTGTGTGTACTTAGTCGCTCAGTTGTGTCCAGCTGTTTGCGACCTCTAGCCTGCCAGGCTCCTTTGTCCATGCAGATTCTCCAGGCAAAAATACTGGAGTGGGTTGCCATACCCTCCTCCAGGGGATCTTCCCAACCCAGGGATCGAACCCAGGTCACCCACATTGCAGGCAGATTCTTTACCGTCTAAGCCACCAGGGAGGCCCATGAGTACTGGAGTGGGGAGCCTCCAGGGTATCTTCCGGCATTGCAGGTGCATTCTTTACCAGCTGAGCCACAACTTTACCACTTTTGTTTATCCATTCATCTGAGGATGGACACTTAGCTGCTCTGGATAATGCTGCAGTGAACATGAGAGTGCAAGTATCTCTTTCAGATAGTGACTGATTTCCTTCACAATAATACCCAGAAGTGGAATTGATAGATCATATGGTGTTTCTGTTTGTAATCTCTTGAGGAATGCTGCACTGTTTTTCATAGTGACTATACAAATACACTTTCCCACCAGCAGTGTACAAAGTTTCACTTTTCTGTCTACATCCTGCCAATATTATTTCCTGGTTTTTAGGATTTCTTTTTTGTTTGTTTTTTATAATAACCATCCTAACAGGTATTAGGGAGTATGTCACTGTGGTTTTGATTTGTATATCCCTGATGATTAATGATGTTGAACATCTTTTCCTGTATCTGCTGGCCATTTGTATCTGTTCTTTGGTAAAATGTCTATTTAGGTGTGTCTATTTTTAATTGAATTATTTGTATTTTTACCGTTGTGCTGTAGGAGTTCCTACAACAATTTGGAAAACAGAGAAGATCACAATGCATTTTTTAATACACAAGCATTGTCTTTAATCCCACCACCCAAAGATAATCACAGGTTTTAATTTTGGTTTTGGTGTACATATATGTGGTTATTTTATGAAAACAAATTGTAGTAGTTATACATACTTTTTATGTCATACTTTTTTTTCACTTCTTTTTTTCCAAATCAACAGAAACTTGCAAATGAGTTTCTACTGGCTTTCCAAGTATTTAATTATGTGGCAGTGATTTGCTTGTGCATGTGTGCTAAGTCATTTCAGTCACGTCCAATTCTTTGTGACCCTATGGACTGTAGCCTCACCCCTCCGTCCACAAGAATTCTCCAGGCAAGAATACTGGAGTAGGTTGCCGTGCCCTCCTCCAGGGGCTCTGCCCGACCCAGGGAACAAACCCACACCTCTTATATCTCCTGCATTGGCACTTCTTTACCACTAATGCTACCTGGGAAGCCCAAGGTGATTTGCTTCAGGTGACCTATTACTTAAATAGGTGTATCTAGTATTTTACTATTATAGATAACACTGTAAAGAATATCTTTCCCTATAATTGATTATTGTTTTCTATTAAACTTTGAGAAGTATAATTTGGGGTCAAAAAATGTGTATTAAGGATTTTGATACAAACTGCCAAATTGTCCTACATAGAGAGATCAAATTTCCAACATACACTAGATCATGGAAAAAGCAAGAGAGTTCCAGAAAAACATCTATTTCTGCTTTATTGACTATGCCAAAGCCTTTGACTCTGTGGACCACAATAAAATGTGGAAAATTCTTCAAGAGATGGGAATACCACACCACCTGACCTGCCTCTTGAGAAACCTATATGCAGGTCAGGAAGCAACAGTTAGAACTGGATATGGAACAACAGACTGGTTCCAAATAGGAAAAGGAGTACATCAAAGATGTATATTGTCACCCTGCTTATTTAACTTATATGCAGAGTACATCATGAGAAACGCTGGGCTGGAAGAAGCACAGGCTGGAATCAAGACTGCTGGGAGAAATATCAATAACCTCAGATATGCAGATGACACCACCCTTATGGCAGAAAGTGAAGAGGAACTAAAAAGTCTCTTGATGAAAGTGAAACAGGAGAGTGGAAAAGTTGGCTTAAAGCTCAACATTCAGAAAACGAAGATCATGGCATCTGGTCCCATCACTTCATGGGAAATAGATGGGGAAACAGTGGAAACAGTGTCAGACTTTATTTTGGGGGGCTCCAGAATCACTGCAGATGGTGATTGCAGCTATGAAATTAAAAGACACTTACTCCTTGGAAGGAAAGTTATGACCAACCTAGGTAGCATATTCAAAAGCAGAGATATTACTTTGCCAACAAAGTTCCATCTAGTCAAGGCTATGGTTTTTCTAGTGGTCATGTATGGATGTGAGAGTTGGACTGTGAAGAAGGGTGAGCACCAAAGAATTGATGCTTTTGAACTGTGGTGTTGGAGAAGACTCTTGAGAGTCCCTTGGATTGCAAGGAGATCCAACCAATCCATTCTAAAGGAGATCAGTCCTGGGTGTTCTTTGGAAGGACTGATGCTAAAGCTGAAACTCCAATACTTTGGCCACCTCATGCGAAGAGTTGACTCATTGGAGAAGACCCTGATGCTGGGAGGGATTGGGGGCAGGAGGAGAAGGGGATGACCGAGGATGAGATGGCTGGATGGCATCACAGACTCGATGGACAGGAGTTTGGGTGAACTCCAGGAGTTTGTGATGGACAGGGAGGCCTGGCGTGCTGCGATTCATGGGGTTGCAAAGAGTTGGACATGACTGAGCGACTGAACTGAACTGAACTGAGAGATTACATATGAGTATGTCCTTGTACCTTCAGCCTAGACAGTGTTGAATAGCATCATTCTTTTGAGTCTTAGCCAGACTGAGAGGTGAAAATGTTTCATTTCTTTATATTAGTCATGATACTGCACATTTTTAAATGTTCATTGGCCATTTTAATAGGACTTTCTTGGTGGCTCAGTCATTTGTGAGTTGCCTATTCATGTACTTGCCCATTTTCCTATTGGAGGTATTGACTTTTTTAGTTGTAAAAGCTCTTGGTACATGATGAGATCATTAGGCACCTGCGTGAGGAACAACCATATGAAGAGGTAGCAAGAAGACAGCCATCTGGAGACCGAAAAGAGCAGCCTCAGAGGAATCCAACCCTGCTGGCACCTTAATCTTGGCTTTTTTGGCCTCCAGAACTTTTCTGAGATATGGGTGGAATATACTAAAGAGCAGCCAGCCACCTTGTCCTATGAAATGGATTCCAGTGCTGTAGATGATACTCCTATTTGTCAGGATCAGTGTTGATTCCCTGTGGTAAATGCTCCATTTACAAGGTCTTCATTCATTGTTTGTGAACTTATTGTGCCATCAAACAGATGGCCTCACTAGAAGCCCAGATAGTAACTATGCATAGACAAGAACCACTGTGAAAACTCAGAATAAAGAAAGTGGGTAAGCCTGAAGCATCTCTTACTGGACCTCAGAGACCAAGAAGTACCTCATTAGGAGGGTAAGAGGAGCAGCTGCACACTGCTCCCACAGGCCAGCACAGTGCTGTATGCAGGCCCCCCACAAGCCTGTGGTTTCTCCAGTACGAAGAAGGAGCCCAAATGGACATCTAGCTCCCCCAGCATTGTGGGACACTTCCACTTTGGTCTCACCTAACAAAGATTACTGGGGGAATCTGCAGGGTTTGACCACTGGGGAGCAAATAGAACAGGGGAGTGTGGTGCTTCAGCACTCAGATCTTGGTGGACTGTGCTTCTGGCTACCGTGGTGCCCAAGCAGAGATCCCAGGCAGCAGCTCTGCCCATATATGAAGTTGAGCCGTAGCCCCATCTGGTCAGGGAATTCAGTTGGCAGTTCTGCTGCTTAGGGTCCCCAGGCTGTACCAGCTATAGAGCTTGTTCAGCCTGGGCAGGAAAGCAGGTCATCATCTGTGCCTTCTTGCTCACCATTGCCTTCATTTCTGACCATCCAGGAAGGTCAGCTATGGAACCTAAGCAGCTACAAAGTCCAAACTACAGCCCTGTTCAGGCAGGGCGTCAAGCCAGCAGCCGTGTCCAACTGTTGAGCTCAGCCTCTGACCCCACATAACCAGGAAGACTGAACAGTAACCTTGGGAAACCTCAGAACCCAGCTATGGTTCCATACTCAACTACAGAGCATAGCCTGCAGCCCCACCCTATAATGGAGCCCAGACAAAATTCTTCTCAACCACAGAGACAGTTTCTAGACCCACCCATCTATGATGTACAACTGGAGACCGCTCCCAACCAGAGAGGCCAGCCAGCAATCTTGCTCAATATCAGAGCACAGCCAGCAGCCTGATCAAGAAGCCCAGCCTATGGCACAGGCTTTCAGAATATTGAAGAAAAAACTGCCAACCAAGAAAGCTGTACTCAGCAATGCTGTCCTTTAGGAATGAAGGAGAAATAAAGATTTTCTCAAACAAAAGAAGCAGAGAAAGGTCATCACCACTAGACCTCCCTTACAAGAAATAGGGCATTCTTCAGGTTTAAAGAAAAAGGTGATAATTAATAAGATAAAAACATATAGATGTGTAATACTCACTGATAATGCTAACTATATAATCAAAATCAGATCTCTGGTATTATAATGGTGATACATAAAATTCACTTACAAGCTAGTTTGAAAGTTAAAAATCAAATGTAATAGATACAACCATAACCACAGAAATTTGTTATTGAATAAACACTATAAAAACATGTAAACTGTAACATGAATAACCTGAAATATGAGGAAGGAGAAGTAAAAGTACAGTTGACTTTTAAACAACACAGGTCTGAAATGTGCATGTCCACTTACATGCAAGTTTTTATTTTAATAAATACTATAGTACTACACAATCTGTAGTTGGTTGAGTCTGCAGGTGCAGAACCAAGGATATGGAGTCCCAGTGATGGGACTTGAGCATCTATCAATTTTGGTATCCACAGCAGGTCCTGGGACCAATCCCCCACAGATACTAAGGGACAACTGCGTAAATTTTCTGTATGCTGTCAAACTTACCAACTTAAAACAGAATGTAATATGCACCACAGCTTCCTTATCCATCATTCATCTGCCAGTGGACATCTAGGTTGCTTCCATGTCCTGGCTGTTGTAAACAGTGCTGCAGTGAACATTGGGGTTCATGTGCCTCTTTCAAGGCAGTGAAAGAAACACAGATGTAAAGAACAGACTTTTGGACTACATGGGAGAAGGTGAGGGTGGGATGGTATGAGACAGTAGCACTGAAACATGTATGTTACTATATGTGAACCAGATGACAAGTGCAAGTTTGATGCATGAAGCAGGGCACTCAAAGTCAGTGCTCTGGGACAACCCAGAGGGGTGGGGAGGGGAGGGAGGTGGGAGGGGGGTTCAGGATGGGGGACACATGTGCACCCGTGGCTGATTCATGTCAATGTATGGCAAAAACCACCACAATATTGTAAATTATTTTCCAATTAAAATTAACTAATTTAAAAAACAGAATGCAAGAAATACATTTCCCAAAGAAAAACCTATAGTAGATACACTTACTATAAAGAAGTCAAAGCATACTGTCCCAAAAAGTCATCAGATCACAAAAGAAGACAGCAAGAGAGGGAACACAGGTCGAGGGGGCTAAAAAACAGAAAATAATTAGTGAAATATCAATAGTAAGTCCTTACTGCTAAGTCACTTCAGTCATGTCCGACTCTGTGCGACCCCATAGACGGCAGCCCACCAGGCTCCCCCGTCCCTGGGATTCTCCAAGCAAGAACACTGGAGTGGGCTGCCATTTCCTTCAATGTATGAAAGTGAAAAGTGAAAATGAAGTCGCTCAGTCGTGTCCGACTCTTGGCGACCCTATGGACTGCAGCCCACCAGGCTCCTCTGTCCATGGGATTTTCCAGGCAAGAGGACTGGAGTGGGGTGCCATTAGTAGCCAGTAATTACTTTAAGGGTAAATGGATTAAATTCTCCAATCAAAAGACACACAGTGGCTGAAGGATAAAAACAATATCCAACAACATGCTGACTGTAAGAGATTCATTTTAGCTTTAAAGACACAAAGACTGAAAGCAAAGTCGTGTAAGTATTTCAGAGAAATGGTAACCAGAAGAAAGGAAGGGTAGATTTTAAGCTAAAAATGGTTAAAAGAGACGAAGAAGATCATTATATAATGATAGAGGGGTCAATCCACCAAAGATATGACAGCAAGTAATTATTAATGCATCCAACGTTGGAGCCCCTAAATATATAAAACTGATACTAACAGAACTAAATGGAGAACAACAATACAGTAATATGTGGGGACATTAATACCCCACTGTCAACAATAAATTCCTGGAGAAGGAAATGACAATCCACTCCAGTATTCTTGCCTGGGAAACCCCATGGACAAGGAGCCAGGCAGGCTACAGTCCATGAGGCTGCGAAAGAGTCAGACATGACTTGGCAACTACACAGCAAGAAGAGACACCCAACAATAACAGATAGATCTTCCAGACAGGAAATTGATAAGGAAACAGCAGATTTAAACAGCACTAGGCCAAAAGGACCTAAAAGACACATAGAGAGCACTCCATCCAACAGCAGCAAAATATATATTGCTCTCAAACACACATGGAACATTTTCAAGGATGAGTCCTACGTTATGCCACAAAAGAAGTCTCAACAATCCAAAAACAGAAATTATATCAAGTATCTTCTCTGATCAGTGGTGTGAAACTAGAAACCAGTAATATTTTGTAATCAATACACAAATCATCACATTGTATACCTTAAACTTAAAGGATGTGTATATTAACTGTATCTCAATAAACCTGGGGAATAAAACATTAACCCTTATCTTACAGGTTTCAAATGCTCTTTCGGTTTGTCATTATTCTCTTCAAAAATATTTAAATTTTCTATGAGTTTATGTAGTATATCAACCTACACCTTACAAAATTATCAATACCTATGTACCAACTTGACATCATTTTTCAGTAACTGATAACATTTTTCTATATTGTCTTAGATCTTTTTTCATACTGGTAAGAAACCAAATGTGGCAGGTACAGCTAACTCCCCATCTACATTCCTTTCTCTTGCACAGTGATTTATCTCTTGAGAGAGAGTTAGAGTATGTGTATATAGTTCCCATGCATTTTTTATATTGTTTGTATATATGTATGTGTAATATATATGTGTATAGTATATATATATTTATATATAGTCATATAATAAATAAACATAAGCATTTCTGGTTTTGTATGTGTTTAAAATTTACATAAATGCTATCATACAATTCTCTCAATTTCTATTTTCACATAACATGTTGAGATTTATGTTGATGCATATAATTCTGATTAATTCATCTTAACTGCTCTAGACATTTTTTAAATGAATAAATTCCCAGTTTGTACACCTATTTGAGGTCAGCAGTTTCTATTTTTTCACTATTTGAAGCAGTGATACAGTGAATATCCTTGTATAAGCTTCTTTTGCACCTATATGTGAGTTTCTTAAGTGCATATGCCTACAGTAAGAATTTTGAATCCTATGATAAATCCATGTTCAACTTTACCAAGTAACATCAAATTGTTCTCCAAAGAGTACACTTCCTATTACTAAAGGATAGGAGTCCCATTTCCTCATATCCTTATCAGTGTTTTATGTTAACATACTTAGTGATTTTTAAGCCCGTTTATCAGTCTAATATTTGTGAAATGGTATTTTGTGTTGTGTTAATTTTTCATTGTATTTATGACTAGTAAGTATGCATGCATCTGTTTTTACAATACTGCCATTATTACTACTAGTAACAATAAAACTAATAATAAAATATATCAAGTTCTTTGCATGTATTAGCTTATCAGTCACTTATCACAAGAACCTTCTACTAACACTGTTATATCAAAAAGAAAACAGACTAAGAAGGGCAAGGTAATTTGCCCATGGTCATCCAGTAACTTGTGGGACTAGGGTTCAATATGTCAATATGTCATTTTCCTTTATAATAAGATAATAGGGCTGGTGGTCATCATTTCATATTTTCCAATTTTAAAACTATGGGAGATGCTCAGTAACCAGATGAATATATTTCCTAACATAAAAAGAGAAAGGGAACATTATTTTATGCCTTGTGAATAGTAAACTTAAAAGAGGCTACCAACATAAATTATTCATCAGATTCTCCTTCCTTTTACAAAAGAAGTGTGTTAGTAAATGAATAGTGGTAGGGATTTTAGGGCACTTACAAGCAGAAGCATCAGTTCCTTTGCACATATCACTGAAAGATTGTATGTGTTGATTTTCAGAACTGCTATATTCAGAGTCCTTCACTTTTCATATATGTGAATGCAGTAGCACTGAATTGGTATAAAATCTCTAAGCTAAGGCTGATATATCTACAAGGTACTTTATAGTCTTCAGATATTTGCAATTATTTCTGCTTTGTGGACTAAGAGCTACTATTGTTGATCTGGGTTAATAAACAGTTCTAGAAAACTGTTTAATAGACTTAAAAGATGAGAGTAACTTCTTAAGTGATATTGTCAACTCTCAGAACTGGTACTTTTCATAACAGAGGGCAATTGGATTCTTGCTGCTTGTTATACTCTTAATGGTGATAAGATTTTAAAAAGTAGAGAATCTGCAGTGGCATTGGAAGTTTAGGTTATGACAAGAGTGCCTCAGTAGCATCATCCTGAATCCTTGCATTCTAGTGAATTTAGCTCCTTACTAGGAGCTTTAAGAAGTATTCCTTTTCAAGAGTATAGAGATCCTTATAAATCATTTCAGTTATTGTCAGACTCTAGACTGGTGAGAATGATCAGATAATCTCTTTCTTGAAGAAAATAACATTAGAGTAGCCAACAGAAGTAAACAGAACCATTCATTGAAATAACTGATTATTCAGGGCTAAATCTAAGAAAATAGTTGCTTAAGATATTGTACTCAAACCTGTGTTGTCATTTGCTTGTTAGAAAGGCCTAAGCCTGTGTTAATTAAGGTTTCTCTTTGAAGATGAGGGCTTCCCTGGTGGCTCAGCCAGTGAAGAATCTGCCTGCAATGTGAGAGACCTGGGTTCAATCCCTGGGTTGGGAAGATGTCTGGAGAGGAGAACGGCTACTCACTCCAGTGTTCTGGCCTGGAGAATTCCATGGACAGAGGAGCCTGGAAGGCTACCGTCCATGGAGTCGCAGAGTCGGACATGACTGAGCAACTTTCCCTTTCACTTTTTGAAAGGAAAGATGTTACCAGGCTATGCACATTGGTAACACATATTTGTCCCCACATATAGCTACGTGGTGAACATCGGTCTGATTGACAAGCTTTGTGGCTGCTTCCTCTCGGTGCAAGGCCCCGTGGATGAGAATCCCAAGATGGCTGCGTTTCTGCAGCATGCCGCAGGACTCTTAGAGGGAATGTGCACGCTCTGCTTTGCTGTCACCGGAAGGTAAGGCCTCTACTCGATGTCAGTCTGGACTAACCATCTCTTGGACTTTGCTCATTCTGGAGTGCTTTCATAGGGATGCACGTGGCCATCTTGGCCTCTTTTCCTGTTTGTGCTACCTCTGTCCTTATTGGCTTCCCATACTGAGACTTGTCTAATGTTTCTCATTTTCCCTGGCTACAAGCTCCTGTCAGAGCCTGTTTTTCTTGTTGATGTCATTAACTTATCTATAATTTCTATAAGAGACCATTCGGTCCCTCTTCCACTGAGATCCAGAGGAATCAAGTGATTTTCCTTGAGTCAGGAGGTCAGTAACAAAGCCTAGACCAGTCAAGTCAGATCCTCAGCATAACATGGCACAGCCTCACAGTGCCCTGACCATCACATGCTTTCAGTTACAGCCTCCTAGGTTCTTTATTTTCCCCTTTGTTCCTTCTTCCAGGGTATCTCTATGAATAAGAGAGGAGCCATCCAAAAACAATAACTCCGTGAAGTCACTCACGCCCCATGGGCATGATTATAGCCAGTGTATCAGGAACTACTAGTAGTCTGGTTGGCTCTCTAAACCCCCTACCCCATCCTGTGGACTGTCCTCAAAAGCAGTAATTTTGTAACAGAGACGGTAACCACCTTGTGTTCTTTTCTCTACCCACCTACCAAGTTATGAATCGTTTACAATAGTGACTTGGTGTTAATATGACATATCCCTCAGACATATTGAGGATGCTCAGTAAAATAATTTTCTTACCATTAAAATCTAAACAGATTATATATATATATATATATATATATGCTGTGCTGTGCTTAGTTGCTCAGTCGTGTTTGACTCTTTGTGACCCCATGGACTGTAGCCCGCCATGCTCCTCTTTGTCCATAGGGATTCTCCAGGCAAGAATACTGGAGTAGGTTGCCATGCCTTCCTCCAGGGGAATCTTCCCAACCCAGAGATTGAACCCAGGTCTCCCGCATTGCAGGCAGATTCTTTACCCTCTGAGCCACCAGGGAAGCCCAAGAATACTGGAATGAGTAGCCTACCCCTTCTCCAGGGGATCTTCCCTACCCAGGAATCAAACCTGGGTCTCCAGCTGAGCTACCAGAGAAGCCCATACATATATCTGTATATATATATATATATATACACACACACACATATATATATCTGTATACATATATGTATATGTAGGGATTTATCAAGAAAGAAACTATTTGAAGCTAATGAAGTCTAATTACTTAAAGAAATCTTATACAGCCATATTCAGTATACCATAGTGCTAATCTCTCTATTCAGAATATTTTAAAAGAGAATTTGGTCAATGTATGGCAAAACCAATACAGTATTGTAAAGTAAAATAAAGTAAAAATAAAATTAAAAAAAAATAAAACAAATGTTCTTAAAGACATTTAAAAAAAAAAGAAATTAACTTCCTCAACATTTGTTGGTCCGTTCTACATAGGACCTTGATAACCATCTATTCTTTCTTATTCTTACCCAGTCCCTCCACCCCCCATCGCATTTCTAGGAAGATTAAGACTGAGTGTCAAGGAAGTCAAGCATGGCCTTTAGTCATTATTACACTTAGTCTGTTCCCTCTAGAAATGTAGCCAGAGCCTACCTTCCAGGGACTTGATGAGCACTTGGGAAGGGGCTATCTGTAGGTCTGTGACCCAGGTAAGTTCCAGGGGCAACAGTAATGGGGATCCATCCAGGGCATTGGCACCTGCCAGCTTAGAGGCCGCCATGCTGCCCAACTCGCTCTGTGCAGTAGCCTGGCCACTCCCTGGGAGGGATCCTCTCACCCAGAAGACCCTTCCAACACTGGCTCTTTCATGTACATGCCATTATAAACCTGCCAGCATCTCAAGTCTTTGTCATCTGTGAATCCAAGTGAATATCACACACATAAACATTTCCATATATGGGTTGTTGTGTAGTTTGTGGGCATCAGCATTCCCTTACACATGGATTCAGTCACTTGAAATCTGTGGGACTTGAAAGAAACTTAAAGGTCATTCATAGCCACTCATAGGGAAAGCAGCTGAGCCAAAATAATTTGAATTAGGACCCAAGGTTCCTCCACTGGTGTTCCCTCTTACACACATGCCTTTATATTATTCAGAATATGGGAGCATACATTTTGTTTCTTTGAAGACTTTCTCAATTACATATGTGGAGGACAGCATCCTCTTCTCTTTAACACACACAAACATGTCCTTGTTTAGTAGACATTACTGAACATCTGCCCTGGGCCAGACTCCAAGCTAAGTACTGAAGCTCCTCAGGGAGCCCAGAGTCTGTCAGAGGGTCAGACTTGTGAATTAACAGCTACAGTGTAATAGCTGCAGCAGAAGAGAGGGTGCACAGCAAAGGAAATAAAGCCCTTCCAGAGGAGGTCAAGAAGGGCTTCAGTGACCTAAATCGTAAAGGATCCAGAAGACAGGTGGAGTGAAGAATCCATCTGGGAGAAAGGGCATCAGAGTACTACATGATATAGCAGGTGTTATTGGTACCTGCAGCCTATTAGGCGGTCACCTGCCAGTGACTTCCTGTATTTCACTACCTGGGGATGTTCTCTGGACAAGTGGCTGTTTGCTCGAAGTACAGGGGAATTAACACCCAGGAATCACTCTCCAACAATAAATTGGTGGATAACATCCCAGCTCCACCAGCCCTCAATGGGACAATCCTGAAGTGTGTTCCTTACAATCTCTCGAAGGGGCCCCTTGGAGAGTGGTAACCTGTTCATTAACACATACTTGATTGACTTTTCTCCCTGCCCTCTTTTCCTTCTCTATTTCCTCACAGGTAAACTTCATACAACCATGTCTTTGTTTCCGGGTCTTTTGGGGGGACAACCCAAACTAAGAGTTACGGAAATAGAAGACATTGTCTCATGTTCAGTTTGATGTGGTTTATAATAGGGTGACTGTGAAGGGTGGCAGGAGATTAGATATTCAGTGAGCTCCATAAATGTTCACATTTCCGGTATAGGATGATCACTCCTGAAAAGTATAGAAATGTCTGGAATGGCTTGAGTCTAGTAGGCTTGAGCCCACTAGAAGGAGTAGGCTTTTTATTTTATTTTTTTAATTTATTCATTTCAATTGGATGCTAATTACTTTACAGTATTGTAGTGGTTTTGCCATACATTGACACCCCCTCCCTCCCCATCCCATCCCTCAGGGTCATCCCAGTGCACCAGCCCCAAGCACCCTGTCTCATGCAACAAACCTCGACTGGCGATCTGTTTCACATATGATAATATACATGTTTCAATGCTATTCTCTCAAATCATCCCACCCTTGCCTTGCTGCTGCTGGTAAGTCACTTCAGTCGTGTCTGACTCTGTGCGACCCCATAGACAGCAGCCCACCAGCTCCCCTGTCCCTGGGATTCTCCAGGCAAGAACACTGGAGTGGGTTGCCATTTCCTTCTCCAATGCATGAAAGTGAAAAGTGAAAGTGAAGTCGCTCAGTCGTATCCGACTCTTTGCGACCCCATGGACTGCAGCCTACCAGGCTCCTCCATCCATGGGATTTTCCAGGCAAGAGTACTGGAGTGGGGTGCCATTGCCTTCTCTGACTCTTGCCTTAGGAGTAGGCTTTTTAAATGTTGAGGACCCGTGGAGACAGTGAAAACAGAGAGGAAGAGATACAGTGAGGACACAGAATAAATGTAAGTGAGATGACATAAAGCTTAATAACATGGGAGGATAAAAGGAAATGAGGAATCCAGAAAGACTCCCAGGTTTCTGATGAAATTTTTGAACAGTAGATGAGATGGTCTCCAAATTATAGGATATATACCACCATTTTCCATGATTCTAGACATACCTAAGATTATCCAAGCAGACCAAAGTGTGAGTATGTGTGCATGTAGGTGTGTGTACATGAAGTTTATATATAAAATGATAGTCCATATGTGTGTTGGGGGGGGGCAGCTTCCCAGGTGACACTACTGGTGAAGAACCTACCTGCCAGTGCAGGAGACACAGGAGATGAGGGTTCAATCCCTGGGTCAGGAAGATCCCCTGAAGGGGAGGGCATGGCAACCCATTCCAGTATTCTTGCCTGGAAAATCCCATGGACAGAGGAGCTTGGCAGGCTACAGTCCATGGAGTCGCAAAGTGTCAAACACAGCTGAAGCAACTTAGCATGCATACACACACACATGTGTTGTGTGTATGCTCATAAAATGAAGTATAATTATTTATATGTACATATACAACTGGATTTTAAATAAGTCAGTAATTAACCCTTAGTAGTTTTTTGTTGTTGTTGTTGTTGTTCAATCACTAAGTCATGTCTGACTCTGCAACCCCATGAACTGCAGCATACCAGGCTTCCCTGTCCTTCACTGTCTGAGTTTGCTCAAACTCGTGTCCATTAAGTCAGTGATACCATCCAACTATCTCATCCTCTGCCACCCCCTTCTCTTTTTGCCTTAAATCTTTCCCAGCATCAGGGACTTTTCCAGTGACTCAGCTCTTCGCATTAGATGGCCAAAGTATTAGAGCTTCAGCACCACTTCTTACACTGAAATTCCAGGCTTATTTCCTGTAGGATTGACTAGTTTGATCTCCTTGCAGTCCAAGGGACTCTCAAGAGTTCTCCAGCACTGCAGTTTGAAAGCATCAATTCTTTGGCAGTCAACCTTCTTTAGGGTCCAACTGCCACATCCATACATGACTACTGGAAAAACCATAGCTTTGACTATGTGGACCTTTGTCAGCAAAGTGATGTTTCTAGTAGTTTTTAAGAATTCTTAATCTATTTTCTCCCAGTATAATTTCCTTCCCCAACCTCAGTTACTCAGATTTCTATTAGTAGGCCTTCTTATGAAAGCAGGTCCAGGTAGTTCCCTGGCTCAATTTACCTAAGAAATTCTTAGCAGTATCAGTATAATCTGCTTCTGAGACAGAGAGAAGAATGATCTCTCACCGCTTTTCTTCTTCTTGTCTTTCCATCTTCCAGCATTTCCTGAGCACTGCCGAGCTACAGGAATACAGGGAGTTTTCCTGTCTCTTCTGATTTGTTTACCTCTAATAGTTACAGACCATTTTGTACTACTTCCCATATCTTCATAGAAATTGTATTTCTAAATTGTGAACTACAGTGGCCTGTTGAAAGCACTTCAACAGGGTTTTGGCACACGGTCATAGCTGTGCCTGGGGAGAAAGGTAGCGTGGTGGTTGTTCTATTGGAGTAATTCACATAATTCCTGTTTGGGCTGTGTGGAGAAGCCAGCCAGAGCCAGAGTGTCAAGCAAGGCTTGTCCTCAAAGCCCTTTTGTGACCAACAGGAATAAGAGACAAAGGGGAGCCAGAGAAGCCTTCAAAAATTGCCTCTTGTGAACTGGCAGACCTGAGATAATTATGGACACTGATGGATAGCACAGGGCTTTGAGTAAACACTCTGCAGTCTGCTAGTGGCCGGCCTTTGTGGTGGTGATTATGGCAGGTCTGCCTTTGCTCTCCTCTCCTATTGTGCCCTTAATCTTCTAATTTTTTCCTACGTTTTGTGAAAGACAATTTAGGTGTCAGAATGTACTCTGTTAATCTCTGCTTCAGTGTGGGTGGGGGAAATACTAACTGATTATTTTTGTACCAGGGCTTGGTTTTAGACAGTAACTTCCATTTCTTTAGCTAAAATTGAAATTGCAATCTTCGGGTGAAAAGGATTGATTTTATATTAGGAATATGTCAGAATTTTAATATGGGAATTTTTCACCAGCTATAATTTCTTGATCACTTCAACAAATTTCAACAACTTTCTGAAATGCCTGTTTAGCCTTTACTGTTGTCAGTTTTCCATTCTTGGGCCTATAAGAAGTAAAGAAAAGAGGATAGTTTTCAAATCTTGGGGCAGTGACTCAACTGCCTTACTTGGCTGAGGCTCCCTGCAGTGCCCTTAAGGTGCTGGCTCCTTGGATGAACTAATGGGATCAGAACCATAATGAGTAATTACACGTTGCAATCAACACAGGTTTTTCACTTAGTCAGCAATCATTTCTAAATTCATAACTATGCAAAGTTGTATAGCAGGTGGACCAAGAAGTAGTGAGATTCAAAGTGAAAGAGTTTACAGTCTTTATGACCGCACAGATGAAAGAGAGAAACTTGTAAAAACTAGCTAATTCTGATTGGTTGGAAAAGACTGTTCTGAATTCTACAGTATTTTTGCATAAAAAGAAGTCTGTTAATATGTGTATTTGTGGTTTTCCACTTTTACATCTGTAAACAACACTGACAAAACAGATTCTAGCCAAGGTCCCTAGAAACGTGGGTCTTAAAAAGATAAGAATGATTTGTAATTTAGCCCATTAATTATGTGGATATAAATGAGTGCTTCTCAAGTGTTTAAGGGTGCTTGAAAACCATTTGTTCGAGCAAAGGTAAACTTTAACTCTGCCTGCCTGAATTATTCATTCATTCATTAGACAAATATTTATATAGTGCTTGCTCTGTGCCAGGCCCCGTGCTAGACTTGGGAGAAAACAAAAATGACTCAGACATTGATCATATCCTCAAGGAGCTGGTAAGCTAGTAAAGAAGAGGTGTATACAAATATCCGTGGTGTAAGGTAGAGAGCAATACAGAAGATAGGCGATAACATAGAGAAGGCACTCAACATGCTGCTTGGCACATAGTAATTGCTTGATACGTATTGGATTATCATGTCATCATTGACAGAGTTCAGAGGAGGGAGAGACCACTTTTAGTTGCAGGAATCAACTGTTTTCTAGAGCAACTAAAATTTAATCTGGGCCTTGAAAGTTAAAAAGGATTGGAACATTTAGAGTTGAGAAAAACCTAGACAAAGAAAATAGCATAAGCAAAAACATCAAAGCAAAAAAATATGAAGAATGAACCGAGTACGTGCTTTTGCTGGATTTTGAGATGTATGTAGTGCTTTTAGTACCTCCCAGGCTGTTACGATGTTCAAGTGAGATAATAAATATAAAAATGCTGTGTGATATATAAAATGACCTGCTGAATGTGGTGGTGACAGTGGTGTCACTAAAGTCCTTTGATCAGGGGATTTCCCTGGCGGTCCAGTGGTTAAGACTGCACATTCTCAATGCAGGGGCCACAGTTTGATCCCGGTCGGGAAACTATTAACAGATCCCACATGCCACGGCTCAGAGTCCACAGCTAGGACTTCCCTGGTGACTCAGTCAGTAAAGAATCTGCCCACAACGCAGGAGACCTGGGTTCGATCCCTGGGTTGGGAAGATCCCGTGGAGAAGGGAATGGCAACCCCACTCCAGTAGTCTTGCCTTGGAGAATCCCACAGATAGAGGAGCCTGGCAGGCTACAGTGCATGGGGTCACAAAGAATCGGATACAACGGAGCAACTAACACAGCAGAACGCAAGAGTTCACAGGCTGCAGCTGAAAATCCTGCATGCCGCCAAGTGAATAAATAGATCTTTTTTCAAAGCCTTTAATTGGGGCAGTGACCTACTGAGGACCATATTTGGAAGTTTCATGTGAAAACGTAGGGGAGCGGTCACAGACAGTGGGAAAGCCCGTTAACACTCATCTGGGCAAGAGATGAGAGGAATGGAAAAGAGTCTTTTTCAGTCCCTCATGGTTTCTCTTTTCATGTATGGTGTCGTCGGTGTCCCAGGCATCAGACGCCAGATGCCACCTCTGTCTCATCTGTCTTCCTTGTGACCCAGCTCTAACCTGCTGTCGTGTTCCACTGACGGGAAGGAACCTTACAGTCACCTGATCCCAGTCTTTGGTTCAGATCTGTATCTCTTCAATAACCTTTCTCAGTGTATATTTGAGTATCTTCACTGACAGGGAACTGGGGGAGCCTATTCAGTCATTGGGCAGTTTTAACACTTTAAAAGCCTCTCCTTATGCCAAGCTGTAATGTGTCCCCCTAAAGCTGCCTGCTAATACTAGTCTCGCTTACTGCTTGGCAACGTTCAGACTGTTCTAACCCCACCTTTCTCCGGCCTCACCCTACCACACACTCTCCTTTGCTTTTCTTCTTGTTCCAGTTACTGTGGCTATGTAATAGATTACCCCAAAACTTACTGACACGGGACAACAGTCTGTTCATCTCACAGATTCTGTGTGTCGGGAATTCCATCAGACACAGGGAGAATGACTTCTTTGTTTCACGGGGTCTGGGCCTCAGGTGGGAGATGGAGACTGGAGGTTGGGATCATCTTTGTGCTTGTTCACACACGTCTGCTCTCACCTGCGTCCTCTCCTCTCTGCACGCTCCTGCTCACTGTTTGCTAGGGGCCTTTCCCTGTGGTCTCTCTGCACAGGCCAACTTGGGCTTCCTCACAGCATGGTGACAGGCTCAAAGGAGGAGCATCCTGACAAAGCAGAGAGCCAAGTAGAAACCGCGTCATGTTTTATGACCTAGGTCAGGGGTCATGCAGTATCCCACCACTGAGTTCTCTACAGCAAAGCAGCGATAGAGTCCCACCCAGCTTCAAAGGGGAGAGAAATAGACTTCATCTCTTTGTGGGGAATATAAAGGTTCTAGAAGAGCATATGATACCAGAAATACTGCTGTGGCCATGTTTGAAACACGCAGGCTGCCACATTCCAACCTGCCCTGGAGACCAGTGTTCCCCAGCTTCCTGTTCCCATCTGTACTCCTTCCTCTTTGCACTCTCATGCTCACTGTTATCACCCTTCTCTTGGTATCTTTAGCCACTGCCCTCAGAAAAAAGGCTTGTTAGTACTGGGAGATGGGAATTGAAGTAAATACAATAGAATTAAGCAAGTGGAACTAAAGGAAATAACATTTGTTGAATACCATTTACGTGCCCCAGGTTAAGGGCACCTCATGAGTTATCTCCCAGCAATCCTCACACTGTCCAGGGGGTCATTACAGCCTCTAGACTTACAAGGAAGAGTGACCGTCCTCATCCTTCAGGTTTGGAAAGTGAGAAGAATACAGGAATCTCTGGACTGTCTCTATATTCACAATTAAGCAAATGTTAGTAGAGAGATTTCTAGCAGATCTCTCCCAGCTGGTAATAAAGCCATAGTTGACTTGTAAGGACAGGATGTGTGTCTACTGTGTGCTAGGCACTATCCCAGAAAAAGGGGGCTGTCTGGGCCTGACCCACAGGGCCAGCATTTAGGGGCAGCCTTCACTGGCTATGACTCACAGAGGGGGTAGGATATGATGAAGGAAGTCTGTCAGTATGTATGCAGGCTCACCAGACTTAGCATAGCAGCATCTGTCTGGGATACACTTGCAGCTGAACCCATACTGATTCTAGGACTCTGGGGATCAGGATCTCAAGAGGAAGATCCTTTTATAGAGTTGTGTTGAAGAGCATGGGTTTGGGAGTCAGAGAAATATGAATACTGGTCCTGCTCTCCTAGCTCTGTGACACGTGACAGATTCTTTAGCTTCTCAATGCCTGTTTCCTCACATTATAAACATGAATTTGCTAATTCTTCAAAGAGTGGGACAAGGAAGGGGGCAGACAGGGACTAACATGTCTGTCAGCCTGACCTCTTTCCTGCCCAAGGTAGCTTTTATATATGTATTTATTATACCCCACCCTGTTCCAAAAAGAATTGAGTTGGGTTACAAAGTATGTGTGTCTTTTTATTCATATGTGCAATAGATTGCCAGTCCAGGTTTGATACATAAGGCAGGGTGCTCAGGCCTGGTGTACTGGGATGACCCTGAGGGATGGGATGGGGAGGGAGGTGGGAGGGAGGGTCAGGATGGGGAACACATGTACACCCATGACTGATTCATGTGAATGTATGGCAAAAACCACCAAAATATTGTAAAGTAATTAGCCTCCAATTAAAAATTTTAAAAATAAATTAATTTTAAAAAACAAAAGAATTATAATAAAAGATAATAGGGAAAAGTAAGTTAAGTCAGAAGCTAGTAAAATTAAGGCATAAACTGTATTCATAAACAAGGCCCTGATAGATATTTCCTCTTGGAATTCCTACTTGCAATTTCTTCCAGGAACTGATATTTAATATGTTAGATTCTAAGCTCATTGGCTTTCATCCAAAGTTGGCTTTTTTTTCCTCTTGATTACCTTATGCTTCTCATGATTCTAGTCATATGAACAGATTTTAGGACCCCAAACCTTTATTATTTTTAACTTCTGTCTTTCGCAATCCAATCCTATCCTATCTAATTGAATAAAAATTTAAAAATACTTGCTTCAGAAATGTGAGAAGGCCCCTACTATTTATACCTATGACTTGACATCTGTCTACTTCTAATTCACTATATCTTTGTCCTGAGTATGTCTTCAAATGTAAAGATTCCCTTAAAGAAAGAGACTAAATATCCTAGCAGCTCCCCTTTGGGCACCGAGCACCTGGGCTAGAAACAAAATAAGAAGCTGGGAAATAACCATGACTGGCAGCGTTAGCAAATACCAGTGTGTACTAAGGACCTATGCCAGGGCCCCATTTCCTGCACCCATTCTTAACATATAAAGAAGAGTTGCCCATGTCTCACGCTCTTCTCCCCATAAGGTAAGAAGGAGACATCCAAGTCCTTCATGCCTTCGGTATACCTTGCTAAAACCAGTTCTCTCCCTCTCTCTGTCTCTGTCTCTCTCTCTCTTCCATTGCTTTAGCAAATCTTTATTAATTGCTATCTACTGACCATTTATGTGCCAGACATTTATCAAGGTATTAGGGATCCAGTGGTGAACAAAATACTCACTCTATGGAGCTTGCAGTCTAACAGGAGAAAAAGATGACAAACCAGTAAATGAGTAAGATAATTTCAGCTAGTGATAGTGATACGAGAAAATAGAACAGAGTAATACAGCAGAGTGACTTGGGTACTTGGAGTGGTCAGGGGAGGCTTCTGTGGGAAGGTGATACTGAAGCTAAGAAGGAGCCAACTCTAAAGACTGAAGGGAAGAGTATTCCAGCTGAGCAGAACAGGAAGTTGATGACTCCCACCATCTGAAGTGGGTGTGTACCAGAAGCAGAGAAGGCAGTGTGCTGGAATGTGATGAGCAAGAATGTGCTAGGAGATGAAGTCAGAGAGTAAGGGCCAAGAGATGAGAACAGAGAGTGAAAGTTTGGCTTTTATTCCAAGTGTGGTAGGAAACCATTGGAGGATTTTAAGCAGGAGAGCAGCATGATCTGATTGTTTTAAAAGTAATGGATTTTTACTGTGTGTAGAATGAATTATAGGGGAGAGAGTGGAAGCAGGAAAGATCGGTTAGGATTGTACCACATCATGCAGCCCAGATATGACATTGTCCCCTCCCAGTTACTCACCCAGAAGAAATAATTGCTTTCTTCAGAACTCCTTCAGCCTAACTGCCAAATACTAAAGATTAGAGAAACCCAAAATGCCAACTAAACTAGCCAAAATCAGCACTTTTGGCTGATTCTGTAAACCCTTTTGTGTTTACAGTCACTATGAGAACTGAAGATAGAGAGGTCAGAACTGTCCCATCTGAGAAGCACTCTTGCACAACAACCCTAGCATCTGGTTCCAAGATCTAGGACCATATGCTGTTGTCTGTCATCCAGAGCCTACCACCTTCTCACCTCATGGGCTCCTCCCTGCCCTTTCTCCATTCGTCTTTGGTTGTCCCCAGACTGTCCTTAGCTCATCATCATTTTATTTTGAACTTTCTTGGGCCTCCATTCAGACCTCTGCCAGAGACCAGAGTTTCTTCTGAAGGGCCTCCCCCTTTACCTTCCATTCTCACTGGTGTCCTCCTGGTCTCACCCTTACTCCAGCGGGTTTTAGTTTGTCGATCCCAAACCACAAGAATGGCTACCTATCTGTTTTCATCGTCCAGCACTTCTCTTCCCAAAAGGGTTTCCTTCTCAAAAGTTCCTCTTTGAATGAAATTGAAATTCATAACCAGATGAAACTCTTCCCAAGTATAAACCAGTCTCCCCTATCTAATATTCTCACTCTTTAATTGCCCATATATTTTTCCTCTTCTCTAACCAAATGTCCAGACAAATGTTATAGCATTTACACATGTATCTTTTCCACTTTGAGCTTTCTCTTGCTCTCATAAATCCACTAAGTCAGCCTTATTCCCTTCTACAGGGCTCCAAATTAGATGTACATTAAACAAGTTATTTTCTCCCTGTAGCGTATACATAACATAGTGTGTGGGAGAGGGGGGAGACTATAATTTTCAAAGTAGATTCACGTCTGTTATAACAGCCCAGAACCGAACAGAATCTCAGACATCATCCTGTCCAATGCCCAGCCGAGTTCTGATGCCACAGCCCTCTGCCACTTCAGTGAATGTGTTCCTCTAGTGATTGCAGATAGTTAAGAAAGTACTACCTCATCAACAGCCCATTTAACACTTGAGTGTTCTAATTGTTAGAAAGTTTTCTGTAAGCTTAATATCTACTTTTGGGTAACTTCTCTCGTCTGGGATCATAAATAACAATGTAATACCTCTTCACTTTGAAGATAACCCTTATAGCCCCCTGTTCTGAAATAAATATCCCACTTCCTTCAGATTTTCCTCAGATGACGTTGTTTCATATACTTTTACTGCAGAAATCCGTTTCCTTGGGAGCTTTGTGATGCACCATGTCCTGAGCATGCCGCTGCACCCAGTGCAAAAGCCAGTGCTCCCAGAGTGGCCGCTCAGTGCAGTGCAGCAGGCTAAGCCTTCCTTGCTGCCTGCGCCGTCCTCCTGTTAGCTCAGTCAAAACTGAACTATGTTTGTTGGTGATCAGGCAAGACTGTTTCTTCATTTCTATACAACTAACGTGCTAAGTCTTTTTTTCCCCACTTACTGTTGAAAACTATATTCCAGTCCCCTGCCATCCTAAACATATGCAGTTAGTTTTTATAATCTAAAAATAGTATTTAACAGTCATTTCTGTAAATTTTACCTTTCTTAGTCCTCATTTTTAATTAAACTTTTTTATTTATTCCTTCCGTCTCCCTGGCACTATCCTCACTTTGCTTCCAGAGCATCACACTTCCTCGCTTTTCCCCCTACCCTGCTGGTGCCTGTTTTTCAGTTGTCTTTGCTGATTTAGCCTCATCTTCCCAGCTTCCACATGTTGGAATACCCTACAGCTCAATTCTCAGGCTAATTTATGTTCACTCACTAGATAAGCTGGCTTTAAATACCATCTGTGTGTTGATGACTCCCAAATATCTCAAGCCCAGATCATTCCTCTGAATTCAGACTTGTATATTTATTCACTTATTCAACAAATGTCTACTGAGTGGCTACTCTATGTCAGATACTGTTCTAAGCCTTGGGGATAAGATATACAGAATTCCCTACCCTTGGGAAGCTCATTTTATCCAACTTCCAATCCAGTATCTTCACTTATGTTTAATAGGCACCTTGAATTTAACGTGTTTACAGCTAAGCTCCTCATTGTCCTCCCCAGACATTCTCTATCCACTGTCTTCTTCCCTGTCTCTGTAAATAGCTGCCACATTTGCTGAAAATCCCTGAGCCGTTTTGCACTCTTTTTTTTCTCATGTTTATGTCTAATCTATCAGGAAATCATTTTGCCTTTCCTTTCTGAAGATTTTCAGAATCTACTCACTTCTTGCCACATCCATGGCTGCCATCCTGGTTCATCCACCATGATTTCTCACTTAGATGATTGAAACAGTCTCCTAATTGGCCTCTCTGCTTCTGCCTTGGCTCTTCTAAAAAACTTTAACCAGTTATCTCTAGTGATTATTTTTAAGCCAAAGTCATACTGCATCACCCCTCTGCTCAAAACTTTACAGTGACTTCTGTCTCATGCAGGTAAACCCGTATAATGTCCTTTCAATGGTCTGCAAGCCCCTACCTGATCTTTTCCCTGTTTCTTCTCTGACTTCTTCCACCATTGTTCTTCTGCTTGCTCAACCAGGTATAGCCACACTGGCCTTATTGCCATTTCTTGAATATGTCATGCATGCTTCTGGCTCCAGGCCATGGGACTTGATACTCCTCTCCCTAAAACACTCTTACTCCAGGTATCCACATGGTTTCCCTCCTCACTTTCTGTAGAATTCTGTTTATGTAACACTTTAGAAAGGATTTCCCAACCACTCTGTATAACATAGCACCACACGCACCCTCCATCTTCATCCCCTGCACATCTGCTGCTCCTTTATAGACTTAGCACAGCTGACATACTGTATGTGTTTGTTCATTGTGTCTCCTGTACTAAAAGGTGAGCGTTATGAGAAAAAGAACATAGATTTTACTGCTGAATCCTAGTGCCTATAAAAGTGCTTGCCACAAAATAGGTCCTCAAAATATTTGTTGAAAAAATGAATTATGAATGAATAGGCCCATTGTGGTAGGCAGAATAATGCCCCTCCAGAATATTCTACCCCAAAGCAAAATACACGTTCTTCTCGAGTGTACATGTGACATTTTAACAGGTAGAATACATGTTAGGCCACTAATTAAGTCTCAGTAGACTAGACATCATACAAAATCTCTTCTCTGACCATAACAGCGTGAAGTAAGAAATCAATAATAGAAATAAAGCTAGAAGACTCACAGATTTGTGGAAATTAAACAAAACACTCATAAACAACAAATGGTTTAAGAAATAAATCACAAGGGAGCTTTGAAAATACTTAAGAGAGGAATGAAAACAAAAACATAACATATCAAAACTTAAAGCCTAAATCGACTGACAAAATGGCAATAGAGTAGCTGAATAGATACAGAAATAAAACCCACATATATACTGTTTACAAGAAACTCACTTCAGATCTAAAAACACATACAGAGAGTAAGTGAGAAGTTGGATAAAGGTCTTCCATGCAAATGGAAATCAAAAGATAAATGAGGTAGAAATACTCATATTAAACAAAATAGACTTTAAAACAGACTGTAATAAGAGACAGAGGAATATTACACTGATTGAGGATCGATCCAAGAAGTATAACAATGGTAAGTATACATGCACCAGACGTAGTAGCTCCTAAATACATAAAGCAAATATTAAAAGACATAAACGGGGGCTTCCCTGATGGTCCATTGAGTAAGCATTCACCTGCCAGGACAGAGGACATAGGTTCGATCCCTGGTCTGAGAAGATCCCACATGCCATGAGCAGCTAAGCCCGTGAAGCACAGCACTGAGCCTGTATGCCACAACTACTGAGGCCCACGTACCCGAGAGCCCACGCTTCACAACAGGAAAAAGGGACCACAATGGAAAGCCCATCCATCGCAACTAGGACCCAGAGCAGCCAGAAATTTAAAATAAATAAAAATTAAAGACATATAGGGAGAAATTGACAACACCACGATAGTCGGAAACTTTAATATCCCACTTACATTGATGGACAGTTCATCCAGACCAAAGATCAATAAGGAAACACTAGCCTTAAATGATACATAGACCATATGGACCTAACAGATATATTTAAGAGCCAATCCAAAAGCAGCAGAGTACACATTCTTTTAAAGTGCACATGGAACATTCTCCAGGATAGATTACCTGCTAGGCCATAAAATAAGTGTCAGTAAATTTAAGAAAATTGAAATCATATCAAGCATCTTTTCCAACCACAGCTCCATGAAACTAGAAATCAATTACAAGAAAAAAACTGTAAAAATTACAAATAGGTAAGGCCAAACAGTGCTACAAAACTGCCAGTTACAGTGAGCAAAACATTATGTCAGTGCTACAAAAACAGACACAGCTCAATGAAATAAAAATCAACCCACACACTTCTAGTCAATTATAAAAGAAGCAAAAATATTCAAGGGTGAAAAAACAGCCTCTTAAATAAATGGTGTGGTAGAAACTGGAGAGCTGCATGTTAAAGAATGAAATTAGAGCATTTTTTCACATGATATGCAAAAAACTCAAAATGAATTAAAGACCTGTTCTAAATGTGAAACCCAAAACCATCAAACTCCTAGAAGAAAACAAGCAGAATACTCTGACATAATTCCAATATATTGGGGATCTGACTCATGAGGCAAAGAAAATAAAAACAAAAATAAGCAAATAAGATCTAATTAAACTTAAAAGCTTTTGCACACAATGGAAACCATTGACAAAATGAAAAGACAACCTTTTGAATGGGAGAAAAGTTTTGCAATTCATATGACTGATAAGGGGTTAATATCCAAAATATATAACTAGCTCATACAACTAAATGTCAAGAAAATAACCATATTAAAAAATGGACAGAAGGCATAAAAGGACATTTTTCTCAAAGAAGACATACAGATGGCCAACAAGCACATGAAAATATTGTCAGCATTGCTAATCATCAGAGAAATGCAAATCAAAACCACAATAAAATGAAGCTAGAGCACATCTTCACAGCATACACAAAAATAAACTCAAAATGTCATAAGAACTTAAATATAAGACACAAAACCATAAAACTCTTAAAAGAGAACATAAGCAAAACAGTCTCTGACATAAATCTTAACCAGTGTTTTCTTAGGTCAGTCTCCAGAAGCTTTAGAAATAAAAGCAAAAGTAGACAGGTGGGACCTAATCAAACTTATAAGCTTTTGCACAGCAAAGAAAACAATAAGACAAAACAGAAAGACATCCTGCAGACTGGCAGAAAATATTTGCAAATGATGCAACCAACAAGGGCTCAAACAGCTCCTGCAGTTCAATAACAGAAAGACAGACAACCCAACCCAATTAAAAACTGGACAGAAGACCTAAATAGACATTTCTCTAAAGACATACAGTTGGCCAATAGGCACATGAAAAGAAGCTCATCATCACTAATTAATAGAGAAACGCAAATCAAAACTGCAATGAGGTACCACCTCACTCCAGTCAGAATGGCCACTGTTTACAACTCTATAAATAATAAGTGCTGGAGAAGATATGGAGAAATGGGAATCCCCTTACACTGTTGGTGGGAATGTAAATTGGTACAGCCACTACAAAAACAGTATGAAGGTTCCTCAAAAAACTAAAAACAGAGTTGCCATATGATCTAGCAGTCCCATTCCTGGGTATATACAGTACCCAGACAAAACTATCATTTGAAAAGATATATGCACCCCTGTATTCATAGCAGCACAATTTACAATAGACAAGACATGGAAACATCCTAAATGTCCATCAACAGATGAATGGATAAAGAAGGTGTGGTGTATACACATGCGCCTAGAAGCACGATACCTACCAAGATGAAATCACAAAGAAATAGATTAGAAAATCTGAATAGATGTGTAACTAGTAAGGAGACTGAATCAGTAATCGAAAGTCTCTAAAGGAAAATCCTGGACCTGATGGCTTCAGTGATGAATTTTACCAAACATGTAAAGAACTAGCACCAGTCCTGCTCAAAATTTTCCAAAAAACTGAAGAGTCGAGACCTTTGTAACTTACTCTATGAAGCCAGCATTACCCTGACTCCAAAACCAGACAAAGACACAAAAGAGAAAATTCCAGATTGCTATTCCTTTTGAACATTGATATAAAAATCCTCAACAGAATGCTGCCACACCAAATTCAGCAGCATGTTTAAAGGATTATACACCATGACCAAGTGGGATTTGTTCCTAGAGTGCAGTAATGGTTCCACATATGTACATCAATCAATTTAATAGATCACATTAACAGAATGCAGGTGGGGGAACCATGGTCATCTCAATCTATACAGAAAAAACATTTGATAAATTTCAACACTCTTTCATGAAAAGAAAATAATACTCAACAAACTAGGAATAGAAAGAAACTATCTCTACATAATACAGGCTTTTCCTCTAACATCAGGATAAGGCAAGGATGCCCACTTCTGCCACTTCTATTCAACATAGTACTGGAAAATGAAAAGTGAAAGTCACTCAGTCGTGTCCGACTCTTTGCAACCCCATGGACTATATACAGTCCATGGAATTCTCCAGGCCAGAATACTGGAGTAGATAGCCCTTTCCTTCTCCAGGGGATCTTCCCAACCCTGGGATCTAACTCAGGTCTCCGGCATTGTAGGCAGATTCTTTACCAGCTGAGCCACAAGGGAAGCCCAGTACTGGAAGTTTGAGCCAAAGCATTTAGGTGAGAAAAAGATATAAAAAGCATGGAAATTGGAAGGGAAGGAGTACAAATTTTCTGTTTGCAGATGATAAGATCTTATATGTAGAAAACCCTAAAGATTCCACACACAAAAAAACCTGTTAAGACTAATTAATTCAATAAACAACAATACAAAGCTCACAAGAATTAGTTGCATTTCTATAACAGTGAATAATCTGAAAAGGAAATTATGAAAATTCCATTTATAATAGCATCAAAAAGAATAAAATACTTAGGAATTAACTGAGAAGATGAAAGACTTGTGCAATGAAAAGCACAAAACATTACCAGAAGAAATTAAAGAAGGCATAAATTGGAAACACATCCCATATTCATGGATTACAAAACTTGTCGTTACTGCACAAAGCAGTCTCTAGATTACTTGCAGTCTCTATCAAAATCCCAAAGACTCTCTTTTGCAGAAATAGAAAAGCCCATCCTTAAATTCATATGGAATCTCAAGGAATCTCATATGGAATCTCACATAACCAAAACAGTTTTGAAAAAGAAGAACAAAGTGGGAGGACTCACACTTCCTGATTTCAAAATTTACTGCAGTGCTACAGTAACAAAATAGTGTGGTAATGGCATGAATACAGACACATGTAACAGTGGGAATAGGATAGAGAGCCCAAACTTAAACCCTTGCACGTATAGTCAAATGATTTTTGACAGAGGTTCCAAGACCATTGAATAGAAAAGGACAATCTTAATAGAAAAGGACAATCTTTTAACTGGATATCCATAAGCAAAACAGTGAAGCTGGGCACTTACCTAACATCTTAATTTAAGGTAGATCAGAGACCTAAATGTAAGACATGGAATGATAAACACCTTGAAGAAAAGACAGGGCAAAAACTTCCTGACATTGGGTTTAGCAAGGATTTCTTTAGATATGACACCAGATGCACAGGCAATAAAAGAAAAAGTAGACAAATTGGATTGCATGAAAATTTTTTGATTTGTGCATCAAAAGAATATCAATAGAGTAAGGAAGCAACCCAGAGAATGGAAGGAAATATTTGCAAGTCATATGTCAGTTATATGATAACGAATATCCAGGAACTATGGAAAACTCCTAAAACTCAACAACAGCAAAATAACCACATTTTTTAAAAGGGGAAAGAACTTGAATAGAGATTTCTCCAAAGAAGTAGTACAAATTGGTCAATAAACATGTGACAAGGTGCTCAACATCTTTATAGGGAAATGCAAATCAAAACTACAATTAGGTATCACTTCACACCCATTGAAATGGCTACTATAGAAAAAGTAACAAGTTTTGGTGAGGATGTGGAGAAACTGAAACCCTTGTGCATCATTGGTGGGAAATGTAAAATGGCATAGCTGCTGTGGAAGATATTATGGCGGTTCCTTAAAAATTAAAAGTAGAATTACCATATGATTAAGGAATTCTACTTCTGTTTATATATCCAAAAGAATTGAAAACAGGGTTTTGAAGATATGTTTATACACCCAGGTTCATAGCACCATTATTCACGATAGCTAAAATGGAAGCAACCCAAGTGTCCATCAGTGGATGATTGATAAACTAAATATGATGTATACATATAATGAAATAATGCACAGCCTTAAAAAAGAAGGAAATTCTACCATATGCACAGTGTGGATGAACCTTGAGGACATTATGCTAAGTAAAATAAGCCAGTCACAAAAAGACAAATAGTATATAATGATTCCACTTATCTTACATACATAGAGATCAGAATTATGGACACAAAGTAGAATGGTGGTTGCCAGGGGGAGAAGGAATGGAGAGTTATTATTCAATGAGTTTAGAGTTTCAGTTTTACATAATGAATGAGTTATGGAGATGGTTGGTAGTGATGGTTGTATAACATTATGAATGTATGTAATACCATTAAATTGTACACTTAAAAACAGTTAAGATGGTAGACTTTATGTGTATTTTGCCACAATGGAAAAAAAATGGGGATGGGGATAGATAGTAGCTCTGCCAAAGGTATCTGTATCCTAATCCTCAGAACCTATAAATGTGTTATCTCACATGGCAGAAGGAATTTTGCAGAAATGATTAAGTTAAATATTTTGAGATAGAGAGTATAGTCTTGATTACCCAGGTGGGCCCAGTGTAATCATATAGATCCTTATAAGTGAGAAGGAAGCAGGAAAGTCAGTGTTAAGAGAGGGATTTGAAGATGCTGTGCTGCTGACTTTGAAAATGGAAGAAAGGGCCAGGAACCAAGGAATGCACTGTACTATAGAAGTTGCAAAAAGCAAGGAAAAAAATTCTCTCCTACAGCCTCCAAAAGGAACAAAGCTCTGGTAACACTTTGATTTTAGCCTCAGTTCAGTTCAGTTCAATTCAGTCACTCAGTAGTGTCCGACTCTTTGCAACCTCATGAATCGCAGCACGCCAGGCCTCCCTGTCCATCACCATCTCCCGGAGTTCACTCAGACTCACGTCCATCGAGTCCGTGATGCCATCTAGCCATCTCATCCTCTGTCGTCCCCTTCTCCTCCTGCCCCCAATCCCTCCCAGCATCAGAGTCTTTTCTAATGACTCAACTCTCCGCATGAGGTGGCCAAAGTACTGGAGTTTCAGCTTTAGCATCATTCCCTCCAAAGAAATCCCATTGCTGATCTCCTTCAGAATGGACTGGTTGGATCTCCTTGCAGTCCAAGGGACTCTCAAGAGTCTTCTCCAACACCACAGTTCAAAAGCATCAATTCTTTGGCGCTCAGCTTTCTTCACAGTCCAACTCTCACATCCATACATGACCACTGGAAAAACCATAGCCTTGACTAGATGGACCTTTGTTGGCAAAGTAATGTCTCTGCTTTTGAATATACTATCTAGGTTGGTCATAACTTTCCTTCCAAGGAGTAAGTGTCTTTTAATTTCATGGCTGCAGTCACCATCTGCAGTGATTTTGGAGCCACCCAAAATAAAGTCTGACACTGTTTCCACTATTTCCCCATCTATTTCCCGTGAAGTGATGGGACCGGATGCCATGATCTTCGTTTTCTGAATGTTGAGCTTTAAGCCAACTTTTTCACTCTCCTCTTTCACTTTCATCAAGAGGCTTTTTAGTTCCTCCTCGCTTTCTGCCATAAGGGTCGTGTCATCTGCATATCTGAGGTTATTGATATTTCTGCTGGCAATCTTGATTCCAGCTTGTGCTTCTTCCAGCCCAGCATTTCTCATGATGTACTCTGCATAGAAGTTAAATAAGCAGGGTGACAATATACAGCCTTGACGTACTCCTTTTCCTCTTTGGAACCAGTCTGTTGTTCCATGTCCAGTTCTAACTGTTCCTTCCTGACCTGCATATAGGTTTCTCAAGAGGCAGGTCTTGATTTTAGCCTAGTGAGGCTTATTTTGGATTTTTGATTCCCAGAATTTTAAGAGAATAGATTTGCTTTGTTTTTCAACAACTGCTTGCATGCATACCTGCTCAGTCGCTCAGTCTTGTCTAGCTGGACTCCATGGATTGTAGCCCACCAGGCTCCTCTGTCCATGGAATATTCCAGGCAAAAATGCTGGAGTGGGTTGCCATTTCCTACTCCGTGGGATCTTCCCGACCCAGGAATCAAGCTCACATCTCCTGTATTGGCAGGCAGATTCTTTACCACTGCGCCGCCTGGGAAGCCCTTTGAACAGCTAGTTTGTGATCATTTATTCCAGCAGCGATAGGAAACTGATGCATATACCTGCCTACTTGTTCTTCAGTCACCAAGTCGTGTCCAACTCTTTGCGACCCTATGGACTGCTGCATGCCAGGCTTCCTTGTCCTCTACTCTTTCCCAGAGTTTGCTTAAATTCATGTCCATTGAGTCAGTGATGCTATCTTACCATCTTATCCGCTGTCACCCTCTTCTCCTTTTGCCCTCAATCTTTCCCAGCATCAGGGTCTCTACCAGTGAGTCAGCTTGTCGCATCAGGTGGCCAAAGTATTGGAGCTTCAGCTTCAGCATTAGTCCTTCCAGTGAGTATTCAGGGTTGATTTCCTTTAGGATTGACTGGTTTGATCTCTATGCTGTCCAAGGGACTCTCAAGAGTCTTCTTAAGCACCATAGTTCAAGAGCATCACTTCTTTGGTGCTGGGCCTTCTTTATGGTCCAACTCTCATATCTGTATGTGACTACTGGAAAAACCATAGCTTTGACTATTTAGACCTTTGTCAACAAAGTCATGTCTTTGTTTTTTAATATGCTGTCTAGGTTTGTCATAGCTTTCCTTCCAAGGGTGGCTCCGAGGTGAAAAAGTCTGCCTGCAATGTGGGAGACCTGGGTTCAATCCCTGGGTCGGGAAGGTCTGCTGGAGAAGGAAATGGCAACCCACTGCAGTATTCTTGACTGGAGAATCCCATGGATGGAGGAGCCTGGTGGGCTGCAGTCCATGGCGTTGCAAAGTAGGACATGACTGAGCGACTTCACTTTCTTCACGTCACTTTCCATCCAAGGAGCAAGCATCTTTCGATTTCATATCTTCAGTCACCATCCACAGTGATTTTGGAGTTCAAGAAAATAAAATCTGTCACTGTTTCCACTGTTTCCCCTTCTATTTTCTATGAAGTAATCAGACTGGGTGCTATGATCTTATTTTTCTGAATGCTGTGTTTTAAGCCAGCTTTTTCACTCTTCTCTTTCCCCTTCATCAAGAGGCTTTTTCACTCCTCTTCACTTTCTGCCATTTGAGTGATATCATCTGTATATTTGAGTATGTTGATATTTCTCCTGGCAATCTTGATTCCAGCTTGTGAGTCATCCAGCCTGGTGTTTCGCATGATGTTCTCTGCATATAAGCTAAAAATAAGCAGAGTGACAATATACAGCCTTGACATATTCCTTTCCCAATTTTGAACCAGTCAGTTCTTCCATATAAGGTTCTAACTTTCTTGACCTGCATACATGCTTCACAGGAGTCAGATAAGATGATCTTGTATTCCCATCTCTTTAAGAATTTTCCGCAGTTTGTTGTGATCTATACAAAGGCTTTTGTGTAGTCAGTGAAGCAGAAGTAGATGTTTTCTGGAATTCCTTTGCTTTCTCTATGATCCAAAGGATGTTAGCAATTTGCTCTCTTTCTTCTGCCTTTCCTAAACCCAGCTTGTACATCTAGAAGTTCTTAGTTCATATACTGCTTAAGCCTAGTTTGAAGTATTTTGAACATAACCTTGTTAGCATATAAAATGAGCACAGTTGTATGGTAGTTTGAGCATTCTTTGGCGTTGCCTTTCCTTGGGATTGGAATGAAAACTGACCTTTTCCAGTTCTGTGGCCACTGCTGAGTTTTCCAAATTTGCTGACATATTGAGTGACATAGGGGATAGTATGAAAAGGCCCCTATTAGACTATAACTTTCTGTAAGGCAAGGGCCTGGTCTTCCTGGACTTTGCATCACAGGTGGTCATTGTTCCTGGAGCACAGGTACTTTGGCTTTTTAAGCAAAGAGTATATGACAGATAATCATGTCCCTTTTGCTCACCACAGAGTCTGATGAATGATGATATTCCTGGATACAGGTCCACTTTCTCAGACTATTCCAGTACATAAGAGCCCACAGCTGGAATACCTCTCTAAGAAATAATTCACTTCCCTTTGAACAGTGAAGTTCACATTCATCATTGGGCAGGACAATGACTTAACTCCATCCACCCCAAGCCCTATGCAAACCTTTGGGCAAAGTGTTCTGGGTTCAGAGACTAAAATGGGAGGTTCTAACAAGATACCTCTGGAGAAGGCAATGGCATCCACTCCAGTACTCTTGCCTGGAAAATCCCATGGACGGAGGAGCCTGGTGGGCTGCAGTCCATGGGGTCACTAGGAGTTGGATACGACTGAGCGACTTCAGTTTCACTTTTCACTTTCATGCATTGGAGAAGGAAATGGCAACCCACTCCAGTATTCTTGCCTGGAGAATCCCAGGGACGGGGGAGCCTGGTGAGCTGCCGTCTGTCTGTGGGGTCGCACAGAGTCGGACATGACTGAAGCGACTTAGCAGCAGCAGCAACAAGATACCTCAGGGATTCTAGATCTAAAGAAGGGAGCAAAGGCCAAATCTCAGAAGCTCAGAGAGCTGTCTAGAAGATCACCAACACTGAAGGGCATCAGGGTGGTTGTTACCAAACCAGAAATCTGAGACCAGGGATATAAGAACCAAGATACCAGCATTCCAAGAACAAGTGAGGAAGAGGGGGTTATAGTGCCTGAAACTCTCACAGCTGCCTTTTTGGGCCAAATAGGAACTAATACATAGTGGTTTAAAATCTCAAAGATGGAATGGATGGCACTTGATTCATACCCACACAAATTGCTGCTTTTTTTTTTTGCCTAGCTATACTCTCCTTTAAAGCAAAGTAGGGTTTTCAAGAACTGTGCAGGAGTACTGATGGCCCAGTTATAGTTTTTCCTAATTGAATGTAACTTTTAATGAACAGAAATGAATATACCTAATTTTAGAGACCAAACAAAAACACTTTAAAATCCAGTAAAATTGAGAAGATCTTAGGTTGTAACATATAAAATTTCAGATCTGATTTTTCATATCTTCCATGTATTTTGAAAAGAAAACTTTATAACCTGAGCCTGATATGAATAAGGCCTTTTACTTTTTTATTATAAACATTTAGGCTTAAAGTGATTATAACTGACATTTAAGACCAACAGGAGCCAGTGGCCTGTTCATGGACAAATTATCTGTATTTCAGACTAAATCAAAAGTAAACATTCTCTAAAGTCCTTTCAGGTCCACATTTGTCCTGTGGAAGTCAAATGAAGTCAACAAGCCCTCTCTCTCCCCTCCAGTCTGTGTATTCTATAGTCTCACTTTGAAATGAATCATCCTTTCCACAAAGCAATATTATATACATTTTGAACCATTTCCACATCTGAGTTCTTGAATGCTAATTTAATTGATTTTTCTGAATCAGCATTTTTATTTCATCAGAAGAATATTGGAAAAGATCCTAAGCTATGCTGTTTTATAGTTTCATGTTTTGCTAATAGCTGGGGGGTCGGGGTGGGGTGGGGAAGGGGTGGAGAGAAGAGAAACTACTATGATCTTCACTTGCTGCCTTTTTAAAAAATGTGTTCTTTTGAAGAAATAGTAGCAGTGAAGTCATGTTATTTCATAAATGCTTGCAAAGATTAACTGTTACAAAGTATTCTAAATGATAATGCCATATCCCTGAATATCTGCATTTGAATATGATGCTAATCAGGTTAAAAACAGCAGAGGCAGTAAGAGAGAGGTCACCATGCTGAATCACAGAGCAAATCGCAGAAAAACTCTTGTCACCAGCCATGATGTCACTCAGCTCCAAGCTTCTGAAAGCCTATTAGAAATTAACTTTAGGGAGAAATGTCTTCTGACTTGTCATTGGTTCTAAAAGGCATTGGTTAAACAAACACAGACCCCTTTTTGGAATCTATATAATAAACTCAGGCACATTAATCTCCACTTGGAGAGATTAATCTCTACTCAGTCTTTAGTCAGGGTCTGACCCCTGACTCTTAGGGCTAGAATGGAAGGAAGGGCAAACTGAACTGACATTAGCTAACAGTCTGCGTAAAGGTTCAAATATATCTCCAAGCAAATAACTAACATTTCTTAGCTTTCCGTTTTTATTGAGTCCCATAGACAGAAAGTGTCCCTCTATGATGATACAGAATTACATTACAATCTGTGTAATTTGTTTAACAGTGTTCAGTTTATCCCAAGATTTTATTTAAGAGAAGACATGGAGATAAAAGAAGAGGTCACCTATTTGGCCTAGATGTTTTGGTGTTTGGACAAAGTACCACCTTTAAAGGGTCAGAATTTTTGGTGGTACCCCTGCCTTTGCCACTGACAAATATTTATGACTTCAAACATCTCACTGAATCTCTGAGGGTCTCAATTGTGTCATGCGTGCAATCAGGAGAACCATACATTCTCCAACTATGAAGAACTAGGAATGAGGCAAGGTGGAAGGTGTGAGTGTAGTTAGCAGGCCCTGCCATGCAGATGAGATGGTAGTATTTCATAAGAGCTGCTTTCTTGAGAAGAGACAAGTGTCGGAGTCATGCCACGTTCTTAGCAATACCAGAAATAGTGCACATTCAGGAAGTGCTTACTATGGTTATGAATAAAACTCTGATGAAACTAGCAAATCAGAATGAATAAAATAATCCCTTTAGGGATAAGTTATAGATTAGAAAACAAGACAAGATACTAGAAACTTGCCAGCCAGCCCTTTCAAATTTGTGGTTACTTGGTGGCAATTCTTCTGTGCTTCTGGGCAAGTGTACGAGATAAGCGTAGATCTTCACATGCTAGTAAAGTAATGCTCAAAATTCTCCAAGCCAGGCTTCAGCAATACGTGAACCGTGAACTTCCTGATGTTCAAGCTGGTTTTAGAAAAGGCAGAGGAACCAGAGATCAAATTGCCAACATCCACTGGATCATGGAAAAAGCAAGAGAGTTCCAGAAAAACATCTATTTCTGCTTTATTGACTATGCCAAAGCCTTTGACTGTGTGGATCACAATAAACTGTGGAAAATTCTGAAAGAGATGGGAATACCAGACCACCTGACCTGCCTCTTAAGAAATCTGTATGCAGGTCAGGAAGCAGCAGTTAGAACTGGACATGGAACAACAGACAGATTCCAAATAGGAAAAGGAGTATGTCAAGGCTGTATATTGTCACCCTGCTTATTTAACTTCTATGCAGAGTACACCATGAGAAACACTGGACTAGAAGAAACACAAGCTGGAATCAAGATTGCTGGGAGAAATATCGATAACCTCAGATATGCAGATGACACCACCCTTGTGGCAGAAAGTAAAGAGGAACTAAAAAGCCTCTTGATGAAAGTGAAAGTGGAGAGTGAAAAAGTTGGCTTAAAGCTCAACATTCAGAAAACTAAGATCATGGCATCCGGTCCCATCACTTCATGGGAAATAGATGGGGAAACAGTGGAAACAGTGTCAGACTTTATTTTGGGGGGCTCCAAAATCACTGCAGTTGGTGATTGCAGCCATGAAATTAAAAGACACTTACTCCTTGGAAGGAAAGTTATGACCAACCTAGATAGCATATTCAAAAGCAGAGACATTACTTTGCCGACTAAGGTCCGTCTAGTCAAGGCTATGGTTTTTCCAGTGGTCATGTATGAATGTGAGAGTTGGACTGTGAAGAAAGCTGAGCACCGAAGAATTGATGCTTTTGAATTGTGGTGTTGGAGAAGCCTCTTGAGAGTCTGTTGGACTGCAAGGAGATCCAACCAGTCCATTCTGAAGGAGATCAGCCCTGGGTGTTCTTTGGAAGGAATGATGCTAAAGCTGAAACTCTAGTACTTTGGCCACCTCATGTGAAGAGTTGATCGTTGGAGAAGACTTTGATGCTGGGAGGGATTGGGGGCAGGAGGAGAAGGGGACGACAGAGGATGAGATGGCTGGATGGCATCACTGACTTGATGGACGTGAATCTGAGTGAACTCCAGGAGTTGGTGATGGACAGGGAGGCCTGGCGTGCTGCGATTCATGGGGTCGCAAAGAGTCGGACACGACCGAGTGACTGAACTGAACTGAACTCAGTGCCTCACTCCCCTTCTAGATTCCTGTTGAAAGGAACAATAGCAGTAGAAAAGGGAAGGTCAGGAGGAACCTGAGTTAGTGTTGAAAGTAGGGGAGGTTGAGGACAATGAGTCTGTCAACCTGTGACAGAAACGTAAAGACGTGTTGTCCCATGAAGGAAGGTGACTGACCCACTTGGAACAACACTGAGAGACCTGAGCATTTGTGCAGTAGACCTAGCATTTGTGGGTAGAACACATGGCTGCCGCAGCTACCGACCTTCCCTCTCCAATTCAGACCCTGGGAGAAAAAGTGAGGCCTTCTTTCCAGGCATTTCAGCGCAAAAATCTCCCTCCGTTCCATCAGCTCTGACAGTGATGCATGCTATCCCCAAACCTTGCTGAACCATCAGAGAAATAGAATGTCTCCCTTATCTTAGACCTATTCACCCTTGAGCCAGAGCGAATAGGAAGGGGGCCCCACCTGAAGCATGCTGGCTGTGAGAAGGGGAGAGAAACCTGGATGTGGTTTCTAGGGGGAAAGGGGGTGAATGGATGCTTGCCAGACGCACTTACTTATTAAACTGTAGGCTCGTGGTCACTAGATAGTTCATGTATACCTGAGCTCAAGAGTGAGACAAATTTAACAAACCCTCACCGATGAAATGGACATGAACTTGGGCAAACTCCAGGAGACGGTGAGGGACGGGGAGGCCTGGTGTGCTGCAGTCCGTGGGATCACAAAGAGTCAGGCACGACTTGGCGACTGAACAACACCACTTCCCACTGACTTGAGGAATCGTTTGCCACTGCCGCTGCTTCTTGCTTATCCAGAGCATTGCCTGCCATTGTTGCTAAGCTGACTCCAAGGTGGTTTGTATAAAGCTAATCCAGCACCAGCTTGTTCCTGGGAATCTGGCCCCTGCAACCTGTCCTTCCAGTGCTCCTTGATGACAGAATTGTGCCTTCAAAAGCAGCTGAAGTGTCTCCGTGTCACAGTATACCAGCACACTGCTGGGTTTTTGAGGCCTCATGCTTTCCTGATAACTGCTTCCCCTGAGAAGACTGCCTTGTGTATCCAAAAAGCAAGCCATGGTGTTCCTGACTTCCGAGTCTCAGCACCTCTCATGGACTCTGTCCAGTTCCTGCAGACCTGGAGTCTAAACACAGTGGGGCTGCCCAGACTGCAAAGGGCCCAGGGGCGATAGCGGCCTCAGCACTGGCCGCAGCGTGCTCCCTTGCCACTGGCGCAGCAGCCCGGCCTCCCAGCTGGAGAAAAGGGCAGGCCACAGTGCACCAGGGTGGGGAAGGGCTGCCTTTATTCCTTGAGGTTTCTTGTTACCTCCCTACACCACTCACATGGTTTGCTTTTAACGGTCTGCTTGTCTTGTTCCATTTGACCTGTAAAAATGCTAACATCCTTTAAGTAGATCTCTCTTAAAGAGTTGAATGTTTCTTTGTCAGGTCGTACAGCATATTTGACGATAATCGCCAGGATCCCACAGGGCTGGCAGCTGCTCTTCAGGCCACAGACCTGGCTGGAGTTCTGCACATGCTGTACTGCGTCCTCTTCCACGGCACGATCTCGGACCCCAGCACTGCCAGTCCCAAGGAGAGCTACGCTCAGAGCACAGTCCAAGTGGCCATCCAGAGTTTGCGTTTCTTCAACAGCTTCGCAGCTCTTGATCTGCCTGCTTTCCAGGTACCAAGAGTTGGTTAACCAACCGAAAGTTAATAATTTCATGTGGATATGATGAGGGTTCTTCTCCTGGAGTGGAGTGTCAGGAATAAGCTACAATAACGGGAATTACAGTACATGCTATTTATTAAGCTACTATATTCTGGGAACTGTATTAAGTGCTCTGCATATGCTTTCTTATTTATTCTCATGACTACCCTCCAAAATATTATTATACCCATTTTACAGATGGGAAAACTGGCAGTTAAGTAATTTCCCAGGGTTGCATATAGCTGAGCCAGGACTGGTACCCATGGTTATATGAACCCAAGCCTATGCCACTCTGCTACATACAAATCTTCTGTCTTGATTTCTTTAGAAAAACCATTATCATCCTATAAACATTTAAATATTAAGAAAAGTATTGGTTTCTTATATAAACAGAACCAAAATTAGATAAATTGTTCTGATTGATGAGTTTCTATGGATGATTTAACTGACTGGTGTCCAGTGTAAAGTGCATATGTAGTTAAATGTGCAAACCCCTATAAATTAAGTTTTTATAGCTAAAGAAAGAAAAATTGCTTTGTGCTATAACACCAGACTGTCAGCTTAGAAACAGATTTTTTTTCGTGTAAGAAATTTAATTTTCAAAAACACTGAACCTTTGGAACAGAGCAAGCCCCAAGGAGTAGACTTTCTCTTTCAGTTTATTAACTGTCAAGTGATTTCATTAAAAAAGGAACAAACTTGGCAGATGATGAACCCATAATTTAGATGAATTGCTTTGCTTAAAGGGAAAAAGGTTACAGAGATACAAACGTATGAAAAGTGTGGGCTTTGGCCATGGCAAAATGGAAGAAACACTTCTATTTTGTAGCTAGTGACAAATGTGTGATTCTTGTTCTCTTGACAGCTGGAAATTATAAGTCAATTGTACCACTGGATTCAGTATCTTCCAACTTTGTAGAGTTAGTTTATCCCTCCCAAGATCAGAAGTCTCTTCCTTGGGGTTAATGCTTTTCAGTTTTCAAAGCATTTAAACTAGCCTGAGGTGGTAACTACACAATCCGTAAAGTTCCGAGAGGTTACAGCGGCACCTTTAACAAGAGAAAATGCCAGTGGCTCTGGCCTCTGGGTTGAACATAACATTTGTGTTTTATGAAGACGCAACCCCACTCTGTTGTATCTGGAAACAACTTGGAAATCAAGATGTGCTGATTTTATGTCCTCAGCCTATGGAGACCAACAGGCTACCCGTCGGCTAGATCCAACTAGAGTGATTTCTTTTGTTACCAGGGATTGTGAAAAGCAAATAACAAATAAAAAGTATTCCTCAGTTCTGGTTTTGTGGGTCTTCTGACCAGGATTTATATTGCTGCAGGGGCCTCCACTTCATACACGAGCGTTTCCATTAAGCAGGCCATTCCATCAGTCTCTCTGCGTGTCAGGGAGCCCCAGGTCCCTGCCCCTCCCGCACGCCTCCGTGAGCTCACAGCCTGTGCAGCCTCACTCAGAAGGAGAACCACACAACTCCCAGCTCTGCTCCCTCGGGGCCTTTAGGCACAGTGGCCAATAATGTGAGAAAAATAAAAAATCCATTTCTGGAGCTCTTCATGCCAAACTAAGATAAAAACCAAGATTTCTCCTCTCCAGCTCCTTGCCTCATTGAGCCCAAAATATACCCCCTACTTGAACTACGTTTGCTTCAACCTCAGGAAAGGTACCAAGGTGACTCAGGAGTGTTCCAGCCATTCTCAGAGTGAAATGCCCGCCTCCTGAGTGGAATATCTTTTCTTGGCTGGTACGCAACAGTTCTTGTGCTTCTTTCTCCTCTGTCCTTCCTGTTACTCTGTATTTCTCTTAATCCTTCCCTGCTGTATCTTCTTTTCTTGGTCTCTTTCCTGACTCCCCTGTCTTCTTTTATTTTAGTCAATTTTGCCGTCACTACTTCTCATTCTCTCCCCAGACACCGTTTCCAGGTTCCCTTTTCCCCTTAACCATAGGCCTGGAAAGCCTACAGGGCCTTTCCTCTTGGCTGCCGTCCTTTTGGTACTCAGAGTCCAGCACGTGTTTTTCTCTTACTCTCAGACATCAGGATGTGCAGGGACCCAGATGCCTGGAATTGCTAGCCTCAGGGCCTTTAATACATCTACCAGTGATCACCTTATTGCTCCAGTTACTTTTATCCATTTAAAAACAAACTTAGTAGGGTAAACAGCAACCATTTTATCACGATCATAGGTTCTGTGGGTCCGCAATTCCAACAGGGCTTTTAACAGTGGGAGTGGCTTGTCACTACCCCACGATGTAGGGCTTCCACTGAGGGGCTCGAATCCTGGGGTGGAAAGTGTGGAGAGGAGGAGCAGGTGGACTCAGATAGCTGGGAACTGAAATTAGCTGGAGGCTCCTTCACTCTCATGTTTTATGCCCAGGAATCCTCAAAGACCAGGTTCACCAGGACTACTGGCTGTAGACTCTGCATATGGCTTCTCTACGTGGCTTGGGCTTCTCAGAACATCATTGTGTCTGTGTTCTCAGTAGGAGTGTCCTGAGAGGAAACTTCTGGAAAACATGTGCTCCCCAAGGACCAGACAGAAGCTGGATGGCTTTTTATGACCTGGCCTCTGAAGTGGTACAGTTATATATCAGCCATACTCTATTGGTTACAGCTTTCCAGATTCAAGAGAAGACATAGTTCCCTTCTCTCAAAGGGAGGACTGGCAAAGATTTATAGTTGTTTTCTTAACCAACCACTGTAGTCTGTTTAGCATGCTAAAGCAAAAACATCTTTCCACACAGACATTATTGATGTAGACAGACATCTGATCAAGCATGCAGTGCTCAAGTAAATGTGATACAAATATACAATATTTGCATTGTAAAGCGATGGGTGAGTTTGGGAGAAAAGTATTTTTATGATAGATATGGTCAGAGAAGCTCATATTCTAGTTCATTAAAAGAACTTATTGTCAAAAGTGAGATTTTAGGGACTATGTTTATAATAAGCACAGGATCACTTCTCAGCCTTTTGGCTAAGATCAAGTGTAACAAACACAGAAAAAGAGATTTTAGATACAATATGGGTCTGACCTCAGAAAAAATCTGGGAGACAATTTATGAACTGCCCGGAAGGATCAAAGGAACTGAAGAAAACTGAAATGAGATCCGTGGTCCGACCCTCTGAAAAGTTAGACAAGACAATGTGAGACATGTCAACATGTTGAGTCCCAGTGCATCACAGCAGTGCGTCTCTTGTAGAGCTGTTACAGAGAAGCATCCTCATCAAGACCTCTGGGTCTGGAGTCAGACTGACCTGACTTTCAGCCATCCTGCTACCAAGTTGTATGACCTTAGACAAGTCATATGAGTCCTTAAACTTCAGTTTCTTATTTCTAAAATAGAGATTAAAAACACTTACCTCACAAGCCTAAGGATTAAATGAGACTACATAAAGGCACTGTGCTAGCTAGCTTGCTCTTTGGAAGGAAAGCTGTGACAAACCTAGACAGCATATTAATAAGCAGAGACATCACTTTGCTGACAAAGGTCCGTATAGTCAAAGCTATGTTTTTTCAGTAGTCATGTATGGATGTAAGTTGTTGTTCAGTTGCTCAGTTGTGTCCAACTCTGCAACCCCAAGGACTACAGCACGCCAGGCTTCCCTGTCCTTCACCATCTCCCAGAGTTTGCTCAAACTCATGTCCATTGAGTCAGTGATGCCATCCAAACATCTCGTCCTCTGTCCTCCCCTTCTCCTCCCATCTTCAGTCTTTCCCAGAATCAGGTCTTTTCCTATGAATCAGTTCTTCGCATCAGGTGGCCAAAGTATTGGAGCTTCAGCTTCAGCATCAGTCCTTCCAATGAATATTCAGGGTTGATTTCTTTTAGGATTGACTGATTTGATCTCCTTGCAGTCCAAGGGACTCTCAAGAGTCTTCTCCAACACCACAGTTCAAAAGCATCAATTCTTTGGTGCTCAGCCTTTTTTATGGTCCAGGTCTTATATCCATAAAGGACTACTGGCAAAACCATAGCTTTGTCAACACAGACCTTTGTCAGCATAGTAATATGAGAGCTGTTGCATAGCGGTAACAAAAGGTTATCCATTAGAATATTTTCTTAACTGGTTCCATTTCATTGTATACTAATAAGGCTGTCAAAATATTTTTCTCCCTTCTGCAAAGACTTCTGTTTCACTCTGAATTCATATTGGCACAGATGGCCTTGAGATCCCGGATATTGTATATTGCATACTCTTTGACAGTTTTTACAATTGAAGGTGGTCTAAAGAAACAAATCAATGTACTGACTTGGCAATTAATTCTGGCTAAAAAGGAAATATGGTTTCCTTGAAAAATTGGTTTAATTTTTATATTCAAACTTGCATGCCCCTTGACCTGCTCTTATCAGTAAAGGTTAAACAGAGGGCACTGGGTCACAGCAAGCTGGACACAACTAATTAAATAAGGGCTGAGCTGAGAAGGTGTCACTCCTTGATTTAAAGGATCAGGGCCCTCCTGAAGTCTCTTTGGGGCTTGAAAAACATTTTGTCTCAGTGCAATGAAACTGAGGCAGAAGGCACTCTTAAAATTTAGCAGTAATTTTGTTTCAACAGTATTAATTTAAAAGACTGTGTTTCACAACACTGTTAGGCAGAGTGAATTCATTGAAACTTCCAAGCTGCAACGTATCTGACCTGGTTCAAACCAGCCAAGACCTCCAATCAAGAGATGAGTTTAAAACGCTGCCATATCCCACAGGCCAGCAGTGGTGCTTCATTCCAGTGTGGGCTGCGAGTGTATTCTGTGGGCTTCGCCTCTCCCCTTTGCCCTCCTGTCGCTCTGTCTGTTTGACATGTTTATTAAATAGAAGCTTCAGGCTGCACAGACAGACTCAGGCTCTCCTCCTGCGTTGCCCACCACGGGCAGCCCCTTGCCTGTCTTGAGAAAGGATCCCAGAAGCCTTGTAACCAAGGGGGCTTCATTGTTTGTTTTTTTGGGGGGAGGTGTTTGTTGGGGATTGTTTACATTCTTTTGGGAGCTGTGGAGCTATTTGAATAACAACTAGCTATTTGAATAACAACTAGTTATGTATATCTATTTTGTTTTTGAATTTAAGTAAATAATTAGAATTATATTTTAATCCCTGTATATAGGGAAATATTTTTCTCCTTCAAAAAAAAAAAGTATTGGAAGTTAGCTAAATGGTAGATTTGCAGGTGAATTTTAATATCTTTAAATTTTTCCAAGTTTTCTACAGTGAGACTGTTTGTGCAATGAGAAAAAAATACCTCATTAAAAATGGGATAAATACTCATGCTTTGGGTGAATAACACGTTGATCCACATAGTTACAGGCATCTTGTCTGCTGTGCTCTATTTTCTTTCTCTTTTTTTTCAGGTTAAGTGTTACATTTATTATGGTCACTTATTAAAGCAAGAATCCTTGAACTGAGCTGTTAAGCACTGTGCTTTCGAAATTTCATGTGCTTTCCTGGCAGCGTGGCACAGAGTGCACAGGACCCAGGCTTGCTTTGTGATTTGCAGCCCTGGCTCTCCCTGGCTGCAGAGTTCTAACTGCTCCTTGTCTTTGTCAGTCTATCGTAGGGGCAGAGGGCTTGTCCCTCGCGTTCCGGCACATCGCCAGCTCCCTGCTGGGCCACTGCAGCCACGTCTCCTGTGAAAGCCTCCTTCATGAGGTCATCGTCTGTGTGGGCTACTTCACTGTCAACCACCCAGATAACCAGGTAAGGGGCCCAGGAACGTTCCTCAGACTTCCCCAGCCCTGAGAGTGTGAGGTATTGGAGTGAGAAAAGGCAGGCGAGCCTGCTGGAACCCATCTGTTCTGTGTGAGGCTTTTGAGGTAGGCTCCAGGGATATGTCTCTGGCTTCTCCTCTCTAGAAAGACGTGATCAGCCCTAGATCAGCACGAGGACCTCCTCTTAGAGCTATAAAAATAAAATATTTTTCATCAAATATTCTTGTTAAACCACAGAGAAGTATCTCCTCCCTTATCATGTAGATTCTGATGCTTTATTCATTTTGTTTTTTTGTTTGGATGAAATAGATAACATCTTTCAACTTGCATCACTTTGCAAATAGCATCAGAATCCGTTGCTTTATGAAACTGCTCTTGGTCTTTGGCTTCTGCCGAGGTGCTTAAGAGGGTGCCAGATGGTGTTGGAGGGGAGCCTGAGAAGGCAGGGTTTGGGCCTTACCCCCTTGAATCACCCAGAATACTTTTGCTTTTAACTGTTTTACTTGGTTTCTGAGCAAGATTTCATTTGTAAATAGGGTTCTATTGCCTTAAAATGTTGGGAAATCTGTTTTACAGATTTTATTTTAAAAATAACAATAATAAAATACTTTATTTCTCCTTATTTTAAAAAACAGAGTTATGACATAACATATCAGATTGTAATTCCTGACAACCTAATTTATCTAAAGCCTCCTACTCAGCAACTCTAATTGTGTGGATTATATCTGAGAAAAAGGCCAGCAAACAACCCTCACTCCAAGTTTCCTAATTTTTTTATTTTAGGCAACTCTGTAATATATGTGCTTACTAGTTTATTAGCCTGCAGTAGTCTAGACGAGGAGAAGGCAATGGCACCCTACTCCAGTACTCTTGCCTGGAAAATCCCATGGATGGAGGAGCCTGTGTAGGCTGCAGTCCACTGGGTCGCTAGGAGTCAGACATGACTGAGCGACTTCACTTTCACTTTTCATTTTCATGCATTGGAGAAGGAAATGGCAACCCACTCCAGTGTTCTTGCTTGGAGAATCCCAGGGATTGGGGAACCTGGAGGGCTACCATCTATGGGGTCACACAGAGTCAGACCCGACTGAAACGACTTAGCAGGAGCAACAGTAATCTAAACCAGAGCAGGAGAAGGACAGGAGATAGTTGTAGTGCCAGAGCCAAATACAAGGTGAGAACCTACACACTAAGCGCTGATGAAACTGCCTATCTGATAAGGAGAAAGAAGAGAAGAAACAAGACAAGCCCAAGAACTTAGCAGGTGTAGCCATCGGGGTTCACAGGGACACTAACCCAGTATTTTATTTGCCCAGATGATTGTTGATGCCCCCAGTGCTGACCCTGAGTGAGCATGGAGGCAAAATCTGTGTTGTATACCTTCCCTCTAAGAAGGTTAAAGAATATTCAGTCCATCCCTGAAAGATTTCCATGATTAAAATACAGGAAATGCAGACCCTTGCCAGAATAAGTGTCATACATAGAAAAATTGCTCTTTGACAGCTCTCGTGGCCCAGAGGGCAGACCTCTCTCCTCTCCCACCATGGGAGCACGCACACAGCACTCTCCCTAGCCAGCACCTCCAGACAGATGATGTGTCCTTTCCACGGACCGGGCCCCTCAGGTGCACGAGGCTCTCACAAGCTACTCAAGGAGGAACATCTCCTGTTATGTTATCTTTTCTTCATGTGTATCCACTTGACCTACTAAACTGCATCTCATTTCCCTTCAGAAGTTTGTCTTTTTGGTTACAAAAGTGTCCTTTCAGTTCAGTTCAGTCACTCAGTCGTGTCCAACTCTTTGTGACCCCATGAATCACAGCACGCCAGGCCTTGTCCATCACAGGACCCCTTGTCCATCACCAACTCCCGGAATTCACTCAAACTCATGTCTGTTGAGTCAGTGATGCCATCCAGCCACCTCATCCTCTGTCGTCCCCTTCTCCTCCTGCCCCCAATCCCTCCCAGCATCAGAGTCTTTTCCAATGAGTCACCTCTTCGCATGAAGTAGCTAAAGTATTGGAGTTTCAGCTGCAGCATCAGTCCTTCCAGTGAACACCCAGGACTGATCTCCTTTAGGATGGACTGGTTGGATCTCCTTGCGGTCCAAGGGACTCTCAAGAGTCTTCTCCAACACCACAGTTCAAAAGCATCAATTCTTCAGCGCTCAGCTTTCTTCACAGTCCAACTCTCACATCCATACATGACCACTGGAAAAACCATAGCCTTGACTAGATGGACCTTTGTTGGCAAAGTAATATCTCTGCTTTTCAATATGCTATCTAGGTTGGTCATTTACTCATCAAGAAAAAGATAAGCAAGAGTAAAGAAGGAAGCAGAGTCCCATTCATTCCTGATCTCACTGTTGAGATAGCCATTGTTACCATTTTGGCAGGTTCCTTGCAGTCTCTCTTCTGTGAACATTTTGCCAGTTAATATTGTTGAGATATAATTAACATATAACATTGTATTGGTTTTAAGTGTGTACAGTGTGAAGACTTGATCATGGTTATGTTGCAAAATGATTAGCACAATAAATTTAGTTAACAGTTATTACCTCACATAGTTAATTTTTTTATTGTGATGAGAACGTTTAGATGTACTCTCTGCAACTTTCAAATATGCAATACAGTATTGCTAACTTTAGTCAGCATGCTGTATATTACATCCCCAGAACTTATTTATCTTATAACTGGAAGTTTGTACCTTTTGACGCCTTCACTCATTTCACCCACATTCTGTCCCTCTATGAACATTTTTACCTAGCTGAGATCATATTGTATATACAGTCCTATCCTGCTTTATACACTTAACATTATATCAGAACCCTTCTTTGTGAGTATCACTTTTAATGGCTACATGACTTTATCTTATGTAGCCAGCCCATGGTTTACCTAACAGTTTCCTGCTTTATACCTAGGTCATTTACTATTTATCATGACACTATCTTCCTGCCCTTGTAAGGACGTGAGTAATATGTGTGTGTGATGATATTTTACTGTACAGTTCTACAGCAAAAGGTTTAGTTCCTTCAGCACACTCATGTTTAGGGATGGTTTGAAACTCTTTGCTTAAATCAACTGTGTTGTGATGAATATACTGAACTGTGTGGGGTTTCAGAGAATCTTTCTGCTACTCCTCCGCTGCAGGTAAAACACACGCTCTAAGTATCTCTGGGCTCACCAGAGTCAATGAGAAATGGGATCGGGGGAACTGGTGTTTGGAAATGTCATGTTAAAACTGACATGGACCTGATGGCAAAGTAATGCCTGGGCATGTTGGAACAAGAGAAAAGCAGATTCAGTGGGCAGAGAGCAGCAAGCAATGCAAGGAGGAGACAGAGACCCTGTGGCTTCTCAGTCAGGGAAGAAGATGCTGTGAGGTTTAGAGATAATTGTGGAGACGTAAGTTCACTATGAGTAAGAAGTTAGAAAAGTTAAAAAAAAAAAAAAAAAGGCCAGACCTCCTTTCTCAACACCTTGCCTCCTAGAAAGATTGAATCTTACCTGAACATCCACTTCTGATTTGATGGAAGGTCAGAGAAGTCAGTTCAGTCCTAATGCAATTGCTGAAACAGTGAAGTATCTGCCTACGATGCAGAAGATCTGGGTTCAATCCCTGAGTTGGGAAGATCCCCTGGAGAAGGGAATGGCAACCCACTCCAGTACTTTTGCTTGGAGAATCCCGTGGACAGAAGAGCCTGGCAGTCAACAGTCTATGAGGTTGCAAAGAGTCAGACACAACTGAGAGACTAACACTAGAGAAGAAATCAGAAATTGCTAGAAATGATAGTAATTGTCAACCACTGAGACACTGAACCTTAAGGAGATGCTGTTTCTAAGCATAACCTCTTATATTCATAGAATTCTTTATTTGTTGTTCAGTCGCTCAGTCGTATCTGACTCTTTGCAACCCCATGGACTGCAGCACATCAGGCTTCCCTGTCCTTCATCATCTCCCGGAGCTTACTCAGACTCATGTCCATTGAGTTGGTGATGCCATCCAAGAATTCTTTATACTACCCCTCATATCTGTTGTCTCTTGGACCTTCCTCATTAGCACTTTACTAAGGCTGTAAGCAGAAGAATTATTCCTACCTCACAGACAGGTGAGGTATTGGGATTCAGCAAGGTGAAATAAGCCCCCTGAAATGACATAAAGAATTGGAGAAACTAAGGCTCAGAGAAGGAAAAGGAATTGCCCAGCAAGAATTCACAGAACCCAGTCTCCTGGTGGGCAGTCTTGATGCCCTTTCTGCCTCACTTCTGTTATTATGAAAGTAATTTTATTTAACCTCATACCACTTTCTTTAAATCTGAGAAATTTCGGAAGAGAAATGACGACGCTCAACTGACTTAATGTTTCCGTATCATCAGGCAGAAATCATGTTAATTTGCAGGCCTGTTTGTCCACAGAGGATCTTTTATTCCTTCCAGGGAAACAGCTTGTGTCTTTATAAGACAGGAGACCCTGAACTCCTGCTGCAACCGAAGGCTGTTTTATTAGGTAAACTGCTTTGCATAAAGGATTTGCACTTTTTATTTGGCACCATTTAGTCTATTAACTGGAAGGACTGAGGCCCATGATACCAAGGATGACTTTAGAAGAGAAACCTGGATAATAAAAGCAGTGCCCCATCCTTGATAGAACCAATCATCTGTTTCCTGTACGGTTGCAGTTTCTAATTAAAAAAATTTTAATCAAAAGCTTCCTTGTATTTTATAGTACTTTCATGACTCTAAGTTCCTTCCCATTTAATTATTATAATGAACGTAATTAGTATGTGCTGTCAGGCCTTCGCTTTATTTACATTTTATATTGGATAATTAAATGTGGTCTGATAATTAAATTAACTCAAATGACAGATGATTTGACTGCCTGCATATTACTGTATTGGGAATAAGCACCTTTGCATATTCATTTTAGTTAGTGACTGACTTTTTCATCTGGTAAGACCCCATAGATTCCCGCTATCAGAGCTGGAATCTCCTGTGATAGTTGAAAGGAGGAAGGCTCCCATTGGCCCACCCTCCCCCATCATCTTCTCTGAAGGGAGTCCTGCAGACTGTGTCATCATCTGCTCGGCCATTGCTTGTGGGGGGCAGGGGGGTGGTCAGAACTGGCCAGTCAGCTGGACAGCAAGGCTTGTAAAACTAGATTCCGCCCAAGCTGTGTGACATGCAGTTTCCAAGTCTTTTGTCGCTTGATGACTTAGTAAGAAAATCAAAAGGTAATCAACTAGACATTCCTAAAATGTTGTACTCACCTCAGAGATTTCCCTGCAAACAAAAACAAGGGCAGTCTCCCAGTTGCATACCGCCTGCCCGTGAGGGACACAGAGTTGTGTTTTAAGAGTGGCAGTTTCCCAGAGCTCCATTTTAGCTTTTAGAACTTTCAGAGGTGCCCTAATTCCTGCGCAAACATTCTTGCTTTGCTCCTTGTTTTTCTCAAAGGCAGATGGTCCTAGGTCACACCCATTTGGTAAACTCCTCCAGCCTCATCCAGGTCTAAGACTAGAGTGTGCTATGGTGGGCTCAGAGGGGAAACTCCAGCCTTCAAGGCCTTTCTGTTCTTACAGTGTTGGCAGCTTATTCTTGAGCTGCCACGCACACATTCAGCTTTCTGCATTTTCTTTGTGTGACAGATACAGTTCCCTTTCACAAAACAATAACGTATCATGTCTAAGGAAGAGCCTAAGAACTTCAACAATGTAACTATCTTGGAATTACTCTCAGTACTTACAGCAACAAAGGAAGCTATGGGGTTTGTTCCCAAAAGTAGAACAAATAAACTTCCTAATTAAAAATAACTTCTGCCTAAAGATTTATTTCTCTGCATATAAGTTAGCATATTAAAAAGCAGAGATATTACTTTGCCAACAAACGTCTGTCTAGTCAAGGCTATGGTTTTTCCAGTGGTCGTGTATGGATGTGAGAGTTGGACTGTGAAGAAAGCTGAGTGCCGAAGAATTGATGCTTTTGAACTGTGGTGTTGGAGAAGACTCTTGAGAGTCCCTTGGACCGCAAGGAGATCCAACCAGTCCATCCTAAAGGAGATCGGTCCTGAGTGTTCTTTGGAAGGACTGAAGCTAAAGCTGAAACTCCAGTACTTCGGCCACCTCATGCGAAGAGTTGACTCATTGGAAAAGACTCTGATGCTGGGGGAAATTGGGGGCAGGAGGAGAAGGGGGCGATATGAGATGCCTGGATGGCATCACTGACTCAGTGGATGTGAGTTTGAGTGAAATCCGGGAGTTGGTAATGGACAAGGGAGGCCTGGCGTGCTGAGATTCATGGGGTCACAAAGAGTCGGACACGACTGAGTGACTGAACTGAACTGAAAGATTTATTTGGAGGCTTCCAGTGAGTGACCTGGCTGGTGTTAGAATGGAGAAATTTGCCAGTTAGCGATTTTGGCCACTTGTTGGAAAAGTCGCCAATGACAGAATCCAAACAAAAGATACCTTTGCGGCCCTCATCTCTTTGGTGTCCCCATCTTGCTTTTCCCACACAAGGGTAGTTTGAAGTACCTCCTGCTCATAGCAAGTGCCTTTTTACTCCAAAACCACCTGAAAGGTTTGCAAGGAAACCCCTCCTTGGCTGAGTGGCTGCATTGCTAGGGAATTAACTGGAGTAATGGACGGGCTCCCCAAGGGAACCTCCTCTGAGTCCTCAGGTGGACACCATCACCACTCAAGGCTGACACTGACCAGGTATAGCACTGGTCAGCACTCGCGAAAGGGATGTTTCCCTCACCCCCTCTGTACAGAGTCTTGCCCTGACTCAGGGCTCAGTGCACTCCCACCGATCCCCCTGCCTGTGACTGATGCAGCAGCAGGTGGCACCTGATTAGATTCCCATCGTGAGTCACTCTGCACTCCAGGTTCTGAACTTGATCTCTGATGGCACTAAACGTCAGCTATCACAGAGGATGAGAGCACAGGCTCTGAAGACAGCCGGCTTTGAAGTCATTTAGTCTGCTCTTTCCTAGCACTGTGGCCTTGGTTTGGTCAAGGTACTAAGTTGTGAGCCTCAGTTTCCTCGTCTGTGAAATGGAGGGCACAAGATCACTACTGCCCGTGTTGCTGAGTGAATTAAATGAGACAACACAGGCCCAGGCTCATAGTGAACGCTCAAGAAAGGCAGACCTTGCTGTCCCAGCGGCCCTCTTACCATCAGCTTTACGGCACTAACTACTACAGCTGAGTCAGCGGTAGGCTGAATTCACAGTTCTGGCATGGTAAACTGCAAAACGCATGGTTGTACAGATAATGGTGACTGAAGCCATGCAATTAAAAGACCGTTACTCCTTGGAATAAAAGCTCTGAAAAACCTAGACAGTGTATTAAAAAGCAGAGACGTCACTTTGCTGACAAAGATCCGTCTATTCAAAGCTGTGGTTTTTCCAGTAGTCATGTACAGATGTGAGAGTCGGACCGTAAAGAAGGTTGAGCACTGAAGAATTGATGCTTTCGGATTGTGCTGGAGAAGACTCTTGAGAGTCCCTTGGACAGCAAGGAGATCAAACCAGTCAATCCTAAAGGAAATCAACCCTGAATATTCATTGGAAGGACTAATGCTGAAGCCGAAGCTCCAATACATTGGCCACCTGATGCAAAGAGCCAACTCATTGGGAAAGACCCTGATGCTGGGAAAGATTGAAGGCAGGAGGAGAAAGGGGTGACAGAGGATGAGATGGTTGGATGGCATCATCTCAGTGGACATGAGTTTGAGCAAACTCCAGGAGATGGTGAAGGACGGAATGGCATGCTGCAGTCCATGAGATCTCAAAGAGTTGATATGACTTAGCGACCGAACAGCAGAAACGAACTATCCTTCTTTCACCTGTCTTCTCAGTTTCTCGGTTTGGGGGAACTCAGGTCCAGAACACTCCAGTGAAATAACTGTCATGAGATCTAACACTGAAGCTTTGAAACTGAAAGCCCACCATAGTTTCCTCTCCACTCCACTATAAAGGCTGGCAGCCCACTACACTCCTTCCACAGTGTCTGAGGCGAAGAGCGTAAGGAGGGACATTGTGAGGGCTTGGTTTAGCTGCACAGCGACATGAAGTTAATCCTCTGAGATCCATCCCAACCCTGGGCAGAGCAGCAGAAAACGCACAAGGGGAAGAAGCCACACAACCGTCAGCACCCCAGTCCCAGGGACCCAAACCAGGTCCTGTGAGCAAGGGCCAAGGCTGATCACCGCCACCAGGCGTGGGGGCTGTCCAGTCATCAGTCATCCTTGGCTCACTTGGAGGTCTTCTGCTGGTGTGAAAATGAGGCCAGAAGGAATATTTGGTCAAAGTTTAACTAATGACCAATCATGAAACTAACTTTTTCTGGGCCTGCCTTAGTGTTCAGACTTAAAGGGTGCCTTTTTAAATCACTGAGATAGACTGTAAACACGTCTGTAGTCACAGAGAAAACACCTCTTCTGACGCAGGAGCTCTTACGTAAAAGCCCGACATCACAGAACAAACACTGGGACAGCAGTCGGGAGGTAACGGCTTCTTGTAACTACGCGGCTGTGCGACCCTGAGCAAGCCACTGCCCTTCTCTGGGCTTCACTCACCTGTCTGTCAGAAGAGTTAGCCTGGGTGCTCCCAAGGGCCCTTCCAGCTCTGACAGAAGACAAATGTATAAGTCTGAGATGAAGTGAGAAGTTATGTCCAGGCCAATATAGGTGCTTGAATTTAATGATTTTCATTTCTAAATGTAGTCATCACAAATGTTCTAGCAGCCACGCTGGTCTCCTTGCTGTTCTGCAAACACACCTCTCAAAACTTTGTTCTTATTGCTTTCTACCTGAGAATCTTTTCCCCCAGAAATCAGCATGGTCTGAGGAGTGGCAGGGGCGGGGCGGGCGGGGGTGGGTGGTCAGCTTTCAAAGACATTTTTCTCAGTTATCATGTTATCAGAGTGGCCTTTCCTGACCATACGATCTAAAATCAGCCCCATGGTTCCTGTTTGCACCTTTACCTAGCTGTATTTTTATTCATATACTTATTGCCCACCCCAACATTTATTTTGTCTGTCTCCCGTCTCCCACCCCATGCTACTAGTGTTAGTATGTCAAGAACAGAGTCTTTGTCTGCAGTGCCTACAGGAGTGTCTGGCACATAGTAATTACTTAATATTTGTTAAATCAATTATTAGATGTTGAGATAATATATCTCTTCTAGACATTATACTACAGAAAAGGTTAAAATGGCCCCAGATTTTAAAGAATACAGCACTTCTGTTTTAGTGGCCAAACCTCCTAAACTGACTTTTAGCTAAAAATTTAAGAGCCATTTCTTTGGCATGGTAAGTTAGTTACATTTGAGTTTATTCTAAGAGAAACTTCTTAGTTTTGTTTTTGCTGGAGCCAGTAGTTCTGAGATCCAAAGGAAACTAGTGTGTTTAAGGTTTGGCAAATCCTGTGTTTGAGAAAACAGCAGTGTGTGAGAGAAAACTTTGGAGGCAGACTTAAGTCCATGTCCTAGCGCCACCCCCCTCACTTGAATAATAAACTTGTGTAGGTTATCCTGAGTGTTGCTTCCCCCAAGCTATAACATAGAGCCAAGAAATTGTAATGATTAAATGTCATCCTCAAAACTTCCCTGATGGTCCAGTGGCTAAGACTCCACGCTCCCAATGCAGGGGCCCCAAGTTCAATCCCTGCTCTGGGGACTAGATCCCACGTGCCATAACTATGAGCTGGCATGCCGCCACTAAAGATGCCGTGAAGATCCCACGTGCCTCATGCTGCACCCAAGGCCCAGCGCAGCCAAATAAGCTAGTTTTAAATGTCATCTTTATTACGCAGACTCCAGGTTTAGTTGACTGTCAGCCATGAGAGGGGATGTCTTTTGGATATTTGCTTGTCAAGTTGGTGACATTGTCACGGCAAGTCTTTTTGATATGTGTGTCCCACTCTGAAAGCATACACTGTTGGAAAATCTACACTTAAAGACCCCCAAATCACCGTGTCATTCATTTTAATAGCAAGCTTTGGAGGGGGTGGGGCGTGCGCTGGTTAAAATATTTTTCTCAAGCTTCTTCATGTGTGTGTAGTTCCTTTGGGACCACGCACCTTGAGTCTGCATACCTCGTCAAAGAACCTGGTGTCTAGGAGTTCTGTCACGGTAGCCATGAGCTGGTCTCTGCGTCAAGGCCCTGGCAGTATGTTTTGTAGTATGAGGAAAGGATTGTGGGCTCTGGAGCCAGGTGACCTACGTTCTGGTCACAGCTATACCCCTTACTAGCTCTGTGATTCTGGTCGAAACCCTTACCTTCCTGGTACCAGTTTCCTTAAATCAGGATAACACTGCTAACAACTCACAGGGTTGTTGTGCAGATTAAATTAGGTCATGAGCATAGTGTAAAATTAGTTCATTCCCTGGGCCTGAACAAAGGTTAATTGTGATATGATTGAATGTCTGCCTTCGACATTCCCTGCTCTTAATGGGGAGATCGTTGGAGCATCCACTCGGTCAGCTCTGACACTTGATTCCACCTCAGATAGGCCATCTCTGCTGTCACAGCCTGTGTCCCCCCATCTGTTGAGAAAACTGAAGAGAACTCTGTGTCTTCGTGGACCCAAAGGATGTAGAAGCATGAGGAGGTCCTCCTGTAGGGGTCTCTGGGCCACCAGGCAACACGCTGCCCCAGCACAGCTGCCAAGGGAGGTCTGGGCAGGCCAGTCTGGCCCTGTCCGGCTGCCAGCTCCCCTCCCCAAGGGGCATGCGTAGTTCAGCCTTACATACCTGACAGGTAATAAACATACGCTTGTCTGGAAGGCAGTGGAGGAGAGTCTCTGCTCACCATTTGGGGCTGCAGAAATAAGAGGAAGGGAGACCTCACACCCAAATAACTCTCTTCTATATGGGTAACTGCTAAACTGAAAACACACCACAGAAATAACTCAGAGGTGCACTGAGATGGTGTTAGGAAAAGAAACTGGAAAATGCCTCACATGAATCAATGTGAGCATTTAATGGACCTTAATTGGAACCTTATCCTACTGTACTTAGAGCAGAGAGATGAAAGCAAAAGAAATCTGAGAGACCATTTATTTCACTTGAGAAAGCAGTAAACTAAAACTACAAAAAGATTTGACTACTATTATATTTTTTATGATTAAATAAAATTGTCATAGACTGGTGCTGGCGAGCCCATAAGTGCGCCGTGGAATGCATCCATGCTCTTTGGCTGCTGCTGGGATGTGATCAGAAAATCTATCAGGCTGTGCCCTGCATTTATTAACTCTGCTATTCTCACACCACCCAAAGGCTCTGTGGTAAGGAAGGCTTGACCCAAGTTCAAAATCAAAACAGTTGAGAATATGAGGATAGCACATTTTGTGTGAAGACTTTTCATTCATTCTTAAGAAAAAAATATATTCTAAGCTATTTTCACCATATTTAGATGTAGTGTCTGTGCAGGTATAACCACCAAAAGGTGCTCATGGGTGTGAAACCTTGTAACACAGGATTATATTATTTCTCCAAGTTCACAGGCCTTCAGAGATCATCTAGTCCAGCTCCCCTCATTGCCAGACAAGAGAAGGACTTGCTCAAGTCCCTGGAGCCAGGCCTCCTGACGCAAGATCTAGGATTTTTTGTGACCAGTCTTCTCCCTCCTCTCTCTACCCTCTACCTGTGGTAGGTGGGACATAGATACTTCAAGTAAAAAAAAAAAAAATCCAAAATAAAGAGGCCCCTCAAATGTATGACAGTATAGTGGGTCTGTATCATTTCCAAGGTTTGTGTGTGCTCTTTAGACAAAGTTCTTTCTCAAACATAAATTAAAATGAAAAGAGCACTTACGAGTATAGTCCTGACAAATTATAGAATCCATGACTTTTAGGGTTAGCCAAGTGTTTAAGAGAATCTAGGCCAATCTTCTTGTGCTGCAAGATGTGTTCGAAGGGGATTTAGAACATGCTTCATTTAAAAGGTAACTCTTCTCACAAAACAGACAACATGAAAGAAGGAAAAAGAAGCTCTAACATGGAACAGAGGCTGGAGGTGACTTACTCTTGGGGAAATGCCAGTATCGTGAGCTTTGTGTCCACATGAGCGTTCATCATTCATTCCTTCTCTCAGTGATCAGCTTTTACTGAATGTCCACGCCATCTCCAATCAAGTGCTGGAGGATGCAGAAATGAACAGAGCCCCGATCTTGCCCTTGAGCCCAGAGCCTAGGAGCTGTGCTGTTGGTGCTGAGACTCATCCCTTCCTTCTGCAGACATTTCACAAGCGCCTGCGATGGTCCAGCCGCTGTTCTAGCCACCCAGGAGCCTGAGAGAAACAAAATAGCCTAAGCCTCTGCTCTCAGGCTGCTGACACTCTGGGAGGAAAGGGAGAGACTATCAATAAGCAAACCTGGATGGGTGCTTGAGCTTCATTCAGAGATATTTCACAGTGGAGGTGGTGCTGGAGCTGCTATCTGGAGGTGAAATAGATTCTTACCAGGTAGCAAGGTAGGAAAGACCTTCTGGGCCTAGGAAAGACCATGAGCAAAGGTGTGTGTGTACGCTTAGTCACTCAGTCATGCCCAACCCTTTGTGACCCCACGGACTATAGCCTGCCAGACTCTTCTCTCCGTGGGATTCTCCAGGCAAGAATACTGGAGTGGGTAGCCATTCCCTTCTCCAGGGGATCTTACTGAGATGTAAAATGGCCTGGCAGGTTTCGGGAACGACAAGCTGTTCCTTCTGTCTGTAGCTTAGGTGGTAGTGGAGAGAATATGAGTTAAGGGTGAAGAAGCTGGCCGGGCCGAGGTCATGAAGAGACTTACATGCAGTTGGTAGGTCTTAGGGATTTATTCTCTCAGAGATGATGAGGCGCCCCTAATGTTACTAGCAGGGGGAGGAGATGTTCAAGCTGGGTCTGAAAGTCCACTCAGGATGTAGAGAGTGGGGAGACAGGCCTCAGGACTTCTGCCGTGGAGCCCCAGGATGGGAGCTGGTGTCCCTGGTTTTCTAGCATTGTTCATCCCCACAGGAGCAGGGTGGTGTCTGAGGGGGGCACCTGCCCAGAAGCCTTCTTTGCACCCCTCTGCCAGCAGTACTCAGCAAGCCACCTGTCACCCATACGAAGCAGCGGACACACGTCAGGGGCCTTGTCACGCAGGTTCCCTGGAGGGACACTGCAGGACAGCCACGCTGCACAAGAAAAGCCCTCGTTTCTGTAGGATAGCCTGGTTTCCAAAGCCTCTGCGAGGCCCAGCCCCTAGATACCGGCTTTAACCTCTCCTCCTGCCCCTGACTGCTTCCCTGCCTCCTTCCCTTCTTCCCTCTCTCTCCTTCCTCCTCGACCTTCGGCTGGCGCTGGACACCAATGAATCCCTGGGACCACCAGGAAGAAGGCTAGTGCTCCAAGGGCCTGCCTCCCACACAGTCTGCCAAGATCTCTGCACTTAATCTCAGCCTCAAAATCTATCTTACAGCAGAAGCAAGTTTGGGAAGAGAGGAATGTGTTTGCAGTGCTACCCAAGGGAATCTTTGTGTTTCTCTGTCCCAAATTCGGTTTGATTATGTATGTGGACAGACTCTTCAAATTTTTCTCATGTGATATTTAAATAAAGCCATTTCAGTGCCCAGCCTACTCTACCCCCAAGGCATCAGATCAGAATAACAAGGTGTGTGGGTGGTGCTGTTTGGGACATACTTTTTCCTTTATATGATTCATAGAGGTCACTGGCCTCAAGGCCCCTCCTGTCATATCTTTCCTCTCCTGGGCTTGGGCGTCAGGTGTGATGGGACTCGTCAAAGAGCACTGTGGACAGAGAGGCTTGGCCTCTGCCCCAGCCGGGCCACGAGGACTGCTGCCCCCTGCGCTCCAGCATTGTAGCAGGACCAGTTTCACAGGGAGGAATGCAACAGCTACTTTGTTTCTGCTCTGCTAGAAAAATATTCTTTGTTCCAATGATTTACAGGCCCTCTCGGCTGTCTCTTATAATGAATTTAGATGTCTAGACACCTATTTTTTGCCCCTTTGTTGAGGACATCTTGTCTCTGACAAGAAAAGGGAAAAAGCAAAACAAGAATTCCTAGGCATAAAGAATTCTCCTTGGTGAGATTTAACTACTTGTGTCCGTTTATGTCTGATCTCGTACTCCATTCACCCCACCAGCCTGCCTGATGGAGGTGGTTTGGCCTTGGGCTACCCATGCCCCACCTGCGCCTGCTCTCCAGACTGTTGTGCCAAGAGGCTGTTGGAGTCGATGGGGTGCTGCCTGAGGTACTCAGTCAGCTGTTCTTTCAAGTCCAAAGACGGCAACCCCGAGGACCTTGAAAGCCCTGGGAAGCGTAGGCCCAGGGCTCTGGTATGGTGGTGGGTACAGACAGGCCCCTGGAGTCAGGCTTCGGCACCAAAGCTCAGTCCTCATTCGTTCATCCCCCAGCTGGTTATAGAGCACCTGTGATTTGTCAGGCAGGGTGCTAGGCACTATGCCACACACTGGGGACACAGCAGCGAATAGAAAGGACATGACCCCTGTTCCCACAGTGTTGAAAACTGGAGACTCACATCAGCCTGTCTTTGCCTCAACAATTGCTCATGCTTCTGGAGCCAGACAGGCCACATGTGTGTTTCTGTCTTCTGGTCCATGGCAGACGTGGGACTGAGTGTCCAGTGACCTGAGCAGTTAGCAGCTTGCCAGAGAGGGCATTCTGAGGGGGAAAAAAGAACATTAAAATAAAATGCAAAGCCTTCTCCTAAATAAGGGAGAAATTTAAGATTACTCTTAGATCATAGCAAAATTAGCAGGATTCACAGAGTATAAGTAGATAAGACAGAAAGTGACCACTTTCTATTTTGTTTCCTTGAATGTAGGTGAATTCTGGAGAGATGGAGATTTTGCTATAGGACACCATGGTTGTGTCTAAGATGCTTGGAAGGATGGTTGGATGGATGGATTTTGAAAGGGGCCAAGAAACTGCCCCACAGAACCTTTTTTCTAGTTTATTTCTATTATTTCGTGTTATGGTTTTGGTATGGTCAGGAAGAGAGCTGTTTCCATATAAGTGAATTTTGCAGAGGACTAAACTTACCTTTAAAACACAATATTTATTTAACAGTAACTACTTGTGTTCATTTTTTAAATTTTAGTCTATTTCTTAAGCTTAAATCATACTTAATATATATTTTTGATGCCTTAAGAAATGAATACCTCTATAGTATCAGTACGTGAGCATTATCATGTATGTGAAGCAGATTTTTTAAGTATAGAGTACTGAGAGAAGGTCACGGGTTATAATATGTGTTACTACTACAGTACAGTAATGGCACTCAAGACCAACCATTTATACTAAATGATTCCATGCAGCTTTCTCATTCTTATTTCTTTTCGAGATAATTTTAATTCCCACCCCCTCACTTATTAGTGTCAGCTGGTGCTTCTTTCTATCTCCAGCAGTCTCCTAATTTGCTGATTCCAGTCCGCTTTTGTTAGACTTGCTTCTGAAATGTGAATTGGTAGGCTGAGCTGGAGCTTGCAGAACTTAGCTCTAAAGAATTGACTGGGTTTTGTGGGAAGACTGGGTACTCTGTGAGGGCAGGGATGCCTCTGACTCATTCACTGCCTCGCTCCCCAAGCCTTACATAGCACTCTGCCAGGGTAGATGCTCAGTAGTTTTGATGAATGAGCTGGTTTGTCTGCTCAGCAGCCTGCTTGCTCACTTCCTGGTTCTTGGCTGCATTCCAGGTGGTCACAGTTGGAGGAAGGGGGCCTTCTGGGTGAGGAGAATCAGGCTGTTTTCCATTTACATATCATGATAGAGTCCCCAGAGGCCTTCCTAGCCACTCTCCTTGGGATCTTTGAAGTGACTCCCACAGTTGTCATTTCACAGATGTGAAAACCACAGACTGCCCAGGCCAACCGCATTTCTAGACCAGACGCATACCTACTCAGGAGCTCACCTCCACTTTCCTTTTTTTTTGTTCCTGAAATTTAACTGTTGGGAAAACCTCTTCAGGTCATACCAAGGATTAGCATTATAAATATATCATAGGTGATAGTGGTTGTTTCAAAAACAAGGCTGGGTCTGCAGGCACACAGAATCCAGAAGGCAGCTAATTACATCTCCATCACAAGAGGGTCCTCATTTAGAAGTCACATGTTCCAACAGTTCACTCCTGAGAATCTAGCCCCATCACCAACCGTTCCTCTCTTTCAAGTTCTTATGTCTGATAGTTTGAGACAAACCCTTGGCACCACATAGCACATAGCCAAGAACTGTTATTTGATATCTAGCCCAGCAGAATATAGGTTTTTGAAGAAAGGCCTTTTGTGTTGGTTTAATCTGTGTATGTCAGTTGGTTTAGTCCGTTTAGAATGGTAGTATGTCATCCTCCTCTTCATCTGGGCTGGCAAAGTTGTGCGAGAAGCTGGCTGGCAGCCAGTCATTGGAACGAGCTCAGGGCTTGGTGACAGAGAGCCCCTCTGCCCAGGAAGGGGCTGATAGCCCTGGATGCGCCTGAGAGGCAAGAGAGAAGCCAGCTCTCAGAGTCAGAAGAGTTTTCTAGGCCCAGCTCCATAAATGACTGGCAAATGGACCTATAACAAGTCTCCCAAACTTTCTGAGTTTCAGAGCTCTTCTTATAAAAGAGTATAGCCATCCATGTCTGGCCCCCTCAAAGGTGTTGAGAGACTCAGATGATGTAGATAGAGGGGCTTCATAGACTACTGAGTACCACCTCCACCAGTGACAGGCTTTCTGCTGTATTGGATGTTGCTGAGGTTCTGTCGTGCTGCAGTCCATGGGGTCGCAAAGAATCAGACATGACTTAGTGACTGAACAAGTAACAACTGGCAGTGTGATGCCCTAGAAGATTTTGGATTCCTTCACATCAAGTGAGAGACCAGTGTCACCCCACTACCCACAAAGGAGGAGGGTTTTTTTCCAGACCTCTCCTTATAACCAACCAGGCCAGGGAGCCCTGCCTGGGATGCTGAGAGTCTCAAGCCCAGTTTCCTTCCAGGGGAGCAGACGAATGATCACAGAATTCATTCTTTAGGGATGTATTAGTTCAGGCTGCAGTAACAAAGTTCCATAGACTGTAGCTTGTAAAACAATAGGAATTTGTTTCTCATTGTTCTGGAGGCTGGAAGTCCAAGGTCAGGGTTCTGGTGAGGGCCCTCTTCCAAGTTATAGACTACCAGCTTCTCATCATATCCTCACAAGGCAGAAAGAGGACTAGAGGGCTCTCGGGGGTCTCTTTTATGAAGGTATTAATCTCATTCATGCGGGCTCCACCCTCATGATCTAATCACCTCCTGATGGCCCCACCTCCTGATGCCATCACATAAGGATTAGGATTTCAACATAAGAATTGAGGGGGGCACACAAACCTTTAATCCATGACAGGGAACTAGCTGAGCAGACCTAAGACCATGTGAAATGGAGACCTGCTTCAGAAAATGGCATCTGTACCCATGAGAGGAGATCTTGGTGTGATTTTCCCCCAAGGCAAGGTACAGAAGAATTTGTGAACTAGGGACCCTGTGTCACTTCGGTTCACTCATCCCAGTAACTCTGAGGTGCCCAGCCCTCTAGCAGAGCCGGGGAGGGCAGAAAAGTAAAGGAAACAGTTCCTGCCCTTCTGGAACTAGGAATTAGGCTGCTCACACAATTTACAGTATAAGAGCTGCTGCCTTGTCTTTGGGTTGAAAAGCAGAAGCAATCTCTGGCCGTGCTGCCTGGGAAGGCTTCCTGGGCTGAAGGATTTCCTTAAGTGCTTGGAGGGAAGCTCCTCCTGGGTCTGAATCAGGAGCCCACAACACCAGCCTTATTAGCTCTGGCCCTTCTTGCTCTGTTTACAGATTGACAGATCTGGCACAACAACCCCAACACACACACACAGACTAAGCTTAAGACTGTTTCTCTGTACCACTTACCTGTGTTTCTTGGATCACGCTTATGCTAGGATTTTCTTTTCAGAGCTGTCAGAATGCACTTCCTACCCCGGCACCACAAGATCCTGGCTGGCATCCCCCGCCTGTTTGCACAGCTCTCTCCTGTGGAGGCAGGGCCAGGGAGAGGCCGTGGCATGGCTTTCCAGGTGACATGAAGCTTGCTGATGAGTCCTAGCCAGAGCAGGGCCCGCTGCTGCCAGGCGCCCTGTTCTGATGAGCACCCCTTAGGAGAGACGGGGGCGGGATGACAGAAAGCACTCGATAGGCCTCACACACTGGGAGGGAACTTCTGATGCTGCGAGTGTAGGGAAGCCAGATCCGGCAGGAGGAGACTCAGAGCAGCAGAACTGGTGAGCTAACCAAAGGCTCCTAACTGACATTGCCTTTTACATTGTGATCACAGACACTGTTTTTGTTTTGTTTGATCCTCATTCATGTAAACGCTGAAAGCTGCCATCTGCCTCCATTTCATTGAAAGAACACTGTGGCTCAAACCAGTTAACCGACCAGAGCCAGGGCTACTTAACACCAAGCTCCCTTGAGCCTGCAGATTCATGCTTGTGGCCTCTGAGAGACAACTGGCCCAGGCACTTGTAAAATACACCTGGTTAGTGAGGAAAGCCTGCTAACGAAACTTCATGCTGGCCAGGGGTGACGAGGAATCGGACCTGAGCTGTGGATTGAATTGTATTCCCCCAAAATTCTTATGTTGAGCCCTAACCCCCAGTGTGACTGTCCTTGGAGATAGGACTTTTAAGAGTTAATGAAGGTCAAATGAGGTCACGAGGGTGGGTCCTAACGTGATAGGATTGGTGGCCTCATGCACACTCACTAAGGACAGGCCACATGAGGACACAGTGAGGTGTCAGCATGCAAACCAGGAAGAGCGCCCCACCAGAGCCCAGCCATGCAGCACTCTGACCTCAGACTGCCAGGCTTCTGAACAATGCGGAGATAAATTTCTGTCATTTAAGCCACCTAGTGTAGGGCAGTCTGTGATGGCAGCCTGAGAAGACGAAGACAGGCTGGCCCTGAATCGAGGTTGTTTCTTCTCTCCACGTGAAGTTCCTCCACCTACAATTCTAGGTGCTCAGATCTGATCTAACCTCAAAGGTCCAACCCAGCTGCTCAGTGCAGCCTTCCTCACCTTAGTGAGGACTAATCTCTCCCTCCCATGCGATCCCCCAGGACCTGATCCTTCCCTCTCTGATGACCCAGGCTCCTTTGTATTATTGTCCTTTGTGGACATACCTTATCTCCCTGAGAGGTGAGGCTTGACTCCTCTGCGTGTCCCCTTCAGCATTTGGCACAGGAGGCATTCAGTAAATGGCTACTGAATTTAGAGCTCTTTTCTGGCTTCCTCGGTTGGGGCACCCAGTTATACTTCACTTGGTAGGAAGTACAAAGATTGGAACCAGAAAGCTTAGTGGGTGTCCAGGGATCAGCAGATGAAAGAATCAACATGTCCCACTTGTCTACTCCAGATTCTTTTATTTTTATTTTTTTCCCAGATGCCTCTTTAGTGCTGGTATTCAGATCATCCTGGCCCTCTTTCCAAGGCTATAGCGCATGTTGGCAGCATGCAACTTTCCTTTTTCTAAAGCCCCTTCTTCCCAGAATTGTTGATAGTTCCAAAAAGAAAAGGAAGTGAGGGTCTCTCGCCACTTCCTCTCTTACCCTCTCCCTATTCCTTCTCCCAAACCCTTGCCAGTGAAGAAAAAAGGTGGTGAGTGCCAGGGCACACAGGTAAAAGGTGCCTTTCTTCAGTGACAGTGGAACTACTACTGCTGGCCTTTGCTTGGAAGCCCAAAGGAGAATTCTCTCGAGAGGATGACCAAGAACGGGCCCAAGAAAGCCTTGCAGTGCTCTCTCATGTTCTGATACAGTCAAGTAGTTTCAGTGTGACTTGTCTTAAATTCAAAATGCGGGAATCTAATTCTCAGTAAGAAAGAGTATATTAAAGACCCAGAACTCTTGGTCATGTTCATTTTCTTTATTTGAGTGCTAGTGGCTCAGACAGTAAAGAATCTGCCTGCAATTCAGGAGACGTGGGTTCAGTCCCTGGGTCAGGAACATCCCCTGGAGAACAGCCTTTAGTATTCTTGCCTGGAAAATTTCATGGGCAGAGGAGTCTGGCAAACTGTAGTCCATGAGGTCACAAAGAGTCAGACACGACTGAGCAACTAACACTAACACAGGTATGTTAACTTTGTGAAAAGTCAGGCTTTTAACTTAAAGGGGATATGTGTTCTGCTTCATTGAAAAGTATACTTAAAAAAAAATTAAAACCCCAAACAACTGAACAGTTTGCCTAGGTCACACAACTAGTTGGTGACTAGAGTAAAGGCCAGAACTCAGATCTCCTAGCTCTGTAGTTGGTATGTATTTTAGAATCACACCCAAGAGCAAGAGGCAAGTTCAGTTTCAGTCGCTTTTGATCTGAAAGTGAAAGTGAAGTCACTCAGTCGTGTCCGACTCTTTGCAACCCCATAGACTGTAGTCTACCAGGCTCCCCTGTCCATGCGATTTTCCAGGCAAGAATACTGGAGTGGGGTGCCATTTCCTTCACCAGGAGATCTTCCCGACCCAGGGATTGAACCCGGGTCTCCCACATTGTAGGCAGACGCTTTACCATCTGAGCCACCAGGGAAGTCCTTTTTGATCCGAAGTTGCTGGAAATTCTCTTGGTTTCCTTGGAGTCCTAGTTTGCATCATGAAAATGGACAAAACGGTTGAGAGGAGGTTTCTCATTACTACTGGGGCCACACCAGCTCCCCAGCTGTTCTCCGATGACTGTGGCCACTAAAGAAATCTACAGGCAGGTCACATCCTTCCTTAGTTCAGTGCTCAGGAACGAGGCTCTGTGAAAATACCCTTTAATGTTCGTGTTGACCTGTATGCCCTGAAAGAAAGGGCAGGTGGCCTGGCCAGGCTCAGGGTGGTGCCAGCTCAGGCCTTTGTCCGGACGCAGGTGACAGATGAGTTACTGATTTAGTTGCAGCTCCACGAGGAAGGCATATAGAGAGACATACTTACATCATATGGTAGGAGATTTCTCTTACGTATGTTTCTTTCATTCACAAGATGTTCATGTCCTGTGATGACTCCCTGTTGACTTTCTACTGATTTTGGACAGCTTAAGCAGTCCCAAGTGACATTTGACTCCCCCCTAAGGCCTGGGACTGAGTGACTAGATGAAATAAAACTAAGTCCTGCCTTCATCCCCTAACCTGTCAAAAGCCTCTCAGGCAACTCTCTCCTCATCCCCAAGGCCCTGAGCATTGAGGTCAGGCTGTTTGCATCCCCAGCCTTGCTTCCCTGCCCCTACAGGAAGTACCTAACCTGATTCAGCTGACTGTTCATCTGTGCTCCTGACATCATGCCACTCCTCTGCGCCCCGAGCCTGCCTGCATTATCCAGGAGTGGTCTCACTTCCTGAGCCTCAGTGCTACAGGTTGGCCCCTTCCAGGCTCTCCTAGTGCTGTCTCCCCACAACGTCTGAAATGTGGTTTGAGGGACAGTGCTAACTAGATGTCCTCCTCTGGCTCACTGCCAAGCCAGGGGGATGCTCGCAGCACCCCTCGCAGACCACTTGCCTGTAATCTGGCTAAGTCCTGTCATGGGTGGTCCTGTAGGTAGAGCTCCTTACCCCCAGGCGCCCAAACTGCCGACCTCCATTCGTGTCTTCTGCAGTCAGGAACTTAAAGATAGTGGCCTCTGACAGGTCATCTCACTACCCTGCTGGTGACCTCTGTAAACTCACTTTTTCAACAGGCAACTCATAGCCAGCTCTGTTCCCAGAGGGGACTGACGCCCCTGTCCCCAGCGAGGGTCAGGAGTCCAGGTGGAATAAGCTACGGTTTTAAGTGCGCATGTTCTGTGCTGATTTACCAGGAACCAGGAGCCTCCATCTTTGAGTTTAGCATTGTGCCTGTGCCAGCCAGACTGTCCAGTTTAATATCTTTTCAATTAGTGAGGCTTCCAGTAATAGCATTTTAACAGTGAAGTTCCAAAGAAAAAACTTGTTCTTAATTTTTGTCCAAAGGGGGGAAAAGAGGCTTCTAATAATGGTATCATTATAAATTCTAAAGTGATGATCATTTGGCTGTGCGACAAAATTTGTAGCTAATAATTAAAATAAAGGTTTAAGTAAATGCTTTATCAATAAAGTGGATGACAGGGGCACATCTTTCTCAGCCAGTGTCAGGGATGGCAGCCCATAGCCATGTGCTGAATTGCCACTCTGCAAGTCTTTAAGATCCCTGCTGGCTGTGAAGGTATTAACAAGTCCCTATCAACATTCTCTAAAGGTTTTGATGTCATTTCAGCTATTGAGCTAAAATATGTGAACTATTACTTTGTTGATTTTGTTCTTAAACCAAACTGCATTATCATCTGAGAGTATGTTCTTAAAGTATTGTTAAAAGTACTTTGAAAACTTGTAAATCCCTATAATTTATGTTTCTCCTGCCTCTGCTGTTTCATTCTGTCCTTCTGGTTTTAATTTGAATGCAGTCCTGTCTGGGTGTGTACCTGTAAAATCGTGTTTTTCCAAGTACAATTTACAGTCTTGACCTTAGGTTTTACAGTGTTCCTAACCTTCCGTGAGCTTCCTCCTATACCAAGAAGTGGGGCTTCGGGTCACCCAGCTCTTTTATATTAGAACAGTCTAATCAAGGTTACTTGAAACAGATCTGATTTTGACATTCCTTAGTTTATCATATAGGCCTAGGGAGTAAGTTCGGAGGGCTTCCCTGCAAGCCCATTAATTGCCTTGCCCCATTTCTTAAAATGTACACAGTTGTAAACCTAGACTGCTTCAGGACAACAGTCTCGTTTATCTAAACAATTCTCCTTTTAGACTCAATGGCACTGATGGAAACACAGATAAGCAGTATGGATTGGAGGAAGGAACTTTTGGAACTTTTTTTTTTTTTTGGCTGAAACTGTTCCCATTCCCCTAACAAACCCCCTTTTTCTTTCCAGGGGCTTCTCTGCGTATGGAATAAATTGATCTGTGTTCAGTATATTCCATGAGCTAGGGGAGGGGAAGACTGCAGTGGGAAGGTATAGGAGAGGGTATCATTCTTCAGAGTGAGCTCTTGGCAGGTTTTAAGAAATATGGCTATTTTGCTTTAAGGGGAAGAGTGAAGGGTGAGGCACTGTTAAAGTAGTGTGTATCCTGAATCCATTTCGTGGGCATCCTCTCTCCATGATGAAGCCATGGTTCCTCGTGGATTATAAGAATTTTTAAATGGATGTAGAACTTTTGGCAGCTTTTCCTTAAGTTAGGAAATTAGATTTCTTTCTTTTCTGCTCCTTTCAAATATCACTTAAATTAAGCTCTGATAAGGAGTTAGGAGTATTTTTTTTTTCCCTCCTTACACTTCTTCAGCACGTTTTCCGTGATTCTTACTGGTACTGCTGGCTGAGGAAGCGGGACATGGGCCAGGCCAGGGCTCTATGGCAGCTGACCTGGGGTTCTGCCTCTGTTGCAGGTCATTGTGCAGTCCGGCCGCCACCCCACAGTACTGCAGAAGCTTTGCCAGCTGCCCTTCCAGTATTTCAGTGACCCACGGCTGATCAAAGTGCTGTTCCCGTCACTTATCGCTGCTTGTTACAACAACCTGCAGAACAAGATCATTCTGGAGCAAGAGATGAGCTGTGTTCTACTGGCCACGTTTATTCAGGTACCTTCTATATTTATGCCAAATTCTCTGACTCTGTGTGAAAGCTAATGCGACTGAAAAATAAAAGTGAACCAGCTGTTTACCCCTGCCATCCACACCACCCCAAAATTTCACCTATTTATGTGCTTGACTGTCATGATAGTAAAACTGGGATTTGAGTATTGTATATAATTTCTGTTTGAAGGATTTCAAGAAAAAGGTATTTTTCCAGTTAAGCCTATACTAAGGAAATGTTTTTAAAAGGCTTCTTTAAGGCTTTAACTGTTACTTCATCTTGCTTTTTGTCTATTTATAGGGAATAGATAATGACTGCTGAAGAAAGATTAAAACTGCAATTTATTTGTAAATTTTTAAATAAATATTCATATGTCAGTGTGTATATAAGAAAAAAAACTTTTTGTTGCTTTTTTTCAAATCTAAAACTTTTAATCATGGCCTTATATTTTTCTGATCCGGTGAAATTCTGTAGGACTTGAATCAGAATCAGTACTGTAGCGAAGCAGTATTTCCACATCTAAATTAACCCAGTCAACTGACAATAGAGAATCAATTTGGTTATTCTTTAACATTAGCTAATAGCTAAATCCTGTTATTTCTTTTCTGTCATTACACAATGACATTATTTGCTGAAAATCTTCCATTCTTTTTTCAAATGTTGCACCCTAAAGCCAATATGTTCTTGTTCCATGATGCCGCACATATGCTTAATAGACAGTGTTTTCTGTTCATAATAATAATGAAACAGAAAGCAGAATTTTGTATTGTTATTGTTCCTTATTCTGGCTAATATACATGTATCACTTTTGAAAGGGCGTAACAGTGCCCACCTGGTTGGGATGGCTAAAGGATCCCCCAAGCTTTCTTCACCTTAGAAGTGGTTTTACATTTCTTAAACTGTCCTCTATTAGATGATCAGCTAATAAACACACTAGATCAATTATGCTTAGAAATGTTTTGTTTTCAGCTTGTCTCTTTTTGAGTCTAGATTCCAGTTTCCAAAAAAATTTTTCAAAAATATTCAGATTTATAGGTAGGGCATATATATTCAAAACAATATTATAGTTAATAATTAAAATCTTAACGAAGTTTTATATAACCATCATATCAACGTATAGGATTCTTCATATATTCTTACAGCCTTAGGATTAAACAGGAAATACGTTGTAGAGAATTTTAAGACCATGATCTTAAAATTCATTCTTTCATTCCACAGGTAAATTTTTAGTGCCTCTGGTGTGCTGAGCACTGCTTCAGGCACTGGAAATACAGCAGTGAGCAACACAGATACAAATTCCTGCCTTGAAATTTAGAGTCGGGGGAGTCAAAAAACAAATAAATGAGCAAAATAAATAGCATGTCAGATTGTGTTAAATGCTGTGGAGAAAAGTAAGGCAAGAAAGGAAAGGGGGACAGGGACCTCCAGAGGCCTGCACAAAGAAGCCTCAACCAAGACAGTATCGAGCAAAGACAATTTTGTAGCTGTACCATCTTAGTCCCTTACATTTTTTCAACTGCTTGGAAAACAATTTATAAAAATATAAATGGTATCAGAATCTAAAGTAAGGATCATATATAGTATTTTCATCTGGTGCTGATCTCAGAGTACTAATTTGACTCCTCTCCATTATAGTTAATACACAATTAAATATAATTTAATATAAATTTAACACATTAACCATATATTTTAGCACAGATTTTATAAATAACTATGGAAATTTCTTATAATGCTTATTTGGGATAGGATGTTAAAAACAAGTTTGTTTTTTTTTTTCTATAAATTATTGTGCTCAAGAGAATGAAAGTACATTGGACTTTCATTTATATAATGATTGTTCAAGGTCCCCTGTGTTAGATTATTAGTAGTCACTAGAAAATATTAAAAATAAGAGCTAGCAGTTTGTCCTAGGTTCCTGAAATTTCACATATTATAGATGACCTTTTTCATGTTCCACTGAAGAGTAAAATTGCTGGACTTTAAGATTTAGCTTCAGAATGGATGGACCTAAAGAATATTATACTACATGAAAGAAGTCAGAGAAAGACAATTACCATGTGGTTTCACTTATATATGAAATCCAAAAAATGAGACAAACATAGCAAAACAGAAACAAACTCACAAATACCGAGCACTGGTGGTTTGGAAAGTGGGATGGGGAGGTAGGCAAAACACGTGAAGGGAATTAAGAGACTTCCAGCTATAAGATCAATGTCATAGGAACTTAATGTACAGCGCAGGGAATACAGTCAGCAATATAATAACATTGTACAGTGACAGCTGATAACTAGACATATCATGGTGACCATTTTAAAATGTAGATGAATATGGAATCACTGTGCCACACACCTGAGACTAATATGGTAGTGTACGTCAATTATACTTCAATTTTAAAAATTTAGCTACAGAATACATAAGGGCTTTTATACTTGTGGGTTTTGTTTAATGTTAAAAGTCTGTCAATATTTTAAGACAGTATTTGGCTAAAGAATTCAGTTTGTATAAAACAAAGTTATACTTTCCACAGCAGGCAACAACCTGGCTGTTGGTGATACCTAGATTTGAGTCATCATTATTTGATATCAATATGAGAACCTGAATTACATAACATCAGATTCTTAAGCTTTTATATTTTGGCTCCAGAGTATTCACGGTAAAAATAGTTATCTCAGAGTTCAGAGGCATTTTTAAAGCCACTCTCAGCAAAGTTCTCTGTTCGTAGCATTGATATAAAAACACTTTTCTCGTTTCACACAGGATTTTGCACAGACTTCAGGTCAGGCAGATAACCAGTCTTATCAGCCCAAAGGTATGTCTCTATTGAAATTAAATGTCATGTGTTTGTTAGCTGGACATTTCTCACTCCACCCTTTGCAACTGTCAAGAAATCAATTTATTTCATCACCTAAAATATTTGAAGTTCAGATACAAAGTATATTTCAGAGAATAAAGAAATTGATTTTGTTATCAAACATGAGTGTATCAGAATATACAGAGAAATCCATGGAAAAAAGAAAAGCACAAAACATCTTTATATAATTTATACTCACCTCATGCAAGTTATAATAAATGGTGAATAATTACTAAAGAGCTACCTTGTAATAGAAGAGACAATCAGATCATTAATATTGGCCTACATTACTCATATAAATGCTGAAATTACATACATTTAGTTCCCTACCAGTGTTCAGAATAAAATTGTCATTGATAGTAGCCCATATGTTCCCGTAAAATTCAAGCACTTGAATTTTTTATTTAAAATAAAAATTGTAAAATTGTTTTACATGAAGAAAGAGCACAGTTCAGGAGCCAAAAGATTTACAAAAAGGTGTTTTCCCCTGTAGCATTTCTGCTGAGGTGAGTCCTGTGATCAGAGCTGAGATGTAGAATTTTCAAGTGCATTTTTACTTTTTTAAATATTCTGCTACCCACACTGTAATTGAGAAGTGCAAGTTGCTCTTTGTCTGACTGTCATGTCAGCATCTCTGATTAATGAGACCTTCATCCAGATTTTCCCCAATTCTTCCATTAGTTTGATAGTCTTTAAAGTGGCCAGAGGTCTAGTCCCAGCAAGATCCTCTGGGGCACCCACCCACTCACTCGTAGCCCTCACTGTGGGGGAGGAGGAGGTCACCCTAGGCAGGGGGTGTATGTGTGTCTCACAGTTCTTTACAATGGACAGGTGCTGAAAAGTACATAAATGAGAATATAACTAAAACTGTAACAGTATCATGAGAAAATGTCATGTTTTATTGGCTCAGACACTCATAAGTAAACAGAAAGCTATGCCCCTTTTTAGAAATTCAAGTCACCATCATAGTTGGCATCATTTGCCTAAGTCAGAATTAGTGTGCAAGTTCACTTCTGCCCTGACTCAGTCACAGCCTTTTTTTTAAGTTGTTGGAGGCTAGGAAAAAAATCATAATTTGTAATCGCAATTTGTTTCTATATCTTAAAAACAATGGTTTAAATTTTGAAAATGCCTAGAGAAATCTTCTTCTAATGTATTTATTTTTAATTGCACAGCAGTTTTTTGGGTTTGTTTTTTTTTTCTTGGCCAGTAAGAAGTATAGACGTTCTTTTTCTTCCTCTTCCTCCTGACATAAGGATGAGTCACCATTTGCTGCCTATCTGTCAGGCATGTCCCAGGGCTGCCTCTGTCTGCTTAGTTTCAACCTCTCTTTTCCAAAGGATCATCTTCTCTGACTTTCATGCTTTCCTCAATTACTATGGGATTAATCTTCAAAACAGTAAATGGGGAACTGTTCTCTACTTTGCTTAGAAAAGTCATCTCGGTACTGGTGACAGCTCATAGTATGCTTACCTGATTTTAAAAAATGATGATGCCACACTGTTGCTAGTCTGCACCTGGACATCTGTTCCTCTATTGCTTAGAATGTCCCCATAAAATGTTTCAGGATGTTTTGAGTTCATTGCCCAGGTGAACCTCTAAATTCTAATATGAAGCGGCTCCTGACACACCACATTCTTATTTGCTAAGGAAGAATCTGGGTTTCCAAACCCTCACTGCTGGCCAGGAAACTGTTTGTTTCAATAGCCAGTAAAGCGCCTGATAGTTCCCTCTGCTTTGTTGGGCAACTGAATGCCAGATTTGAGCATTTTTTAAAGTTATGTTTAAACTAAAATCATGTTTTAGATCAAATGGACTATTTTAGAAAACAACCATCAAGTTTATGTACAGGTATAGCCTTTCCAGGCTAACTTAAGGATGGAATACATAACTGTCAGAAAACAACCGTCAAGTTTGTATACAGATACAGCCTTTCCAGGCTAACATAAAGATGGAATATGCAACTCATTTTGTTCACCATTGTTATTTTCCCTATTTTCTTACTCCAGAGTCCAAAAACGGTGTTTTTCATAATATTTTACCTAGAGGTTAATGTCTGAGTAGCTTAGAAGCATGAAATAGATTGTAATTAAAATATATATTATATATTTCATACTACAGATATAAATGAGTTACCTTTACTGAAATTTGCATTGTGGTTTATTTGAAATGTATGTCTCTATTTTGGACTCAGATATCAAAGTAATTTTCATTTCTTAAATGTTGAAGACTTTAACTTGTTTACTATTCTCTTCTTTTTTCCCCTCTCAGGAAAATGCCTTGGTTCCCAAGACTATCTTGAACTGGCTAACAGATTTCCTCAGCAGGCCTGGGAAGAAGCTCGACAGTTTTTCTTAAAAAAAGAGAAAAAATAAAGGTTTTGGTTGGTTGTGTATTTGAGTACCCTCATTAATATTTTAAATTGTTCAAAACATTGTAACTACTCCTTAAGAAGTTCATTTTCACATGTTTATACTCTGTAGATATGGTATATACTTTACACTATTTATAAAGACTGTAGATACTTTAATGTTCTTTCTAATTCTGCGAGTTTATTTCATTTATGCACAATAGTTTGGAGTTTGGTAACTTACATTCTATGATAATATATACTTTGCATTTGTAATATGGGTGAAATTAGACAAAAAGTTAGCAAGTCTGTTTTGTTCTTGGAATAAAATAACTTATTCTGTTTGCAGTGGTGACTTTTCTTGTGAAGGCAATGCAGATTTGAAAGAAAAACTAATTCCAACTCCGGAAGTATCTTAAAGACTTACTAAAAGTTAATCTGCTTTAAATTTCCCTTATTAGGTTTGAGTAGAAGATGTTTGTAACAGTTTTACATTCTAATTACATAATATGTTCTAGCAGCTATCTGAAATTAACTCAGAGCATTGTATTCCTCTGCCTAAACTTTCCCAGCAGCCAATACCGAGAGTCTCCTATAGAAATAGGATTGCTGAACTGAAATTCTCCAAAATAAAAATTAGGAATCCTAAAAAGATCAAACATAGTGAACCACTCTAAAGTATTTTCTCAAATAACTGCAATGAAGCCGAAGTAAAAATAAAACAGATGGTCACAAAGGTCCTGAATAGACGTTTTCACTCCTGTGCATGGCTCACAGCTGAACGGGAGGAGTGTCTGCCAGGAGATGTTGACCTTTCCATATCTTGTTCTCATCGTTTCTCCACCTTAAGCCGACGGTCAGTGCTAAGCCGTTCACTGAGTGACACTGGGAATTATTTCTGTCAGATAAGGATCAAACATTAGCAAGAAAAAAGATCTGATGGGGGGATTGGTATTAATACTATAAGATTCAAGACTTGGGGCAGAGGGGACGGAAAATACAGAAGTTACACCGGATTGTTAAAAGCAAACTTACCTCCTGTTCAGGACATTTATTTTTGGATCCTCCCAAGGCTGTCGAGTTATGTGTATGCTGTTTTTACTTCTTTGCAAATAGAAAATAAAGAGGTCCAATTTCAAACTAAAGAGAAAGAAAGCAAACGCAATCCCTGTGCGTTCTGTGCTCCTACAGCCCGGCCCCCGGGGTCTTCCGCGCGCTCGGGCTGCGGGGCCCGGCTGGGCTCGGGGCTCGGGGCTCGGGGCGGGGAAAACCCCTCCCGCTCCAGAGGAGCCCCCTCCCAGGGCTTGGCGGTGACTCGGACCAGGGCGCCAGACCCAGGGCCCGGGGCCCTCGCCGCGGCGCGCGTAGAAGCACCTCGAGCCGCGGCCGGGCGGAGCGCCGTACACCGGGAAGCCGAGGGAGTTCAGCCCTGGCGCCCGCACCTCCCCTCCGGCCGGCGGCCCGGGGCTCCTCTGTGGCCAGAGGGCCTGGGAGCCAGATACTGGCGGCCGGCTTCTTGAGCGACCCGCCGCCGCCGCCTGGGGCGCCCCATCCAGGGGAGGCGTTCCCAAATTTCACTTTTCCCCGCATCTTGGGGCGTGGATACAGAATCCTTGTAGCTGAAATGAATAATCAAATATTTATAAGATTTCCTACAAGACGTTTCACAATAGAAATATGCTTATCTGGTCGGAAATTTGCCAAAAAGCCATAAATAATTGAGACAGCTGTGATTAACCTTCCAGAAACCATACCAGTATTCGCAATTAAACATTTAATTGAATGGTCTTATTTGGCCCGCCCCGCTCGCGCCCGCCGCCCCCCCCCCCCCCCCCCCCCGGGTCCGGGAGGGGAGGAGGTTTGATTGAGACAAACCCCGGCCCGACCAGGCTGGGGTGCCTGCGAGGATCGGGCCCGGGGGCTCCTCGGGGAGTGACTCCCGACCCGCGCGGTTTCTGGAGGTCTCAAGTTCCCTACTTTATTATTGCGCGCTCCGCCGGGCCAGAATGATTGAAGCTCTAACTCCCCTGGGTTTTACGACTTCTAAACTCTCCCGGGATGGAGAAAGAACAGGGCACAGGTGAGCGCAGGCACATCTTGCTCCAATCTTCGGGGACGAGTGCCACCCACTGGCGTTCTCCTGGGGGCAGGGGCCCGGTCCCCGGTCCCCCGAGGCTCAGGGGTCACAGGTGGGCCCGCTGGGCTGAAGCGAAAAGCCTCGGCTGGGTCCAGCCTGTAAAGCAGACGATGCGACTGGGCCCAGCCGGAGCGTAGGTAACCATTGCGCCCGGGCTTTAAAGCTCAGAATTGGCCGCCCGAGGCCCGAGAGCAGCGGCATTTGAATGCCCAAAACCGTTGCCCAACCGAACTTCCCGCTCTCGGCTGCAGCTCGCTGGCCCGGAGCTGTACGCGGCTAGTCCTTCCGAAGCCCAGCACGATCTCGGGCCCGCGGCTTCCTGCCGAGTTCCAGAGATTCTCTCTCGCTCTAGGCAGTCGGGGACGCTGTGAGCCTCGAACCCTGAACCTAGGTCCAGAACTCGCCGCCTCTACCATTTTTCCTTCCTTCCTTCCTCAGGAAAGAAGCCACCTGGGCCAGTTCTTCCAAAGCTCCTTGCCAAGCTTTCTGAATTCTTGGGTCTCAATACTCTGGGAAGGGATTACTCCTCACTACCCCTCTTCTTCCGCTTCCATCTCCCAGCTCCCACACCCGGAACCCAGAGGTCTCCCGCCTTCCATATGATACCCCCGCCTTAAAGATCCTGTTTCCCACTGAGGAAGCTCTCTGCCTTTCTCAACTCCTGCCCCTCCACTCACTCCCTGACCCACTCTCTCACCAGCCCTTGACCTTATCGACCGGGCGGTGCCCCGATCCAAAAGATGGACTCACCTAGCACTCTATCCTTTCTGGCGTGATTTCTGCGAGGCGCCAAACTTGCTTTATAAATTGAACCACTCCCCCACAGCACTCCACATCTGGTTCCCAATGGAGTATTTCTCTGTGCCCTTTTTCGCTCCTATTACTGCTCTCAGCCTGACTCCATTTATCAGCATCTTCCATGCACAGTCTCCATCAACAAGGTGCTAGCCTGTAATTGGTCACACAATCCTCCTTATTGCACTGAATGCCAGTATCTTGAGGAAAGTTTACCTTTACATCAATCAGACCCATATTTAAAAGCCTCTAATCTTCCCTACATCAGCTTAATAAACTCTCTGAATTTCCTGCTTTTATCACAAGTCCATTGGGACTCTGCTGCATATAGTTTATTATTCATTCATTGTTTCCCATCTCTAGCATGCTGCTATTCAAGCAAATTCCCTTGCTCTCTTTGGTGAATATTTGTATGGGAAAACACAGCTAACTAAATGTGTGGCAGCTTATGCCCTCCCCGAGACAGTGGCAGAATCACATTTTTTAAGACAATCTCTTACTTAAACCTAGTCTTTGCAGCTCTGACAAAACTAAGCTTTAAATCTATTTCATATTCAAAACTGAAAGGCTGATTTCTGTTACAAAACTCATTAAAAATTAAAGTTTGTTGGGAATACTGCCACAGGGACTCTGAATTTCCCAGAACTGTGTAGCCTTTCAATATGTATTAAATTTTGTGGTAGGGTAGCCATAAACTTCTCCATCTTTGGGAATCTCTTTCCTGCTTCAATTACATAGAGCTACCCAAATTATTCGATAAAGCTGCTGAGAAAATCTTATTCTAAGGTGAATCTACTTAAACAACTAACTCCCATTTCCCACCTTATGGCCTCTTTTATTGAACTGACTTTTTTACTACACAACTGGGTATCTCACTTTAAAAGTTCAGTAAGCATAAAATACATTTGTAATTGTTACAGGTAATTTAATTTACAAGGAAATCCCTACTGTATTACAGAAGATGTTTAAAGATGACCTGGGAGCCAGTAAAATTGATATTTATTAATGTAACTAACCAGGACCATCATAATAAGGCTTTAGAGTCATAATAAGGCTTTAGAGTCAAACTCTCCTCTTGCAAACCCACGCAGAAAACGATGTGCCCCTTTGGGTGGCTAGCAACAATCTACAGCAGAAGAGCTTCTAATGTTTTATGCCGCAGTACACACAGATACGGGGCTTCCCGGGTGTCTCAGTGGCAAAGACTCTGCCTGCCAATGCAGGAGACTCAGATTCAATCCCTGGGTCTGAAAGATCCCCTGGAGAAGGAAATGGCTACCCACACAGTATTCTTGCCTGGAGAATCCCATAGACAGAGGAGCCTGGTATGCTATATAGTCCTCGGGGTCAGTCATATGCAACTTAGCGACTAAACAACATCAACACATAGCTACAGGTATCCTAAATACACAGTAACCACTTTGATCAGAATAATTTCCCAATATTCAAAAACAGACACACTCATAAAAATATCCAAAAAGGAACTAGATTTTTGATCTATGGATGGCCAAGGAAGAAGTGACTGTAATTAGACAGGCAGATGTTTCCATCTGTAACATTAAAATACTGCAATCTGTCAAAAGCAAAAATTCAAAGCTAATTAACAACCATAATGAAATTGTTCAAATTCAAGAACCTGTTATTTCCTTTTTAAAAAAGACAAAACCCAATATTCTGAATCAATCAAAAGTGTTCAAAAGAGTTTTGACAGTTTAGCCCCCTATCCAGTGGCCAACCAGAAGGTAAAAGGAAATATCTGTATTTCTGTTTGGGAGGGAAGAATTTAAGTTAAGGGAACAAACCCTCAAAGACTCTAACTCTGATTATTAAAACCGTTTCTGGGCACTTGAGAGGTAAAGCTGGTCCTCATTAACCCTAAATATCTCTTCCTTTATCTCTAAGTTTGCAGCACCATTTCCTAAATCCTGAAGGAGGAGAATAGTCTCTTTAACGTCTGTGCTAGCATCACCTTGACTTTCAGGAAGTAAAATATAAATGTGGCCCGGTCTTCCCACCTCCTCCCATTTTCTTTCAGTAATTGCCAGCTTTGCTGCTAGCCTCCCGTTACTAATGGAGGGGGGGCGGGGGAAGGGGAGAAATTCGCTTTCAGAATTCCGACATCAGCTCAGCTGAAACACCTACAGTGGCCTCTGGCCATCCAAGCAGCCCATGGCTTTTTAACAGCAGGCATCGACTTCTCTGTCCAACGACCAAAGATGCCCCCTCCGACACATTTTTCCTTACCAGGCCCTACCTGAGCTTAGATGGCAACAATAGTAAGGGCGTTGCCCTCTTTCAAAGCAATCCTGGACAAAGGATATACCTTTGGGATCTTTTAACTTGGTAGGACAAGGAAACAGAAACCCAATGCCAGAGATTCTTCAAGAGTAGTGCAATCACTGGTAGGCTGGCAGCTTTCTGAGTCCAAGTGAGGGCTGGTCTAGGAAAAGAATTATCCCAGGCTGCCAAAGGGTTAAATATTTGTGAAGGGTAAAACCTGAGCCTCCCGGTTTGTGTGTGTGTGTGTGTGTGTGTGTGTGTGTGCTTGCCCGGGGGCCTGCTAGAGATTCAGTATCTCCCGGTTATTTCCTGCGATCACTAAAGCCAGTTTTCAAGAAAACAAGTCGCAGGGGTTTGAAATGTCACACCAAGTGACCTGGGCACGGCATATCCAGGGGCCATTCCCAGCCCCCTCCCACCCGAGCCAGCTCCCGCCCCCTGCATTTCGGGTCTGGAAAGAAAATAAACCAACGACACGCCAGACTGGTTCTGGGTGGACTTATTTTCCCTGGCAGCCGCGATCCGAGCGGGGGCTTGTTGTGGCTCCCTCAGTGTATCGCTTGCCGGTGATGCCAAATTCAGATAAGGAGCCGCCGCCCGGCCTTCTCTTCTGTCTAGACGGGGGAATTAATAAATGCAGCGAGATTGATCACGTCGCGCATCCACTCTGGGGACAGCGCCGAGGATGAGCCGTTAAGGCCCCCCTTTTCGACCCCAGGGCCCGCGGGTTAGCCTCGTGGCTCGGTGGCAGGGCCCGCGTGGCAGGCGAGCGAGGGTTCTGGATGTGGGGGTTCGGACATCCAGACCCGCGGAAAGAGAACCGCACGCATGTAGGGCCCGAGTGCACCGGACCGAAAAGAGTCGGAGGACCTTGAAGAACTTCAGGTTGGGTTCGGCTCCGGGAGCTAAGGCAAGGTTGAGACGGAACCGCTCGCCCCAACAATCGGAACAGCCGACAATTGGATCATCGCAGGTTTCCCGGCCGAACAGTCACCCCGTTGCCCCGCGGGCTTCTGCGGCGAAACGCCAGGGATGAGGAACGAGCAGGGGGCGCGCCGTCTTCCGGAGGGCCTGGGCGCTCGAGCGCTTCGGAGGCCTCGCGGGGCCGCAAGGGGCGCACGGAGCGCAGACACCCAGCCCCGCCCCCCTCGCGACGCCCAATCCCCGCCGGGCCCGCCCCCGGGCGGCGCGGAAGCACGCGGGCCCGCGGTGCTCGAGGCGCGGGCACGAGCCGTGGGCCCTGGGCCGAGTGTCATTTTCGTTGAAAGAAGCTCCAAGCTGCAACCTGCCTTCGTCCAGCCCTCCCGCTGCACCAACAGCACACAGGAGCAGCATCACATAGGGTTATTATTTCTTTTTTATTAAGATCAAAATATTTGTCCCACTATGAACTGGCTGTCCTCACAATAAATAACAATAACTTACGTTTTGTTCGGCAAAGGCTCACACACTCTGTCCTCCGTCGACTGATAATTTAAAACATTTTCAAGGAAAGTCTCGTTTCTACTTTTTTCCGGCAATCATGCGCTTTGGGGGATTGAGTGTCTGTTCCTTTGGATTGCCCCCGTCCTCTTCCCCGCTAGAGAGCGGGTGAAGCCACCAGGAAGCGCGGGGCCGGGCCGGGGCAGGAGCCATGGTCCGCGCGGGCGAGCGCGAGGCTTGGCGGGCGCGGGACCTACCCCGTGCGAGCTCCACGCACAGGTGCCTACGTGGACCGGGGGCGCCGCGGACCGAGGGAGAGGAGAGGGCAGAGCTAATGCTAGTCAACCCAAATTCTGGTTTTGTAAAAATAAAAGTCCTCGGAGCGGGGCTCTCCAGTCTGATGAAAGCAGGTTGCGTCCAGGAGATTTTGGCTGTCCCGACCTCCTCTCTCAGTCCTTTCTCTCTTTAAATAACAGCAATCATAGTTACAAAGGCGAGAGAGTTTTCGGAGCTGGTATGGCCTGAGCATGGGTGAGTCTCATGCAGGGAGCATGCGAGGTCTTCGGGCTGGCGGGGAAGGGTCTCCCCCCTCACGTCTCCACGGGACTCGGCACCATGCTGTTGGGGGTGTCCGGGAGCTGCGAGGACAGAGAGGTCACGTCGCTGCCGGAGGAGTTGCCTAGGGAGCCGGACTCAGAAAAGGAGACCTGGGGCAGGGGGGACACCGGGAAGGAGCGGGTGAAGACGTGCCCGAGCTGGTTTTCCCGGGCCGCCAGCTCCCTAAGGTATGCTTGGGACAAGTCTTCGGGTGGGAGTGTGCCCTGGAGAAGTTGGCCCGGCCCCCAGGCGCACGCAGGAGTATTAGGGCGGGGGTGGGGCACGGGTGGGTTAATCCCTCGACCTCTCCTCCCAGTGCTTTAATCCAGGGAGACCTGGTTTAGAACCAATTATGGGCCGGTGCCGTTACAGCTACCAACCTCCTCCTTCTCCCAGCCCCTCTTCCCCTGAGAGCCCCCCACTCCTTCCCACCTTGGTTAAGTGACTAAATCCACCCCACCTCCCCCGGAGTCCAGCCGTCCGGGCGGGTAGAGCAGGTCCTCACCAGCTGCTGGAAGGCGGGTTGATCCAGGTCACTCTGGAGCGCGAACTCGCTGAGCGCTTTCCACGGCGGCTGGTACGTCTGCACCTCGACTGCACTGCCCTGCACGGCGCTCTCGTGGCGGATGGGGCTGCCTGCCACCAGGGGCGTCCCGGTCAGTCCCTGGAGGCTCTGCGGAACAAGCAGAAGAGGGGAGGCAGAAGAGTTGGGTCTTGCGTTTCCCGCCACCTTTGAGACCGGGACCCCAGGCCCTGGCACAGGATTTGGAGCCTGAAACTGTTTGGGGAGGCATGCACTTTTCTGCAGCAGCCGAGTGAGCCTGCCTTCTCCACTGGAAGACACCCCGGGCCCCAAAACAGCCACCACAGGCCAGCCTCAGTGCTGGAAGCTAACACCGCAAGGGAACAAAACGCGAGGGCTGCATTCCCACCCCGTCTCCGGGTCTGCAGAGGGAAAGTGTTCAAACTGAGTCCCGCTGAGATGGACACAACCCGCCCCTACATGCTGGAGCTCAAAACCAGGCTGCCTTGGGCTCCGAACTGAGCCCCCGACCCCAACTCCGATCTACCGCCGGGGCTGGGGAAGACCTGACCTCAGATACAATAATTAAGGTGCCTTCCAAACCCAAGGTAAGCCTCGCTCTGAAAGCACAAAGACACGCTATCTGGAGTAAACAGTTCCGCCCTGGATCTCCCGGGAGCCGGCCCAGAAAAGGGAGCGATGCGGCGGCGCGAACCTAAAGCACCACCCGACCGGACCTCCAGCTCCCCGACCCTCACCGTCTTGTCGTTGTGCTGCTGCTGCTGCAGTTGTTTCATGAGGATGGATTTCTTCTTGTCCTTGCACCGCTTATTCTGGAACCAGACGCGGATGACCCGCGGGCTCAGGCCGGTCATCTCCACCAGCTGCTCCTTCATGAGCGCGTCGGGCCGCGGGTTGGCGGCGTAGCACGTCCGCAGAGTGTGCAGCTGCTTCTCGTTCAGCACGGTTCGCACGCGGGTTGTCTTCTCGGTCTGTTTGTGCACGTGCGGGCGCAGCGACGGCTGCCGGCCGGATCCCGGGTCTGCGAGGGAGCGAGAGGTGAGCCAGCGGCCGCCACCCACTCCCCCTGCGCCCCGCCCCGCGGCGGCCGAGCCCCGCGGGGCCCGATCTCGTTTGTCTTTTCTTCGTTTATTTCGTTTTCTGGTTGTCTGTTCTCCCTTTCCGTCTGTTCGCCCTACCCGGAGAAAGATGTGCACTTTCGTCCCTTCCCTAGTTCCTCCACCGGGCTCCCCGCCGCGATCCCCGCAGAGCAAGCAGGGCCTGGGAGCTCCGAGCGAGGCCTGTGCAGGACATAAGTGGCTGCACCCTGCTATGCCTCCTCCGCTAACCCGACCCTCAGAATACCCGTAAGGGTTCCGCGGGACTAGGGAAGCCCTCCGGAAGAGACGAAGTTTCAGAAGAAGAGGAAGGAGGCGCGCCTGGGACGCTGGAAGGGGAAGGGGCCCGAGCGCCGCGCTGCATCGGGACAAGGGGGCCTGTCTGCCTCTCCCGGGGTCCCCGAAGAGACCGTCTCCCTGATTCTGGGGCCGCTCAGACAGGGCCAGACCAAGTGTCATTAAGACCTGGCCTGAGGTCAGGAGTGGGTCTCCCGGACCTGGAACAGTTCCTTTCTAACAGCCCGTGGACTTCGGCCCCAGGATCTCCTTTCTTAAGGCTCTAGTTTCCCTTGTCCAGCGGCCGTTTTCCCGGCCGGCTGCAACCGCTGGCACTCTCCTCACTTGGCCTTGGGTTCTCTCAACCCCAGGTTGGGTAGAGTCAGGTACTTAGTTAGGGCCCTATTCCGGTGGCCGGAAACCTTCAACAAACAAAGGGGAGACCAGGGTTCACTCAACACTGGCATCACACCCCCATCTGAACCAGGTCTACCTGCCCTTGGATACAAGTCGCACTGTATCAAATTATATCCCCTTCCAGGCATTTCTAGGTCTGGATAAATATTCACAAACAGCCCTTCTAACTCAATGTCCTCATTCTATACTAAAGAGAGGGCCAGCAAAAGCTCGATCCCTTGGAGCACACAACACCCAGAGGCTCAGCCTGGTCTGCAGACTGACGCTTCAGGTCTGCAGCTACTCACTGGTAACTGCTCAGCTGGAGTCACCATTCCCACCGGCTGACCACACACTTAGAACCAGCCTCTGGCCACCTTCTGTTCCTGACCTAGAGCATCCCCTGGGGTGTTTGCCATTATCCCTGAATCCACTGTGCTTCCACTTCTTTCCCACCAAGAAACGTTTGGCTACATTGTTCATCAGACTGGGCCTCAAAAGAAAAACGCAGACATTTCACTCTCTGTTGGCTGGTGAGCCTTCAGAGCTGTGCCAGTGGACTTCTGCCTGGCTGTGCCCAGCTCTAGGCTGGGAACTGTATTCCTTACACACATACCCCCAGGCAAACCTGTCTTTTCTCTCCGGCAACACACAGACTGCTTGAAATTCCCAGTACAAGGTCCTTAGAGTCGCCACTTGAGATGCCCCGTTGTCATTTACCTTCCTCCTCCTCCTACTACCGTGTCCCACACATTCCTGAGAACACAAATCTCCACAGTTCCGAACACTCATACACACAACCCCGTATCACGTTTACCCACACGCAATTTTCCCGGTCACACACGAACATACACTCCGTCACGTTCCTAGCAGAGTTCTGCACTCACCCAGGAACCCCCACAATGCTGGCAAACGGAAACACACCCAAGTGACAAGTTTTCGTCCGAGCACAAGCACCCGTCTAAGAACACACACACCCACATGTGCACGGCACCCCGGAGCTGGCGGCGCAGTGCCGGCTTACCTGGCAGATGCAGGCCGCGGGCGCCGGGAAGCGGGCCGGGGCTGCGCGGGCTGCCGGCCGCCGCGCGCTCGAGCAGGAGGCCGTGGTCGGCGCGGCAGAGCAGCTCGTGCTCCCGCAGCGAGAATTCGTCTCCGGGCAGCAGCTGGCGGCTGCACACTGAGCAGCGGAAACACTCGATGTGGTACACGCTGTCCCGCGCCCGCATCACCAGATCGCTGCTGCTGAAGCCCACCTGGCACTTGGCGCACTTGATGCCGAAGAGCCTGCGGGCCCGAGGCACGGGCGTTGTCAGCACAGGGCCTGTGGCCGGCCTCGCCCGCCGCGCTGCTCCCCGCCCAGGGCACACGCGCCCAGGAGGCTTTGTGGCCGCGAGGGCGGCTGCGGGGACCAGCCCTCGGGGGCTCCCGGGCCGGGAGCCGAGTGGCGGCGCGCGCTCGGGGCGGGGGCGTGCAGGCGGCCTGCCATTCTCGAGCGCCGGCGCCGGCGGGCAGTGGCGCAGCCCGGACACTTGCGGGCCTCACCTGGCGTAGTCTCGCTTGCAGTAGGTTTTCCCGTCTCTCACGAAGCACGTGCACGTCTCGTCCAGGTACTGGCTGCACTCGGCGCACTTGAGGCATGCGGCGTGCCACTCGAGGTCTGGCGACACCCGCAGGATAAACTGATCGTGGATCTGACTCCCGCAGCCCACGCACATGGCCGTCCCGGGCTTCTCTGCCGGGGAAGGGCGCGGAGCCCGCGTCAGGCCTGGCTGCCCGGACCCCGGCCGAGGCCGCTCCAGCCCCAACCCAACCCGCTCGCTCTCTCTTTCAAGAATTGGGACCACAAGATAAAAAGGAAATGGGCTTTGCAAAGGTCCAGATAATTGTAAACAAAAACAAAAACGAAGAAACACAATCTTCTGAATCTGTGACGGCTTTTAGTCTCTCCCCACCCCTTCCTCAGTTTTTTGGGGTTGTTTTTTTTTTTTACGGTATTACATTCACTTGGACACAGGCGTTTTATTGATATCTCCTGTAACTAAAAGCTAAGATGTAAGTGAGAAGAAAGGGTAAATAGACATTTAAGCCCTGCGGACGCCACCCCATCATACTGAACGGTGATGTTCCGGCATTTCCGTCCGCACACTCCCTCTCTCCGCGACTCCCTCCTATCCCAACACAGACACAGCAGGTTTTAGCAGAGTCTCTGCTCATCCTCTTTGACATTTTTTAGCTTAAACATCCCAGATCAAGCTAAAGAAATCTTCCTTATTTGAAAGGCCGAAAGACAAGCAAGCAAAAAAACAAAACAAAAAAACCCCACATCCCTAAATCAAACTATTGCCCTAGCGCAAAACAGAAGCAGATTTCACAGCCCGAGGTTAGCCTAGCAGGCTTGAGAAAGAATGTTTAATTATAAACTAAAACAACAGGATTCCAAAGGATAAGCGGTCCTGCAGGAAAATCTATTCGTTTTGATTTTTTCTCTCAGTGTTCTGTCAAATAGAAGCCACTTGTAGAATCCGCTGAACCTTCTTCTGCATTAGAAATATTGCATATTAAGCGCACACACACACACACACCACACACATATACAGAGAAAGACTTACTCTTGGAATGATCCCCCATAGTACCTAGAAAAGGATAGTGAAAAATAATATCCACCATGCAGAAAAGAGATGTGCGCAAAGCGTGAGTCCAGGGGCAGAAGGACGAGGGTCGTGCGCTCAGCCTCGGCTCTTTGCTAACTAACTCCTCCTGCCCCGCGGAGTTGAAGGAGCGATTCCGCACCGGCCCGCACGCAGCATGACGTCAGCACGCACTCGCCTGTGGCCGGAGCTGGGGGCGGAACCTGTGGCGTCACGAAGCTTCCCCAGCACCTCGGGGTATGCGGGGGAGGTGTTAGGGACTTGGGGGCTGATGGGCGGGGTGGGTGGAAGGCGGGAGTGACAGGGGATTGGCTGGAAGGAAATGAGCCAACCCTGATTGGCCCAGAGTGAACAATGGAGCGCGGCCCCCTCCCCGGAAACCTACAAGGATCCTCATTCTGGCCCCGGGTCGGGCTATCCCGGCTGGATCTTGCGTCACTGCTGAGCTGTCTCCGCGACCGCCGCAGCTCTTAGCTTCCTCTTAGACTTGCGGGGCGGTCTCCCGAGGCGTGCTCGAGCAGGGTGATGAATACCTGGGGGAGTAAAGGGCGGAGGTGTTTCTTTTAAATGCTCCTTTCTTTCATTAACAACAACAAAATTTCGCTCCCTTGTGAGGAGAACTGGGGAGAAGGTGGTCTGTTTGGACAAGACCTTCGCCGTCCAGGCGGTGAGCGTTCTCTCAGACGCCTTTGTTCTCAGGGTCCAAGCTAGAGAGAGAGGTTAAGGGTTTGGGTAAACTCTGTTTAGACGTTCCCCACCCGTCCGCCTGCGGAAAACTTCGAGTTGGAGCGTTAGGTGGATAGCACCAGAACGCAGAATCCGAAGACCCTCGCCGGATCCAGACTCCAGCCTTGACTTGCACTGGGGGCGAGGGTGTAATTTGACACGGACTCCCTCATTCTTTTCCCCACTCGAATAGCACAGCTCCTTCTAGGAACAAGACTGGGGTCGAATGTGTGTCTCACTTCCAGAATAAACGATATTTATAAACTCTTCTGTTTTATTTCACAAACGAACTGCAATGCAAATAATTAGAAACAAATGTGGTGCGCAGGGTGATTTACTATCTGTGCAGTGGCTTGTCGTTCCTTAGAAAACCTGCGACTTCTGAGCAAAGTCTAGGCATTTCTTTCTTTCAAAGAAATTGCTGTGGGTTTTGTCTGAAAGGGTTCAAAGACTGGCCCATGAATTATAAATCACATTTACCCAACCAGGGTGGCTGTTCTTGTTTTTCCCATTAAAAGGTGTACCAAGAACTTGGTGTACGCTTGATTGGGGCGCAGGTGGGCTCCTAGGCTTTATAAAATGTCTCCACGGGAATCTCAGATTCGGCCCACGTCGGCCTGAGGGCACCGTGGAGCTCCGCGGCCCTTCTGCTAAAAACGTAAGGCTTGTCGGCCTCACGCTCTGGACTGCTTGCTGGGAAATGGGTGTAGTCAAGTACGCAGAGAGAGGCTTTGCTGACAGCTGGAGCTAGACCCTCAGCGCACACTGAACTCACTACCCGAGGACGGTCCCCGCACGGCCTGCGAGCGCCCCTCCGCCGGCCAGCGCTGTGCTGAGCGCTTCACGTGGTAGCCCCGTCGGGCTTGTATGACTTTTAACCACCGCCACTGCCTTTGTAAGTTCCGGTCTTCTCCCTGCCGGGTTTTTCAGCACAGCTTACCAGCTGCTGTGCCCACATGCCATTTCTTGAGTTTTTGGCCACTTAGCGCCCCAAACAGTACTCACCCTCAGTGTATGCGGAGCACGTTGGGGTGGGCAGAATGCTGCGTTTGAATAACGTGTCTATGAAAATAAACGGGGTTGAGGAACGAGGGAGCGGGTATGGGTGTATATGGCTGCACGTGGCCACTCTGTGACCTCAGGCATGTTATTTTACTTCTCTGACCTTCAGTTTCCTCATCTGTAAAATGGGGTCAGTCAGTTAAGTCGCTCAGTCGTGTCCGACTCTGCTACCCCGTGAATCACAGCACGCCAGGCCTCCCTGTCCATCACAAACTCCTGGAGTTCACCCAAACTCATGTCCATCAAGTAGGTGATGCCATCCAGCCATCTTATCCTCTGTCCTCCCCTTCTCTTCCTGCCTCCAATCCCTCCCAGCATCAGGGTCTTTTCCAATGAGTCAACTCTTCACATGAGGTGGCCAAAATATTGGAGTTTCAGCTTCAGCATCATTCCTTCCAAAGAACACCCAGGGCTGATCTCCTTTAGAATGGACTGGTTGGATCTCCTTGCAGTCCAAGAGTCTTCTCCAACACCACAGTTCAAAAGCATCAATTCTTTGGCGCAGCTTTCTTCACAGTCCAACTCTCACATCCACACATAACCACTGGAAAAACCATAGCCTTGACTAGACGGACCTTAGTCGGCAAAGTAATGTTTCTGCTTTTGAATATACTATCTAGGTTGGTCATAACTTTCCTTCCAAGGAATAAGCGTCTTTTAATTTCATGGCTGTAGTCACCATCTGCAGTGATTTTGGAGCCCAGAAAAATAAAGTCTGACACTGTTTCCACTGTTTCCCCATCTGTTTCCCATGAAATGATAAGACTAGATGCCATGATCTTAGTTTTCTGAATGTTGAGCTTTAAGCCAACTTTTTCACTCTCCTCTTTCACTTTCATCAAGAGGCTTTTTAGTTCCTCTTCACTTTCTGCCATAAGGGTGGTGTCATCTGCATATCTGAGGTTATTGATATTTCTTCCGGCAATCTTGATTCTAGCTTGTGCTTCTTCCAGCCCAGCATTTCTCATGATGTACTCTGCATATAAGTTAAATAAGCAGGGTGACAATATACAGCCTTGACATACTCCTTTTCCTATTTGGAACCAGTCTGTTGTTCCATGTCCAGTTCTAACTATTGCTTCCTGACCTGCATACAGGTTTCTCAAGAGGCAGGTCAGGTGGTCTGGCATGCCCATCTCTTTCAGAATTTTCCACAGTTTATTGTGATCCACACAGTCAAAGGCTTTGGCATAGTCAATAAAGCAGAAATAGATGTTTTTCTGGAACTCTCTTGCTTTTTCCATGATCCAGCAGATGTTCGCAATTTGATCTCTGGTTTCTCTGCCTTTTCTAAAACCAGCTTGAACATCTGGAAGTTCACAGTTCACGTATTGCTGAAGCCTGGCTTCAAAAATGTTGAGCGTGTGAGAAGAGTGCAGTTGTGCGGTAGTTTGAGCATTCTTTGGGACTGGAATGAAAACTGACCTTTTCCAGTCCTGTGGCCACTGCTGAGTTTTCCAAATTTGCTGGCATATTGAGTGCAGCACTTTCACAGCATCATCTTTCAGGATTTGAAACAGCTCAACTGGAATTCCATCACCTCCACTAGCTTTGTTCATAGTGATGCTTTCTAAGGCCCACTTGACTTCTCATTCCAGGATGTCTGGCTCTAGGTGAGTGATCACACCATCGTGATTATCTGGGTCATGAAGCTCTCTTTTGTACTGTTCTTCTGTATATTCTTGCCACCTCTTCTTAATATCTTCTGCTTCTGTTAGGTCCATACCGTTTCTGTCCTTTATCGAGCCCATCTTTGCATGAAATGTTCCCTTGGTAAAATCGGGTAGGGGGGTAAACATAGTATCTACCTCTACTGTTGTAAGAATTATTCTCTGGAAAAGGTTAGAACAATATCTGGCACAGAGTGCTGCTGCTGCTGCTGCTAAGTCGCTTCAGTCGTGTCCGACTCTGTGCGACCCCATAGACGGCAGCCCACTAGGCTCCTCTGTCCCTGGGATTCTCCAGGCAAGAACACTGGAGTGGGTTGCCACCTCCTTCTCCAATGCATGAAAGTGAAAAGTGAAAGGGAAGTGCAATAGTGGTAAATATGACACTTATCGTTATGGCTTTATATTGGGAGTGTGTGTGTGCACTGTGCCTAACTGTTCCCAGTGCCTGCCTGCCTCTGGCTGTGGAGGGGAAGTCTATCTGTGTGTATGTGTCATCTGACGGTTTCTTTGTGCATTTCCATGTATGCTTGTTCTGTGTGTCGCTTCTGTGGGGATGGAGGCTCAGAAAGTGTGGTCTGAGTGAAGAGTCTGTGTACAGATGATGTCTGTGTAGTTGGGCACAGTCTCAGAACTGGGAGGCGGTATGTGGTAGGTACCCTTCTGTAGTGAACTGAAAAAGGTGCTCTTGGCTGCTTCTCCTCCTTCCCCAACGGCTCTGGGCCTGGCCAGACTTTCAGCACCCAACTAGGAGCAAGCAAATCAATTAACTCAATGGCTCAGGCAGCCAGGAGGGGGCGGCTCTGGGCTGGAATCCTAGGTCTAGACTGTTAATCTCTTGGGCCAAGAGAAATTCCTCCTACAACCCAGAAAAACCAGTTGTTTGAGATCTTATTAGGGAAGGGGGTGTTTGCGGGGCCGTGGGCAGGGGTGGGAAGGAGGGGAGGTGTTGAGGGGGCAGTAGGATGAGTAGTTGATCTCTCCTGGGATGTCAGGTAGCTGGGTCATAAACCAGTATTTCTTTCAGTCTCCATCAGGTGCTGCTGCTGCTGCTGCTGCTGCTGCTGTTAAGTCGCTTCAGTCGTGTCCGACTCTGTGCGACCCCATGGGCTGCAGCCTACCAGGCTCCTCCGTCCTTGGGATTTTCCAGGCAAGAGTACTGGAGTGGGTTATGTGCTAAGGCCCTGTTATTAGCCTGTTAGGTCTTTACAGCAATGTGATGAGGTGGGTGGGCCTCCCAGGGGGCTCTAGTGGTAAAGAACCCACCTGCCAATGCAGGATGACACAGGAGAAGTGGGTTCAATCCCTGGGTCAGGAAAATCTCCTGGAGGAGGGCATGGCAGCCCACTGCAGTATTCTTGCCTGGAGAATCCCGGGGACAGAGGAGCCTGGCGGGCTGCAGTCCACGGGGTCACAAAGAGTCAGACACGACCGAAGTGACTCAGCACACATGTGCGTGATGAGGTGGGTAGTGTTAGATTCCTTCAGTCCCCGAGGAAACTGAAGCTTAGGGAGGTGGCATGATTGCTTCTGGTCACAGGATGAATCAGAACTGGCATTCACAGCAGGTCTGCCTGGCTCCATAGGCTTTGCTGCTTCCACGGTGGTCGAAGGCCCACATGAGTATGGTTCCATCTGTCACCAGCTTCACTTCTCTGCAGCTAGAAATCAAGGACTGTTTTCAAGACCCCTCCACCTGGGTCTCCTGGGTCACAGCCATCCTTGAGAGACAGCACAAGAGTGAGAGAAGCAAAAATCCTTTTCCCCTGGCACAGCCACAAGGTGCCATTGATCTGACCCTGCCTTGGGTATCTGCTTTCCAGATACTCCCACGGTCCCCTTCTCCATGTCCCAGACTACAGGACACAGGAGATCTGGGGGCCCTCCATTTCTGGGCTTTAGAGCACTCTCTACCCTTACAGGGAATAGCAGCTTGAGCTCCAGAGCTCTATATATTCCATAAAACTAGCCCCGGCTATGACCCTCCTCCTGGGAAGATTCTGGAAGCACAGAGAAGTCTCTCTGGATTCCTTTTCCCCAGACCTCCCCCACCCCACCATTGCTGCCTTTAACTCTACTCACAATTCCCCTAAAAGATAGGCTTACTGTTCGGAAATCCTTGCGAAAGCACAGAACAGGTGCTCACTCACATACAGGGACAGCCGCTCCTACCCCGAAAACAAAACCTGAAAGAAAAAGCAGGAAGGAATCTGGGGCCTGGGAGCAGATCACAAAGCAGGCTTTACTATCTCTCAGTTTTGCTTAGTCGAGCCTCCCTTCTTTCCTTCTAGAACCCCCGAACGAAAAAGCAGCAAGTTTCTTTGGAGACTTTCTCTTTCAGGCGTTTGTCTGACAGAGAAAAAGCTGCAGTCCGGAGAGGTGGTCATCCTTGCCTGGCCTCCTTCTCCTCAAGTACAGAGCTCACAGACAGCTCCTACAGGCCTGTACATGCACACACACTCGGCTTCCTTCCCCACTACCTGCCTTCCTGTTCTTACCCACTCAGGAGACATTTACCTGCTGTGAGATGTTTTGTCTCCTATTCATCATCATGGAACCACATATATGGGGAAGGATGTGGGGCTTAACCTTCATGTTCAGAATCATCCTCATCACAGCTAACATACAGGACTCTAACTTGGACCCACCTTCACACACAGGACTGCCAGTGTGTCACAACAATTCTAGGAAGGAGTTACTATTGTTAAAATTATCCCTGTGTCTGGGACTTCCCTGGTGGTCCAATGATTAAGAATCCACCTTGCAATGCAGGGGATGTGGATTCGATCCCTGGTTAGGAACCTACGATTCCACATGCCACACAGCGACTAAATCTACACACTGCAACTACTGAGCCCCCGTGTCACAGCTAGAGAGTCCGTGCGCTGCAACGGAAGATCCTGCAGGACGCAGCAAAAATCTTGCATGCTGCAACTAAGATCCAACGCAGCCAAGTAGATAAAAGTTATCCCTGTTTCACAAATGAAGACCTTGAGGCTTGGAGATATTAGGTAATTTGTTCTAGGTTTCATAGCCAGTGGAGCCAGGGTTTGAACCAGACTCTCTGCCCCCTGACTTGCTGGTAGTATCTCTACACTATATGGCCTCCAAATCACTCACAAAGGGCTTGCCACAGACACACTGTCCACCCAACACAAAGGAAGCTGTTGCTAGCGATGGGAGCATTAACCCCCCTGTGAATAGCAGAGAGGAAACTGAAGGCCAACGACCTGTCTTCCAGCATGTAAGTGAAAGAGAGGGAGCTGGAAGCCAGGCCCCTTGACCCAGGCCAGGGGTCTTCCTGCTGGAGTTCTTTGGGATGGGATTTCTCTTTGCCCACCTGGGGACCTGGGCTCTCCTCTGGCTCCTGCTTCCATCCCCTTCCCAGCCCACACCCTTGTCTCCAAAGCCAGCTGGAGACATTGTACAGAGGAGGCCAGAAGGGGTCTCACCACCACATCATCACCACCATAGGTTTCTGAGAGCTTGACTTTGGGGGGAGTTGGGCACCATGTTTCAGACAGCAGCTCAGGCCTAGGAAGAGCAAGAAACTTGGCAAATCAGAGTCAGATTCCAGGCCTCCTGATATCCAGACCCATCCTCTCTCCCCAGGCTCTCTTGCCTGACCCCCACCAGCTTCCTCTGAGCAAAGGCACCCAGTGACACGGGGCGGGCCCATCCCTCCCTAACATTTACTGAACACTTGCTTCTAGCCAGGGCTTGGGCTAAGCCATCTTAAGAGGTCTCATGTAAAGTTCCCAACAACCCCCAGGGCAGGCTGGATTACATAATTTGTGGATATCAGTGCAAAATGAAGTGTGGTGTCCCTTGCTCAAAAATTAGTAAGAATTTCAAGATGGCAGTGTCAAAACGTGAAACCAAGGATGGGGCCCCGCGGGGTGCATCTCATGAAGCTGACTCTACATCTGAGGTGTTGAGGCAGGTCTTTTTACCATCTTTCAGCAGCTCAGAAGCAAATAAATTAATAACCTAAATGAGTTAATACATCTAGTAAGAGGTGAGACTGAGACTTAAACCCACTAGTCCATGAAACTAGTTATCAACTTACGCTTATGTGAGTCTGTCCAGATGGGATGAACTTACTTGTTGGTTACTTTGTTTATAGTGGACATGTGACAAAGGTCATTCTGTGTTAAGAAACCCAGTCTATAGCACTCTTGTCCTTGGGGGATCAATACAACCATTATAGAAGGATGAGAAAAAGTAGCCCTTTAAAAATGAAACCACCTAAGAGCCTTTGTTTCTTTTCAAATCACACCCTCATAGCTGCAGGGGATAAGCTGCCAAGCTTACATCCCAGCAGGGAAAGTGAAGTGAGGTAGTAGCTCAATCGTGTCTGACTCTTTGCGACCCCATGGACTTTAGCCTATCAGGCTCCTCCATCCATGGGGTTTTCCAGGCAAGAGTACTGGAGTGGGGTGCCATTTCCTTCTCCAGGGGATCTTCCCTACCCAGGGATCAAACCCAGGTCTCCCTCATTGTGGGCAGGTACTTTATCCTCTAAGCCACGAGGAGGGGAGGAAATCATAAAAAAAGACCCATGCTGATGGCTTTAGGGACAGTTGTGTTTTTCATAGCTTTCCAGAAGGGGAATCCCCAGCTGGCTCAGGTGGCCTGGATGTGGTTCTGAGTAGTCTGGCCCCAGGCACTGGCATTCTTGGCTGACTTCTGTCAGCCAGCAGCCTCACAGGGTCTACCTTCTAGAGTGTGGTTTCATCCTATCACTATCCCTCCCTTTGCCAAGATCAGGATACTGAGCAGAGTGAGAAAGAAAGGGAGAGAAGGAAAGAGGGAAAGACTGAGCTCCAAAAGGAATAGAATCACCAAACCAAGATTGGGTGGTTTTGCAGAAAGGCTGGCCTCGTACCAAATGGTCCAGGCTAAGGCTAGGGCCCCTGGTTGGACACGGTGCCTTTACTGAAACAAGGCTAAGGAGGAGAGGAGGATGAAGGGAGGCGACACAGTCTCTCCTTGACCAAACTTTAGCCAGGCTCCTCTGAGCCCTTTCTCAACTAGACCTCAGTCTTAGCCTGTAGATTTGAGCAAAATACTAACATAGTCTCTCACATCTCAAGTCCACATCCCTAGGATCACCCCAGCCCCGCTTTAAGTGTCTACCTGAAAATACTCAAAACTGCTGAAAGAATTTACTTTTTGTTCCAACCAATACTTGAAGATAGGGCCAGCCTCCTATCTTCCAGCCTTTTGCAATTTTTCACCTCGGTGACTCTTATGAGCCCTCCTTACTCCCTCACTCTCCCTTTAAGATGTCTGGTCACCTCTGTACAAATTGCAGTTGAGTTGAGTTCAGTTCAGTTCTTCTCCCTGATGCAAAAGATATCATTAGTTAAAATCTGTCCTTGCCACTTTACCTCGTGTCTGACTTTGTTCACCTTTGACTTATGGTCAGCACTGGGAAGAGAGCTACCAAACCTGGAACAGTAACACCAGGGAGGAGCACAGAATGGGATGGCTGGAGAGACTTCTTGGAGCCTGTGACATCTTATTTGAGCCCTATAGGATGAGTGCCAAAAAGAAAAGGATCAGAAAAGTCTGCTTGGAAGAGGAAATGGTCTCAAAGGTGGAGAGAGGAGGTGGATGATGCAAATGCAACTGGGGGAAAGGTGAGCAGCTGGGAGAGGGAGAATGACCCAGGACAGTGACATGAGCAAAGCCCTAGAGACAGGAGACAGGAGAGACCCTGTAGCCACCTAAGGCAGGTCCACGTGGCTGGACTTTCATGGAGGAGTCAGCAAGAGTGAAAGACTGAAAGGGAAGCTCGTGTCAGACTGCGTGTAGCCTCGAACTTCCACTGCGGAGTCTCAGGGATCCTCTTGGCCAAAGGGAACCTGCGTGATCCTGTTGCCTGGCCGGAGTGATTCAGACTGAAAATAGCAAGAGCGTAGTGTGCTACAGAAAGAGTGGGTGTATCAAGCAAGGCAAGAGAAAACAAGGATGTGAGTTGGGGCGGTGTGGGCGGAGGAGGTAGGAGGCCAGGAGATGAAGGAAGAGATCCTATGGATGGACAGCTCCTCTCTCCACCTAGAAACCTAGAAGGAGCAGGTTGGCAGCAGGCTAGTTTGGGGAGAGTTGGCTGGTGATCAGTTCCTTGGCAACCTTTCCCACGGGATAAAGGGAAGCATTTCTATTTGTAGTCCCGAAGAATGAGGAAAAGAATACCACTCATTTGTAACTTACTTGTTAAAGATATTGAAAAATAACATCTGGTTTGAGATACAGACACCAATACTGTGGGCAACAGTCCTATTATGTGGGCTGTATCCTTCCTGGGGTTGGCTTTCTCTGCTGTGCTCCCGCACCAGAGGTCTGAGAATGTGGGCACCGGAACTGGTTTGCCCTGACTCGTTTGGTCCTAGCATTTCCCTTGAGCCTTATTCCTAGATGCAAATAAGAGGAACATCAGCTGTCAGAGTTCAGTTTGACTTGCCAGCAGGAAATGGAATATTGTAAAAAGTCCTCCATCCTGCACAGATGTGTGGATGTGTGTGTGAGGGAGGCAGTTTTCAGACTTTGGGGGCCAGTTACAGCCCCTTTACCAACCATAGATGCTTACCTTTATGATACTAAAACAAGCAGAAAAGAAAATATCATATATCCTCAAACATGAGCCTGTCTCTTCAGAAAGTTGTTGTCCTGATCTTTTAAAGGTTTTGAAGGATGTCTTTAATTTTTTTCAACATAGGTTTGCAAAAAGCTAAATGTGTGTGTGTTTCTCATAACAAAGACTATGGACTTGGGGATTTTGTTGTCTGTTCATCACTTGGAAACAAATAGGAGACATCAATGACACCAAGTGCTTGTCTCTTCAAAGCCCATGAACTGACAGTTTTTCAAAAGAATCTACAGAGGATCCTCTTTCACCAGAAAACATCTTCTGGAGGCTAGAGTTACTAGTAAATTCCAAAAATAGGTAATGAATGAGATGATAGAATCTGGGTTGTCACCTCTTGTCCAATGGGATTATCCAGGGTCTAATCTCGGACAGATTGTGATTAATGTGATTTCGGATGGGGCATTAATCCGATTCAGGAGGGAATCCAGGCAGATTTTCATCTGCACCTAGTTTGTAATGGCTTTGGAGGCAGCAGAAAAGCAGCTTGTACCAGATTTTGCCGCATCACTGTGATGAGGTCTATTTTGATCGACTTGAGTTATGGACAATATAAATTATTTATAGCCACTTTAGACATGCCTTACACTTGTAGAGACCTTCAGAACAAAATAATAACACCCCTCTTGCTGTTGTAAGAATCTCATTCAGCTGAGTCCTGGTGCCCACAAATTGTAAAAAGCAAGGGAGAGAAGAAATTTAAAGGCTGGTAACTTCAGCATCAAGTGCTCACTGAACATTACAAGGGGTAAGAGGTTGCAGGAGGCAGACCAGTGCAGGAGGCTGAGGTACACTGAGTGGTCCAGGCCCTGGAGGGATTCACTCTAGATGGGGAATGAGAAGATGGACCCAGACTCAGGGAGGCAAAGGCAGCCACGGAGGCAGTGAGGCTCAGACAAGCCAAGCACGGAGGAGAATTCCCCATGAGCCAAACAGCATTTGTGAAGGAGGTAGAATTTGAGCAGGGTCTTTAAGGGCGAGATAGCTCCGAACGTGAGTGAGGAGGGAGAGAGTGTGGGAGCAAAGACTGGACGCAGGTCTGCACTGGACACGGAAGTAAGGCCTGGTGGGGCTAGGGGTCAGGGATGGTGGTGGGTGATGCTATCATATACTGAGCGGCCACTCTGTGCTCGGAACTGTCCTTCATCTGTCTCACTCGGTCCTCATGTATCAGCAGGGTGCTTTGGGCTAAAAAAGGCCCAGGTGAAAGGGGCACAAACAGAAAATGAACTGGCTCAAAGAACAAGCACAGTGGCAGGACAGATCTCGAGTTAGATGATCCAGGCATTCAAAGGTGTCATCAGCACAGTCTTTCGGCGTCTCTGCTCTGCTATCCACAGACTCAGCTTCATTCTGAGGGTGCTTCTTATGGTCACACAACAGCTGCCAAAATACACACGTCTCCTTGACTGTGACCAATGGGAGAAGCCGGCTTCCTGGGGTTCTCATCAAAGAGCAAGAAAGCTTCTTATCACAATCCCCTGGAAAACCTCTTTTTTGTTTCACTGGCCCAACTTATCTTAGATTTGTCCGTTCCTGAACCAATTACTGCAAGGAATTTGGGATTCTCTTGTTGGTTTAGACTAATCAGCATAGGTACATACATCCCACCAGGGGGTACTGATAATTGTTTAAGAACTGATTCTCACAGAATGCTTTCATTGATTTTTGCCAGACTCTTACTGATTTATGGTTGCACAAGTAAGTTAAAAAAAATCTTCTTATAATCTAGTAAATAAACAATTATCGAAATGTACTAGTTAGGATGTCTTAAATGAAAATATTTAAAACCCTGTCATTAATCCAACAAGACACGTGGAAGGTGTACACAACTAAACCTATCTTGACAAGGTCATGAAAAAGACACACAGTTCTAAACGTGTTCTGATATGGAAATATGGGAAGTCAATTCTATAATCTATATGTGTATAAATCTATAAATGTATCTCAGTGTGCCACAGATACAATTAAATTGCCAATGGAATTTGACAAAACAATTCCAAAGATAAAGTGAAAGAAGAAATGTTTGAGAATCATGAGGAAAGTTTATGAAAGAAGAGAAATGAAGGGTGATTTTTTTCCTACTAAAATGCATCGTAGAGTTCTAACAATGAAAACAGTTGGATACTAAAGCAGAACAGGATAGACTTGATGTAACACATGGAAAAGGCCAAATCTAGACTTTTGATCTGATATAAATTCAGTTGAAAAGCAAATAATTATTTAGTAGATATCATTTTTAGGTTTGAAAGCAGTGAAAGTTGGGCTTTTGTGCACCACCGTTTACCAAAAACCTCTTCAGATGGATTAAAGAGTTAAAGGTAATGATGAAACCACAAAAGTACTAGACAAAATGTATGTGACTCATGCTGTCACTTTGGGATGAGGATGGGCTTTCCAAGTGCCACGACAAAGGGAAAGACCAATGGATTTGACCATGTGAAAATGCAATGGCTGTTTATTATTTATGACAGACAAAGGGGTTGTTGATATCTTCAAAAGAAAAACTATTAAGAACCCAAATAAGAAAATGATGAATGCAGAAACATGTGCTGTAAAGAAGGAAAAACCATGGTTAATAACATATGGAAAATTTGTAGTCTTGTTAGTTGTATTAGCACACAACTCAGTGGCTTAAGACAACACCCATTTATTATGTAAGAGTTTCTGTAACTCAGAAGTCTGGGCATGGCTTACCTGGGTTCTCTGCTCAGGGCCTTACAGGGCTGAAATCTAGATGGTGGCCAGACTGCATTCTCATATAGAGGTGTGGCAGGGAAGGATAAACTTCTGAACTCCCATACCGGTGATGGAATTCATGTACTTGCAGCTTCATTTCATGATGATTTACTTCTTAAAAGTCAGTAACAGTTTCTACTGCTCTGAGTCTCTCTAACTTCAGCAAGCCCTTTTAAAGGGCTCACCTAATTAGGTAAGGCCCACCGAGGATAATCTCCATTTTGATTAACTGAAAATCAATTGATTAGGGACTTTAATTACATCTGCAACGGCAACCCACTCCAGTACTCTTGCCTGGAAAATCCCATGGATGGAGGAGCCTAGTAGGCTGCAGTCCATGGGCTCGCTAAGAGTCGGGCATGACTGAGCGACTTCACTTTCACTTTTCACTTTCATGCATTGGAGAAGGAAATAACAACCCACTCCAGTATTCTTGCCTGGAGAATCCCAGGGACAGGGGAGCTGGAGGGCTGCCGTCTACAGGTCGCACAGAGTTAGACACGACTGAGCAACTTAGCAGCAGCAGCAAGATCCTTTTACTTTTGCCATATTCTGTTCATTAGAAACAAGTCACAGGTATTCATGGGGACTGAATTATACAAGGGTTTAGATCACTGTGGATTACTACCGTATTAGTAACTAAAGCATCATATAGCAAAAGTATTTTTAAAAATTTATTTATTTTTGGCTGTACTGGCTCTTCATTGCTTAGCTTGTTGGATGGAGTGTCAAGGATACAACATTCTGAAAAGACACAACAATATGAGATGCAGGTTGGTGAATTTTGTCAAAGCCTTAAAGCTGTAATCTCCTTGATCAAGCAAATCCTCTGCCAGAAATTATTCTGAAGAAATACTTCTGGATAATATACACAAAGATTTAATCATGAGGTTGTACATGGCAGCTTTATTTATAATACCGGAAACTTGGAGGAAAAAAGGGAAATGAGCAAAAATAAAAGAATGGTTAAATAAACTATGGTAGATCCATATGATGGAAGTGCACTGGATCAGACTATTTTGGAGTCTGGGCTCCAGAGCCAGGCTCCCCTGGTCAGAAAGACTCCACTACTTAGCAGCTCTGTAAAATGGGTGTATATCTTAAACTCTCTGAGCCTCAGTTACAAAGAGGAAATAATAATAGTACCCACTTTACAAGGTTGTTTGTGGATTAAGTGGCTCATACATGTAAATGCTTACCCCAGGAGCTAGACAAAGTCAGTACTTAATTGTATAGGAAGAGGAGGATAGGATATTATGAAATTACCATACAACTTATACAAAATGTTAAAAAGTTAAATGATAAACTCAGAAAGCAGAATAGAAGGGCATCTCTTAGGCAATATTTATTTTCACTTGAGAAGTGAGACTATAGAGGATTACTATTTTCTTCTTTGTGAGTTTTTACATTTACCAATTGTCCTGCACCTATATATATACTTATGACTTTACAGGGAAAATATCGTAACTTATATATTTTAAAAGAAAGGAAAAGTGGGAGCCCCCAAAGACAGGGAAGGCCCCAAGGGTGAGGTGGGGATTGAACTGTTCTTGTATGACAGTGGTTCTCAAACGTTTGGAATTCAAGAACCAAGGAAAAACCAGTAGGGACATCCCACAGGACTGCCACTATTCCATGATGCCAGGTGACACACTAAAAAAATTCCACTGTCTCGGGCACTTCTCTCCTCAGCCTCTTGTCCGCAGAGGGAACAGTATGTCCGCGGAAGTCCCCCAGGCAGCCTCTGCAGAGGAGCAGAAGGAAATGGAAGATAAAGTGATTAGTCCAGAGAAAGCTGAAGAAGCTAAAGTTAGAAGCAAGGTATTCTCATCTGGGACAAAATCCTGGAGGTTCAGATTTTTTAAGTAAACAATTGCATAAAGGGTAAAAATATTTTGATTCTGGGAAATAGATGGGGAAACAGTGTCAGACTTTATTTTTGGGGTCTCCAAAATCACTGCAGATGGTGATTGCAGCCATGAAATTAAAAGACGCTTACTCCTTGGAAGGAAAGTTATGACCAACCTAGATAGCATATTCAAAAGCAGAGACATTACTTTGCCAACAAAAGTCCATTTAGTCAAGGCTATGGTTTTTCCAGTAATCATCTATGAATGTGAGTTGGACTGTGAAGAAAGCTGAACGCCGAAGAATTGATGCTTTTGAACTGTGGTGTTGGAGAAGACTCTTGAGAGTCCCTTGGAGTGCAAGGAGATCCAACCAGTCCATTCTAAAGGAGATCAGTCCTGGGTGTTCTTTGGAAGGAATGATGCTGAAGCTGAAACTCCAGTACTTTGGCCACCTCATGTGAAGAGTTGACTCATTGGAAAAGACTCTGATGCTGGGAGGGATTGGAGGCAGGAGGGAAAGGGGATGACAGAAGATGAGATGGCTGGATGGCATCACTGACTTGATGGACGTGAGTTTGGGTGAACTCCGGGAGTTGGTGATGGACAGGGAGGCCTGGCGTGCTGCGATTCATGGAGTTGCAAAGAGTCAGACACAACTGAGCGACTGAACTGAACTGAAAGCAAAAATGAAGAACAAGCCACTTGCTACTGCAACCCCAAATAAGACAGAGGGCACTGGTGACTACATCCCACTCCACAGGACCTTCCTCAATGGAAACCATCTCTTGTTGCTAGCAAGCTGGCTGGCTGATTAAAAAGAGCTGAACCACATGAATCTTCTAATCCCCATTATTTATCCTTAATATGTTACTCCTCTGCTTTTTATTTCCTTTTACTCCTTAAGTCATTTGAGAGTGATGGCTTTGCAGGTAGCAGTAGTGTGTGTTGCTATTGTAAGGGAATATACATGTGTAGAGTTTTTGACTAGTTTAACAGTGCACTGATGAAAAGAACATGTTAGAGCAACATAAAGTAATCTACTTGAAAATAATTGTATATATTACCTAACTCCTAGTGTAGGACTGGATCCAACAAGTAACAAGTTTTGCAGTTTTAATGTTGACTTTCTTTAATATATTTTAATTATAGCTTCGTATATTACTCTTAAGATCCCTTGGAGAAGGAAATGGCAGCCCAATCCAGTATTCTTGCCTGGGAAATCCAATGGACAGAGGAGCCTGGTGGGCTACAGTCCATGGGGTCACAGAGTCAGACACGACTGAGAGACTACCACACACACACACACACACACACACACATATTACTCTTATTTCATATAACCTCTACTGTTAATTTCTTCTGGAATTTCCTTTTGGGTTTTGTAAAACAAGTTTAATACCACAAGTTAGAAGAAAGGTCACATGTTTCAAAGCTCTTCAAACACAAATAGATGGGGCTCCGAAAGATTTGTATCCTGTGCTTGAACTTGAATGGCCTTAAATCTGTTTCAGCTTTAACAATAGAATTTTACTTGGGCAATATTTGCCCATTCTGGTGTAACTTATGTGACTCTGTTGCTTACTAACAGCTGTTGTTGAAGCTAGTATTCTTGTTCAGTTCGATAGTGTTCAGAATACCTTTTGTCACTGAAGATGTGAATGAAATGTGCAAGTGCATTGACTGTTGAATTCACTTCTGTGCCATTTTTGTAAATACAATAGTTTTGCACAAACTCTCACAACTCTCTGTATTACTTTCACATATTAAAGAGTAGATAATGTGCCAACCAGAAGCACAAGTGTTCCTACAAAAGACTGTATGTCATTAGAGCTTTTGTATAGCAAGAGTAGTTTATAGTCTTGGGGTTATAGAATACCACACTGAAATCTTTGCTCAGTCTGCCATAGACTTACGCTTTTTCATTTGTTACTAGTACCCACGCCATTCAGTGGCCTTGTGCAAATATGATATGTTGCTTAGGCATATCTTTTGTCCTATGCAGAACATTTCATTTTGACTTTTATGAAAATTACTATTCATACAATTTATATAAACATTTTTAATATAGAAAGTTTTTACTTCCACAGTCAATCTGGGGGACACTAGGATAAAACATTTTGCCTCTTGTGGCCCCTTCCCTTCTTTTTTTCTTGCTTCTTTGACTCACATTGTGTTGAGCTGTGCCATTCAGCCTGTTTAGAAACATAAGTGTCTATATCTTTACTTTTGAAATTTGCTCTGCTGAATGCCGTATTTTCTAACCCAATAATGACAGTTTCCTTATAATTTCTCAGTTGTTAATTAACCACTCTTAATCCTGTGTTATTACTAACTGACACTTGTTTAAATAAAAGGAAATTTATGATAAAACAAGTTATTTGAGAAGACTGGCCCAGGAATCTAGTCAGAATGAGCTGAATTTTAAATGATTATAATGAGCTAAGTGAATTAGACTTGTGACAATTAGAGCAATTTACATGATAGGTGGAACAGAATACATATTTAGATATTTTGCTTCTATAGATGTCATTTTAATAAAATGTAAATTTAAGTATATGTGTGGTTTGTCTAGTTAGTAAGAACTTTAATTAACAGATTGCTGGGACAAATTTACTGGTCTTTTAAGAGCTCTTCCCATATGCTGTGATGCTGTAGCCTGATGCTGAGTATCAGTAGCCCGAGATGATAGTGCTTTTTTCTTCATCTTTGACTTGTGCAAGGCCTCCACCTCTTTTTGGATCCAGGCATCTTTTCTGGATCTTGGGTTCATTAGATATCTGCTTTTCTTTAACCCCAAAGCACCACAGATGGTGCGTTGAGCATAGCATCTGCAGGTAAAGGCTGCCTAGCACCCTGAGGAAAGCTTACTCTTATCTTCCTGCTTCACCCACTCCAAAAGCAGAAAACAACAAAATCAATAATGTGCTAATTTGTTACTATAAGGATTGGTGGTGGTTTAGTCACTAAAGCGACCCCAAGGACTGTAGCCCACCAGGCTCCTCTGTCCATAGGATTTTCCAGGCAAGAGTACTGGAGTGGGCTGCCATTTCCTTCTTCAATGATAAGGATTCAGTTTGTTATGCCCAGAGTCCAAGTCCCCAAAACTGAGAGAATAAGACGTCCACAGCAATGCAAAAGCATGAAGGGGTTTTATTTCTAGCTCGAGCTAGGGCTCCCGCCACATCCAACGCAGTGGAGTGGAACAAGAGCCCCGAGCCCAGATTTACAGCAGTATTTATAGGTTTAGAACAAAGACAGAGAGTTGGCAAGGGCTGATTGGCTGCAGGAGTTTCCTGGTATTTACTAATTGGCTATTGGCTGCAGGGGGATGTCTTTTACGTCCTGATAGACTCAAACCAGGTTACGGGGAGTATGCTGATTAGAAAAGTCCTAGCATCCACGGGGATGACCTCACTGGTCAATGACTCAGCTTTTCCCATGAGTCCTACCTTAGTCCCTGAAGCCTATCATGGCGTTTGTTAGGTCCCAACAAGTTCAGTTCAGTCGCTCAGTTGTGTCCAACTCTTTGCGACTCCATGAACCGCAGCATGCCAGGTCTTCCTGTCCATCACCAACTCCCGGAGTTTACCTAAACTCATGTCCATTGAGTCAGTGATGCCATCCAACCATCTCATCCTCTTTCGTCCCCTTCTCTTCCTGCCCTCAGTCTTTCCCAACACCAGGGTCTTTTCAAATGAGTCAGCTCTTCACATCAGGTGGCCAAAGTATTGGAGTTTCAGCTTCACCATCAGTCCTTCCAATGAACACCCAGGACTGATCTCCTTTAGGATGGACTGGTTGGATCTCCTTGCAATCCAAGGGACTCTCCAGAGTCTTCTCCAGCACCACAGTTCAAAAGCATCAATTCTTCGGCACTCTGCTTTCTTTATAGTCCAACTCTCACATCCATACATGACCACTGGAAAAACCACAGCCTTGACTAGATGGACCTTTGTTGACAAAGTAATGTCTCTGCTTTTGAATATGCTATCTAGGTTGGTCATAACTTTCCTTCCAAGGAGTAAGTGTCTTTTAATTTCATGTGTGCAGTCACCATCTGCAGTGATTTTGGAGCCCAGAAAAATAAAGTCTGACACTGTTTCCACTGTTTCCTCATCTATTTGCTATGGAGTGATGGGACTGGATGCCATGATCTTAGTTTTCTGAATGTTGAGCATTAAGCCAACTATTTCACTCTCCTCTTTCACTTTCATCAAGAGGCTTTTGAGTTCCTCTTCACTTTCTGCCATAAAGGTGGTGTCATCTGCATATCTGAGGTTATTGATATTTCTGCTGGCAATCCTGATTCCAGCTTGTGCTTCTTCCAGCCCAGCATTTCTCATGATGGATGTACTCTGTATATAAGTTAAATAAGCAGGGTGACAATATACAGCTTTGATGTACTCCTTTCCCAATTTGGAACCAGTCTGTTGTTCCATGTCCAGTTCTAACTGTTGCTTCCTGACCTGCATACGAGCTTCTCAAGAGGCAGGTCAGGTGGTCTGGTATGCCCATCTCTTTCAGAATTTTCCACAGTTTATTGTGATCCACAAAGTCAAAGGTTTTGACATAGTCAATAAAGCAGAAATAAATGCTTTTCAGGAACTCTCTTGCTTTTTTGATGATCCAGCGGAAATAGATTTATAATGAGAGTAAGTAGGTTATTCAAAAGCAGGTATAATCAATGTAGGATTGATTTAAGAACTACAAAATACCCAAAGTAGAATTTCTGTAATATCTAGTGGGGTTTGGGTTTTGTTTTGTTTTTAATGACTATTTGCAAGCTATCACTGTTAAATTCACACACATCAGATTAATCTGAAAAACCATTAATTCTTGGTTATGGTAGGACTCCTCTTATGGTTTGCAACAAGTGATGTAATCTCTGCCTGAGGTTTAGTTTGTAAAATAAATTATAATATTAACCTACCTCAAAACTTGTTGAGGATCTGTAAAATACTGAGTAAGTGCCCCAAATAAAATATTGTTGTCTTTTTATTAAAAAAAAATTCCACTGTCTCCTACTGTAATTTTACAAAAGAGGTAACATATTAACACCAATAAAGAAAAGCCTATTCTCAGAATAAATAGTCCTTCCCACTGAGCTTTGTGAAAAACTAATTACACTATTCTTATTTTTTCTCTGCAAAAGGCCAAATACTTTTTCTTTGGCTGAAGATTGGGAACTACTGGAGTAGAGTCTTGGCGATGAGGAGGGTGCACCATCAGGCAGGCGGCAGCAACGTAGGGAGACAGGAATGAATCCAAAATGTGGGGACTTTGGAAGGTCTGGCCCCTGCTCGGCCCCAAAGTTCTCATTGCAGTTTCATGGTGTGTGTGGTTAAGTGCAGAGACTTATGGGGGCCAAATGATGCTTTTCTTATGGGCATGCTAGGGATTCCCTAATGGGGATTGCCTGAAACCCCCTTTATAAGCACTGAAAATACAGCTATGAATAAGACAACTATAATCCCTGCCATTTCTCGTGGAGGAGGAGACTCTGGGACAAGTGTTTTTCATTAAATCTATGAGCTCAGAGATGGTATCAGTCTCCTCTCCTGCATCCTTCACAGGCCTGGCAGAGAACAGCAGGCTCAGCCAAGAGCTACTGAACCACAGAAGTTTTGGTGACCTGAAAAGCCTGGTCAAGTGCATTAGAGGGAATGACAGCCATCCAATGGGACTTTAGTTGGTGTTTCTCAGACACCTGTGGGCTCTTCTGCATCAGCAAAAGTTCCAGTGTCCATTTCTTTCCATGGGTATATTGGAAAGGTATGCATGTTTTATTAAACTTGGAATCAGACTTCAATATTTATGTATAAATCTCAAGCTTCACTTTAGCCTTGTGAAGGCTGGTGAGATGCAAGGCTAATTTGATAATGGAGGTAAATTCCTTTGCCATTAATCCTATGAATCATACATGTCTCCTCTAAGAGCCTGAAATATGAATATTTTAGCACAGGTAAAATATCAGGAGAGTCACAGCTCACTAATTATGACAAACTGGGAGGTCAGAGTGCCTTCTCTTAATAGAAGAAGATGTTATGCTCAAGGTCATATAGTACATACAGTATCTATATATACATTAGATTAAACACCAACAAAATTGACAGCAGATGAATCATTGCCAAAGCGAGCTCACACCTTAGTTGCTTTCACATAGAGATAAGGAGCCCAGAGTTTTAGAACCTTACTTATTAGTTTGCCAAATAATTGTTTTGCAAAATAACCATGTTTGCTGGACTCTGGACAGTTATAATGATTGTCTTTACTTCTGCTCAGATCCTTAATGTAAATTCTCAGGCTCTAAACCAAAAATTACGGAGTCCTCCAACTCATAATAGTTACATTTAGGGGGGTTTCTCTAGAGGGATAGTGGCTGTACCTCTGACTATCAAGATCTCCTTTCATGACGTTTTTGTTTCTTTCTTTCTCTTGAGGGGAAAATATATTTCTTGAGCACTTACTATGAGCCTCTACAATGAGAGTCCTTGGGGCAAGGACAATGTCTATTTTATACCTCTTGGGCCTAGAAGGGCTCAATAAGTGGCTGTTGAATTACTAGTGTCCAGGTGTGCCTGCTGGGTGCTCCATCCATAGGTGGTACCCAGCCTCCATGATGGTCTGCAGTGATGCCTGCCTCCTGTTCTTTTCACCCTGGTGCTGTCCTCTCCCATATTGTATCAGGGTTGGTTAGTGTGATCAGAATATGACAGTCATGATGGTATGTCACCATCGAATTTAGGTTGTAAGAGTGCAGTGTATGTCTTGGCATACACTCTGTCTCTTATCCTCTGATCACTGACTTTGGGAGAACCCATGTGGATAGGTTCCCATGGTGATAAATGGAAGCCTCCTGCCAATGACCATATGAGTGAACTTGGAGGCAAATCCTCCAAACTCATGCAATCTACAAAGAATGCATCCTGGCCAATAATTTGAGTGCACCAGAACCACCCAGCTAAACTGCTCCAGGATTTCTAATCCTCTGAAACTGTGTAAGATAATAAATTGTTTCAAGCTGCTAAATTTGGCAGGTTGTGGGGTGAGTATTTGTTACACAGCAATAGATAACTAATATCTAATTCAAAATCTAATAATAGATAACATAAAATCCCACCTGTTTCTTACAAAAATCCTCTAAGGCATTAGCAACATTCTACTAATGAGGACAGGCTTCCCAGGTGGCACAGTGGTAAAGAATCTGCCTGCCAATGCAGCAGATGAAAGAGGTGTGGGTTCGATCCCTGAATCAGGAACCTCCTCTGGAGCAGGAAATGGCAACCCACTCCAGTATTCTTACCTGGGAAATCCCATGCACAGAGGAACCTGGTAGGCTACAGTCCGTGGAGTCGCGAAAAGTCAGACATGACTGAGCACACACGAACACACACACACACAGATACAGACACACTAATGAAGACACAAAGGATCGGTGATATTCAAGAATTTGTCTAAGACATCTCAGCCAAATGAGGGGGAAAGTGGATGGATACAAATTCAAGCAAGACACCTGCTCTCTCTCAGAAAACAAAAACATCGCGTCTCTTGACCAAATAATCTTACCGTTAAAGTCTGTCACTCTGCTATCACTTGGGATTTCAACATCTGGTAATAATAAGAGTGGTGATTATTAAAAATATACCGACGGAAGCTGTTTGCATAACCCGTAAATGTTCGAGGTTTCATGGTCATGATTTTCAAATAGAAAAATGACCACTCATGGGAAGGAACAGATACACAGAAAGGAGAATCTGAAAGTGGCATAGTTAAAATCATCTGCGTGTATTTTTAGCACCAGGAAAGGAGTCTTGTTGGCAGACACTGCTAAAAAGGGGCGGTCCATTTCCATGTGCTATATTTAGAAAGGCAGAATATCATTGCAGAATAATTGTTGGAAGCACAAGTGAGCCTTGAAACTATGCAGCAGGTTTTAAGACTACAGGCTCATTTCTATGTGGTCCCTATTGAAGCAGAGGAGGGGACCACCCAAAAGCAGTACTCTGGGTGTACCAATCTTATCAGCCTCTAAATTTTAAGTGAAAAAGTGGGTCTGCTGTGCATATGCAGCTTCAAGACAAATCCCTGGGGTTGTTCCTTCTAAACCAGACTGCTGCCCCTGAAACACTCCTGGAGAGAAATTCTGGAGCAGCCCTGGAAAGCAGTGAATTAAAGCCATCTAGATGAAGAGCAGAGAGGACTGAAGGGTGTTAAGCATAATAAATCAAGGTGTAAAGCAGCAGTTCTCATTCGTTGAGTCTTGAAACACTGGTGGGTCCAAGTTGGTGCGTGCAAGGTGCTATAAGACCTTGTAATCATTAGTGGTTGAATTACTGGCTTTTGTCAGATGTTTGTTTTTTAATTTTAATTTTCCTTATATGGACCATTTTTAAAGTCTTTTGAATTTGTTATAATATTGCTTCTATTTTATGTTTTGGTGTTTTTTTTTTTTTTTTTTTTGGCCCCAAGACAAGAGGGATCTTAACTCTCCAACCAGGGATGGAACCTGCACCTCCTGCCTTGGAAGGTGGTCTTAATCTCTGGACTACCAGGAAAGTTCCTAAACGTTTTTTTTTTTTTAAACAAAAAATAAATAAGAGGACTTATCATAATGTCCCTCATCCTTATATCCTAATGATGTGTGTGTGAATCTATATACTGTACAATTTACATATTTAAAGGGTACAGTGTGATGTTTTTAGTACATTCATTGAGCTGCATGATCATCACTTCCCTCATGTGTAGACATTTTCATTCCCCTCTCCCCAAACTCCATACCCATTAGCAATCACCTCCCTCAGTTGCCCTCAGCCATAGGCAACCACTAATCCACTTTCTATATCTATAGATTTCCCTATTCAGGACATTTTATATACATCGAACCATATAATACATGGTCTTTCGTGACTGGCTTCTTTCACTTAGCATAATATTTTCAGGGTTCATATATGCTGTACTGTGTCAGTATTTTATTCCTTTTTACTACTGAATAATAGTCTATTGTATGGATAGATCACATTTTATTTATCCATTCATCAATTGGTGGACATTTGGGTTGCTTTCAGTTTGGATCTTACGAATTATGTTGCTATGAGCATTTATGTACAAGATTTGTGTGAATGTTTTTATTTCTCTTGGGCATATACCCATACTTATATATGAGATATCTAGGTCACATGGCAATATGATAAACGTTTCAAAGAATTGCCAAATTGTTAACCAAACCAGCTACATCATTTGTGAGGGTTCCTTCCGTCAATGTGTGAGGTTTCCTTCCGTCAATGTGTGAGGTT